>NW_027480578.1:0-600000 GCF_051401765.1 Calliopsis andreniformis
CAATCCTCAACCCTCAGCCCTCATTCTCAATCCTCAATCCGCAATTCTCAGACCTCAGCCCTCAAACCTCAATCCTCAACCATCAGACCTCATCCTCAGTCCTCAATTATCAATCCTCAATCCTCAATCTTCAATCCTCAATACTCAATCTTCTATCCTCAATCCTCAGTCCTCTAACCTCAATTCTGAATCCTCAATACTCTATCTTCAATCCTCAACCTTCAGTCCTCAATACTCAACTATCAGTCCTCAATCCTCAATCCGCAACCCTCAATCCTCTATCCTCAATCTTCAATCATCAATATTCAACCTTCAATCCTCAATCTTCAATCCTCAATACTCAATCCTCAATCCTCAATCCTCAATCCTCAATCCTCAAAACTCAACCATCAATCCTCAATTCTCAATACACAATAGAATATCCTGAATTCTCAGGATTCAATACTCAAACCTCAACACTCAACCCTCAATTCTCAATCCTCAATCCTCAATCCTCAATCCTCAATCCTCAATCCTCAATACTCAATCTTCAATCCTCCATCCTCAATCCTCAATCCTCAATACTCATTCTTCAATCCTCAATACCCAATCCTCAATCTTCAATCCTCAATCCTCAATCCTCAATCCTCAATCCTCAATCCTCATTCTTCAATCCTCAACACACAATCCTCAATCTTCAATCCTCAATCCTCAATCCTCAGACCTCAATCCTCAATCTTCAATCCTCAATACACAATCTTCAATCCCCAATCCTCAATCCTCAATCCTCAATCCTCAATCCTCATTCTTCAATCCTCAACACCCAATCCTCAATCTTCAATCCTCAATCCTCAATCATCAATTCTCAATCCTCAATCCTCAATCCTCAGACCTCAAACATCAATACTCAACCCTCAGTCCTCGTCCTCAATCCACAACAATCAATCCTCAATCCTCAATCTTTAATCATCAATATTCAATCTTCAGTCCTCAATCCTCAATCCTCAATCCTCGATCCTCAATCCTCAATGTTCAATCCGCAATACCCAATCCTCAATCTTCAACCCTCAATCCTCAATCCTCAATCCTCAATTATCGATCCTCAATCCTCAATCCTCAGTCCTCAAAAATGAAACCTGAATCCTCAATCCTGAATCCTCAACCTTCAGAACTCATACCTGAGCAATCAGACGTCAATCCACAATCCTCAATAGAATATTATCAATTCACAGCTTTCAATACTCAATACTCAATCTGCAATCTTCAAATTTCTTTCCACAAACGTCAATTCTCATCACTCAACCCTCAACACTCTGTCCCCAATCCTCAAACTTCAATGCTCAATCCTTCATCCTCAATCCTCAATCCTCAATCCTCAAACTTCAATCCTCTATACTCAATCCTCAATCCTCAATCCTCAATCCTCAACCCTCAATCCTCAATTTTCAATCCTCAATACTCAATCTTCAATCCTCAATCCTCAATCCTCAATCCTCAATCCTCTATCCTAATTCTACAATCCTCAATACCCAATCCTAAATCTTCAATCCTCAATCCTCAATCCTCAATTCTCAATCCTCAATCCTCAGTCCTCCGTCCTCAAACCTCAATCCTCAACACTCAATCCTCAATTATCGATCCTCAATCCTCAATACTCAATCCTCCAAACTCAAACCTGAATCCTCAATCCTGAATCCTCAACCTTCAGAGCTCAGTCCTCAACAATCAGTTGTCAATTCTCAATTATCAATAGAATATAATCAACTCACAGTTTTCAATACTCAATACTCAATCTGCAATCTTCAAATCTCTATCCACAAACATCAATTCTCATCATTCAACCCTCAACACTCAGTCCCCCAATCCTCAATCTTCAACACTCAATCCTCAATCCTCAATCCTCAATCCTCAATCTTCAAGTCTCAATACACAATCTTCAATCCTCCATCCTCAATCCTTAATCCTCAATCCTCAATCCTCAATCGTCAGGCTTCAATCCTCAATACTCAATCTTCAACCCTCAATCCTCATTCCTCATTCCTCAATCCTCATTCTTCAATCCTCATTCTTCAATCCTCAATACCCAATCCTCAATCTTCAATCTTCAATCCTCAATCCTCAATTCTCAATCCTCAATCCTCAGTCCTCAGTCCTCAAACTTCAATCTTCAATCCTCAATCCTAAATCCTCAATCCTCAATCCTCATTCTTCAATCCTCAACACACAATCCTCAATCTTCAATCCTCAATCCTCAATCCTCAGACCTCAATCCTCAATCTTCAATCCTCAATACTCAATCTTCAATCCCCAATCCTCAATCCTCAATCCTCAATCCTCATTCTTCAATCCTCAACACCCAATCCTCAATCTTCAATCCTCAATCCTCAATCATCAATTCTCAATCCTCAATCCTCAATCCTCAATCCACAACAATCAATCCTCAATCCTCAATCTTTAATCATCAATATTCAATCTTCAGTCCTCAATCCTCAATCCTCAATCCTCGATCCTCAATCCTCAATGTTCAATCCGCAATACCCAATCCTCAATCTTCAACCCTCAATCCTCAATCCTCAATCCTCAATTATCGATCCTCAATCCTCAATCCTCAGTCCTCAAAAATGAAACCTGAATCCTCAATCCTGAATCCTCAACCTTCAGAACTCATACCTGAGCAATCAGACGTCAATCCACAATCCTCAATAGAATATTATCAATTCACAGCTTTCAATACTCAATACTCAATCTGCAATCTTCAAATTTCTTTCCACAAACGTCAATTCTCATCACTCAACCCTCAACACTCTGTCCCCAATCCTCAAACTTCAATGCTCAATCCTTCATCCTCAATCCTCAATCCTCAATCCTCAAACTTCAATCCTCTATACTCAATCCTCAATCCTCAATCCTCAATCCTCAACACTCAATCCTCAATTTTCAATCCTCAATACTCAATCTTCAATCCTCAATCCTCAATCCTCAATCCTCAATCCTCTATCCTAATTCTACAATCCTCAATACCGAATCCTAAATCTTCAATCCTCAATCCTCAATCCTCAATTCTCAATCCTCAATCCTCAGTCCTCCGTCCTCAAACCTCAATCCTCAACACTCAATCCTCAATTATCGATCCTCAATCCTCAATCCTAAATCCTCCAAACTCAAACCTGAATCCTCAATCCTGAATCCTCAACCTTCAGAGCTCAGTCCTCAACAATCAGTTGTCAATTCTCAATTATCAATAGAATATAATCAACTCACAGTTTTCAATACTCAATACTCAATCTGCAATCTTCAAATCTCTATCCACAAACATCAATTCTCATCATTCAACCCTCAACACTCAGACCCCAATCCTCAATCTTCAACACTCAATCCTCAATCCTCAATCCTCAATCCTCAATCTTCAAGTCTCAATACACAATCTTCAATCCTCCATCCTCAATCCTTAATCCTCAATCCTCAATCCTCAATCGTCAGGCTTCAATCCTCAATACTCAATCTTCAACCCTCAATCCTCAATCCTCATTCCTCAATCCTCATTCTTCAATCCTCATTCTTCAATCCTCAATACCCAATCCTCAATCTTCAATCTTCAATCCTCAATCCTCAATTCTCAATCCTCAATCCTCAGTCCTCAATCCTCATTCTTCAATCCTCAATACCCATTCCTCAACCTTCAATCCTCAATCCTCAATCCTCAATTCTCAATGCTCATTCCTCAGTCCTCAATCCTCAATCCTCAATCTTCAATCCTCAATCCTCAATCCTCAATCCTCAATCCTCATTCTTCAATCCTCAATACCCATTCCTCAACCTTCAATCCTCAATCCTCAATCCTCAATTCTCAATGCTCATTCCTCAGTCCTCAGTTCTCAAACCTCAACCCTCAACCATCAGCCCTCATCCTCAATCCTCAATACTCAATCCTCAATCCTCAATCTTCAATCCTCAATACTCAATCTTCAATAATCAATCCTCAATTCTCAATCCTCAATACTCAATACTCAATCCACAATACTCAATACTCAATCGTCGATACTCAATCCCCAATACTCAATCTTCAATCCTCAATGCTCAATCTTCAATCTTCGATCCTCAATACTCAATCTTCAATCCTCAATCCTCAATCCTCAATCCTCAATCATCAATCCTCAATCCTCAACCTTCAATCATCAATACTCAGTCTTCAATCCTCAATCCTCAATCCTCAATCCTCAATACTCATTCTTCAATCCTCAATACACAATCCTCAATCTTCTGTCCTCAATCCTCAGTCCTCAATTCTCAATCCTTAATCCTCAATCCTCAGACCTTGAACATCAATACTCAACCTTCAGTCCTCGTCCTCAATCCACAACAATCAATCCTCAATCCTCAATCTTCAATCATCAATATTCGATCTTCAGTCCTCAATCCTCAATCCTCAATCCTCAATCCTCAATCCTCAATTCTCAATCCTCAATAGTCAATCCTCAATCGTCGATCCTCAATCCCCAATCCTCAATCTTCAATCCTCAATCCTCAATCCTCGATCCTCAATCCTCATTCTTCAATCCTCAATACTCAATCTTCAATCCTCAATCCTCAATCCTCAATCCTCAATACTCATTCTTCACTCCTCATCCTTCAATCCTCAATACCCAATCCTCAATCTTCAATCCTCAATCCTCAATTCTCAATCCTCAATCCTCAGTCCTCAGTCCTCAAACCTCAATCGTCAATCCTCAACCTTCAATCCTCAATCCTCCATCCTCAATCCTCAATCCTCATTCTTCAATCCGCAACACCCAATACTCAATCTTCAATCCTCAATCCTCAATCCTCAATCCTCAATTCTCAAACCTTAGCCCACATTCTCAATCCTCAATCCTCAATCATCAATCTTCAATCCTCAATACTCAATCCTCAATCTTCAATCCTCATTCTTCAATCCTCAACACCCAATCCTCAATCTTCAATCCTCAATCTTCAATCCTCAATTCTCAATCCTCAATCCTCAATCCTCAGACCTCAAAAATCAATACTCAACCCTCAGTCCTCGTCCTCAATCCACAGCCCTCAATCCTCGATCCTCAATCTTCAATCATCAATATCCAATCTTCACTCCTCAATCCTCAATCCTCAATACTCAATCCTCAATCCTCAATCCTCAATCCTCAATACTCAAGCATCAACCCTCAATTCTCAATACTCAACAGAATATCCTGAATTCTCAGGATTCAATACTCAAACCTCAACTCTTAACCCTCTATCCTCAATACTCAATCCTCAATCCTCAATCTTCAATCCTCAATCCTCAATCCTCAATTCTCAATGCTCAACCCTCACTCCTCAGTTCTCAAACCTCAACCCTCAACCGCCAGCCCTCATCCTCAATCCTCAATACTCAATCGTCAATACTCAATCTTCAATCCTCAATACTCAATCTTCAATAATCAATCCTCAATCCCCAAACCTCATACTTCAATCCCCAATCCTCAATCCTCGATACTCGATCCTCATTCTTCAGTCCTCAATACTCAATCTTCAATCCTCAATCCTCAATCCTCAATCCTCAATCCTCAATCCTCAATCCTCAACCATCAATCATCAATACTCAGTCTTCAATCCTCAATCCTCAATCCTCAAACCTCAATCCTCATTCTTCAATCCTCAATACGCAATCCTCAATCTTCAATCCTCAATCCTCAAACCTCAATTCTCAATCCTTAATCCTCAATCCTCAGACCTTAAACATCAATAATCAACCCTCAGTCCTCGTCCTCAATCTGCAACAATCAATCCTCAATCCTCAATCTTCAATCATCAATATTCAATCTTCAGTCCTCAATCCTCAATCCTCAATTCTCAATCCTCAATCCTCAATGTTCAATCCGCAATACCCAATCCTCAATCTTCAATCCTCAATCCTCAATCCTCAATCCTCAATCCTCAATACTCAATCCTCAATCCTCAGTCCTCAAACCTCAAAACTCAATCTTCAATCCTCAATACTCAATCTTCAATCCTCCGTCCTCAATCCGCAATCCTCAATCCTCAATCCTCAATCGTCAGGCTCCAATCCTCAATGCTCAATCTTCAATCCTCAATCCTCAATCCTCAATCCTCGTCCTTCAATCCTCAATACCCAATCCTCAATCCTCAATCCTCAATCCTCAATCCTCAATCTTCAATCCTCAATACTCAATCTTCAATCCTCAATCCTCAATCCTCAATCCTCAATCCTCAATTCTCAATCCTTAATCCTCAATCCTCAGACCTTAAACATCAATACTCAACCCTCAGTCCTCGTCCTCAATCCACAACAATCAATCCTGAATCCTCAATCTTCAATCATCAATATTCAATCTTCAGTCCTCAATTCTCAATCCTCAATCCTCAATCCTCAATCCTCAATGTTCAATCCGCAATACCCAATCCTCAATCTTCAATCCTCAATCCTCAATCCTCAATCCTCAATCCTCAATACTCAGTCCTCAATCCTCAGTCCTCAAACCTCAAAACTCAATCTTCAATCCTCAATACTCAATCTGCAATCCTCCGTCCTCAATCCTCAATCCTCAATCCTCAATCCTCAATCCTCATTCTTCAATCCGCAACACCCAATAATCAATCTTCAATCCTCAATCCTCAATACTCAATCATCAATCCTCAGACCTCAAACATCAATACTCAACCCTCAGTCCTCGTCCTCAATCCACAACCCTCAATCCTCGGTCCTCAATCTTCAATCATCAATATTCAATATTCAATCCTCATTCTTCAATCCTCAATACCCAATCCTCAATCTTCAATCCTCAATCCCCAATCCTCAGTTCACAATCCTCAATCCTCAATCCTCAGACCTCAGGCATCAATACTCAACCCACAGTCCTCGTCCTCAATCCACAACGCTCAACCCTCAACCCTCAACCTTCATTCATCAATATTCAACCTTCTATCCTCAATCCTGAATCCTCAATCCTCAATCCTCAATCCTCAATGTTCAATCCTCAACACCCAATCCTCAATCTTCAATCCTCAATCCTCAATCCTCAATGCTCAAACCTTAGCCCACATTCTCAATCCTCAATCCTCAATCCTCAATCTTCAATCCTCAATACTCAATCCTCAATCTTCAATCCTCATTCTTCAATCCTCAACACCCAATCCTCAATCTTCAATCCTCAATCTTCAATCCTCAATTCTCAATCCTCAATCCTCAATCCTCAGACCTCAAACATCAATACTCAACCCTCAGTCCTCGTCCTCAATCCAGAGCCCTCAATACTCGATCCTCAATCTTCAATCATCAATATTCAATCTTCACTCCTCAATCCTCAATCCTCAATACTCAATCCTCAATCCTCAATCCTCAATCCTCAATACTCAAGCATCAAGCCTCAGTTCTCAATACTCAACAGAATATCCTGAATTCTCAGGATTCAATACTCAAACCTCAACACTTAACCCTCATTCCTCAATACTCAATCCTCAATCCTCAGTCTTCAATCCTCAATCCTCAATCCTCAATTCTCAATGCTCAACCCTCATTCCTCAGTTCTCAAACCTCAACCCTCAACCACCAGCCCTCATCCTCAATCCTCAATACTCAATCGTCAATCCTCAATCTTCAATCCTCAATACTCAATGTTCAATAATCAATCCTCAATCCCCAAACCTCATACTTCAATCCTCAATCCTCAATCCTCAATCCTCAATTCTCAATCTTCAATCCTCAATACTCAATCTTCAATCCTCAATCCTCAATCCTCAATCCTCAATGCTGAATCCACAATCCTCAATCCTCAATCCTCAAACCTCAATCCTCAATCCTCATTCTTCAATCCTCAACACACAATCCTCAATCTTCAATCCTCAATACTCAATCCTCAGGCCTCACTCCTCAATCTTCAATCCTCAATACTCAATCTTTAATCCTCAATCCTCAATCCTCAATCCTCAATCCTCATTCTTCAATCCTCAACACCCAATCCTCAATCTTCAATCCTCAATCCTCAATCCTCAATTCTCAATCCTCAATCCTCAATCCTCAGACCTCAAACATCAATAGTCAACCCTCAGTCCTCGTCCTCAATCCACAACAGTCAATCCTCAATCCTCAATCTTCAATCATCAATATTGAATCTTCAGACCTCAATCCTCAATCCTCAATCCTCAATCCTCAATCCTCAATGTTCAATCCGCAACACCCAATCCTCAATCTTCAATCCTCAATCCTCAATCCTCAACCCTCAGCCCTCATTCTCAATCCTCAATCCTCAATTCTCAGTCCTCAGCCCTCAAACCTCAATCCTCAATCCTCAATACTCAACACTCAATCCTCAATCCTCAATCTGCAATCCTCATTACTCAATATTCAATCCTCGATCCTCAATTCTCAATCCTCAATCTTCAATCCTCAATCGTCAATCCCCAATCCTCAATCCTCATTCTTCAATCCTCAATACCCAATCCTCCATCTTCAATCCTCAATCCTCAATCCTCAATTCTCAATGCTCAATCCGCAGTCCTCAGTTCTCAAACCTCAACCCTCAACCATCAGCCCTCATCCTCAATCCTCAATACTCAATCCTCAATCCTCAATCTTCAATCCTCAATACTCAATCTTCAATAATCAATCCTCAATTCTCAATCCTCAATGCTCAATACCCAATCGTCGATACTCAATCCCCTATCCTCAATCTTCAATCCTGAATCCTCAATCCTCAATCCTCAATCCTCAATCCTCAATCTTCAATCCTCAATACTCAATCTTCAATCCTCAATCCTCAATCCTCAATCCTCAATCATCAATCCTCAATCCACAACCTTCAATCATCAATACTCAGTCTTCAATCCTCAATCCTCAATCCTCAATCCTCAATCCTCATTCTTCAGTCCTCAATACACAATCCTCAATCTTCAATCCTCAATCCTCAATCCTCAATTCTCAATCCTTAATCCTCAATCCTCAGACCTTAAACATCAATACTCAACCCTCAGTCCTCGTCCTCAATCCACAACAATCAATCCTCAATCCTCAATCTTCAATCATCAATATTCAATCTTCAGTCCTCAATCCTCAATCCTCAATCCTCAATACCCAATCCTCAATCTTCAATCCTCAATCCCCAATCCTCAGTTCACAATCCTCAATCCTCAATCCTCAGACCTCAGGCATCAATACTCAACCCACAGTCCTCGTCCTCAATCCACAACGCTCAACCCTCAACCCTCAACCTTCATTCATCAATATTCAACCTTCTATCCTCAATCCTGAATCCTCAATCCTCAATCCTCAATCCTCAATGTTCAATCCTCAACACCCAATCCTCAATCTTCAATCCTCAATCCTCAATCCTCAATGCTCAAACCTTAGCCCACATTCTCAATCCTCAATCCTCAATCCTCAATCTACAATCCTCAATACTCAATCCTCAATCTTCAATCCTCATTCTTCAATCCTCAACACCCAATCCTCAATCTTCAATCCTCAATCTTCAATCCTCAATTCTCAATCCTCAATCCTCAATCCTCAGACCTCAAACATCAATACTCAACCCTCAGTCCTCGTCCTCAATCCAGAGCCCTCAATACTCGATCCTCAATCTTCAATCATCAATATTCAATCTTCACTCCTCAATCCTCAATCCTCAATACTCAATCCTCAATCCTCAATCCTCAATCCTCAATACTCAAGCATCAAGCCTCAGTTCTCAATACTCAACAGAATATCCTGAATTCTCAGGATTCAATACTCAAACCTCAACACTTAACCCTCATTCCTCAATACTCAATCCTCAATCCTCAGTCTTCAATCCTCAATCCTCAATCCTCAATTCTCAATGCTCAACCCTCATTCCTCAGTTCTCAAACCTCAACCCTCAACCACCAGCCCTCATCCTCAATCCTCAATACTCAATCGTCAATCCTCAATCTTCAATCCTCAATACTCAATGTTCAATAATCAATCCTCAATCCCCAAACCTCATACTTCAATCCTCAATCCTCAATCCTCAATCCTCAATTCTCAATCTTCAATCCTCAATACTCAATCTTCAATCCTCAATCCTCAATCCTCAATCCTCAATGCTGAATCCACAATCCTCAATCCTCAATCCTCAAACCTCAATCCTCAATCCTCATTCTTCAATCCTCAACACAAAATCCTCAATCTTCAATCCTCAATACTCAATCCTCAGGCCTCACTCCTCAATCTTCAATCCTCAATACTCAATCTTTAATCCTCAATCCTCAATCCTCAATCCTCAATCCTCATTCTTCAATCCTCAACACCCAATCCTCAATCTTCAATCCTCAATCCTCAATCCTCAATTCTCAATCCTCAATCCTCAATCCTCAGACCTCAAACATCAATAGTCAACCCTCAGTCCTCGTCCTCAATCCACAACAGTCAATCCTCAATCCTCAATCTTCAATCATCAATATTGAATCTTCAGACCTCAATCCTCAATCCTCAATCCTCAATCCTCAATCCTCAATGTTCAATCCGCAACACCCAATCCTCAATCTTCAATCCTCAATCCTCAATCCTCAACCCTCAGCCCTCATTCTCAATCCTCAATCCTCAATTCTCAGTCCTCAGCCCTCAAACCTCAATCCTCAACCCTCAATACTCAACACTCAATCCTCAATCCTCAATCTGCAATCCTCAATACTCAATATTCAATCCTCGATCCTCAATTCTCAATCCTCAATCTTCAATCCTCAATCGTCAATCCCCAATCCTCAATCCTCATTCTTCAATCCTCAATACCCAATCCTCCATCTTCAATCCTCAATCCTCAATCCTCAATTCTCAATGCTCAATCCGCAGTCCTCAGTTCTCAAACCTCAACCCTCAACCATCAGCCCTCATCCTCAATCCTCAATACTCAATCCTCAATCCTCAATCTTCAATCCTCAATACTCAATCTTCAATAATCAATCCTCAATTCTCAATCCTCAATGCTCAATACCCAATCGTCGATACTCAATCCCCTATCCTCAATCTTCAATCCTGAATCCTCAATCCTCAATCCTCAATCCTCAATCCTCAATCTTCAATCCTCAATACTCAATCTTCAATCCTCAATCCTCAATCCTCAATCCTTAATCATCAATCCTCAATCCACAACCTTCAATCATCAATACTCAGTCTTCAATCCTCAATCCTCAATCCTCAATCCTCAATCCTCATTCTTCAGTCCTCAATACACAATCCTCAATCTTCAATCCTCAATCCTCAATCCTCAATTCTCAATCCTTAATCCTCAATCCTCAGACCTTAAACATCAATACTCAACCCTCAGTCCTCGTCCTCAATCCACAACAATCAATCCTCAATCCTCAATCTTCAATCATCAATATTCAATCTTCAGTCCTCAATCCTCAATCCTCAATCCTCAATCCTCAATCCTCAATGTTCAATCCGCTATACCCAATCCTCAATCTTCAATCCTCAATCCTCAATCCTCAATCCTCAATCCTCAATCCTCAATCCTCAATTCTCAATACTCAATCCTCAATCCTCAGTCCTCAAACCTCAAATCTCAACCTTCAATCCTCAATACTCAATCTTCAATCCTCCGTCCTCAATCCTCAATCCTCAATCCTCAATCCTCAATCGTCAGGCTTCAATCCTCAATACTCAATCTTCAATCCTCAATCCTCAATCCTCAATCCTCAATCCTCATCCTTCAATCCCAATACCCAATCCTCAATCTTCAATCCTCAATCCTCAATCCTCAATTCTCAATGCTCAATCCTCAGTCCTCAGTTCTCAAACCTCAACCCTCAACCATCATCCCTCATCCTCAATCCTCAATACTCAATCCTCAATCCTCAATCTTCAATCCTCAATATTCAATCTTCAATAATCAATCCTCAATTCTCAATCCTCAATACTCATTCCTCAATCGTCGATCCTCAATCCCCAATCCTCAATCTTCAATCCTCAATCCTCAATCCTCAATCCTCAACCCTCAATCCTCAATCTTCAATCCTCAATACTCAATCTTCAATCCTCAATCCTCAATCCTCAATCCTCAATCCTCAATCCTCAATCCTCATCCATTAGTCATCAATACTCAGTCTTCAATCCTCAATCCTCAATCCTCAATCCTCAATCCTCATTCTTCAATCCTCAATACGCAATCCTCAATCTTCAATCCCCCATCCTCAATCCTCAATCCTCAATACTCATTCTTCAATCCTCAATACCGAATCCTCAATCTTCAATCCTTAATCCTCAATCCTCAATCCTCAATCCTCATTCTTCAATCCTCAAAACACAATCCTCAATCTTCAATCCTCAATTCTCAATCCTCGGGCCTCACTCCTCAATCTTCAATCCTCAAAACTCAATCTTCAATCCTCAATCCTCAATCCTCAATCCTCAATCCTCATTCTTCAATCCTCAACACCCAATCCTCAATCTTCAATCCTCAATCCTCAATCCTCAATTCTCAATCCTCAATCCTCAATCCTCAGACCTCAGACATCAATACTCAACCCTCAGTCCTCGTCCTCAATCCACAACAATCAATCCTCAATCCTCAATCTTCAATCATCAATATTCAATCTTCAGACCTCAATCCTCAATCCTCAATCCTCAATCCTCAATCCTCAATGTTCAATCCGCAATACCCAATCCTCAATCTTCAATCCTCAATCCTCAATCCTCAATCCTCAATTATCGATCCTCAATCCTCAATCCTCAGTCCTCAAAACTCAAACCTGAATCCTCAACCTTCAGAACTCAGTCCTCAACAATCAGTTGTCAATTCTCAATTATCAATAGAATATAATCAGTTCACAGATTTCAATACTCAATACTCAATCTGCAATCTTCAAATCTCTATCCACAAACATCAATTCTCATCATTCAACCCTCAACACTCAGTCCCCAATCCTCAATCTTCAACACTCAATCCTCAATCCTCAATCCTCAATCCTCAATCTTCAATCCTCAATACTCAATCTTCAATCCTCCATCCTCAATCCTTAATCCTCAATCCTCAATCCTCAACCGTCAGGCTTCAATCCTCAATACTCAATCTTCAATCCTCAATCCTCAATCCTCATTCCTCAATCCTCATTCTTCAATCCTCAATACCCAATCCTCAATCTTCAATCTTCAATCCTCAATCCTCAATTCTCTATCCTCAATCCTCAGTCCTCAGTCCTCAAACTTCAATCGTCAACCCTCAGCCCTCATCCTCAACCCTCAATCCTCAATTTTCAATCCTCAATCCTCAATCCTCATGCCTCAATCCTCAATCCTCAATCCTCTGTCATCAAACCTCAATCCTGAATCCTGAATCCTGAATCCTCAATCTTCAATCCTCAATCCTCGATCCTCAATCCTCAATCCTCAGACCTCAAACATCAATACACAACCCTCAGTCCTCGTCCTCAATCCACAGCCCTCAATCCTCGATCCTCAATCATCAATCATCAATATTCAATCTTCACTCCTCAATCCTCAATCCTCAATACTCAATCCTCAATCCTCAATCCTCAATCCTCAATACTCAAGCATCAACCCTCAATTCTCAATACTCAACAGAATATCCTGAATTCTCAGGATTCAATACTAAAACCTCAACACTTAACCCTCAATCCTCAATACTCAATACCCAATCCTCAATCTTCAACCTTCAATCCTCAATCCTCAATTCTCAATCCTCAATCCTCAGTCCTCAGTCCTCAAACCTCAATCGTCAACCCTCAGCCCTCATCCTCGATCCTCAATCCTCAATCTTCAATCCTCAATCCTCAATTCTCAATCCTCAACCCTCAGTCCTCAGTCCTCAAACCTCAATTCTGAATCCTCAATACTCAATCTTCAATTCTCAACCTTCAGTCCTCAATACTCAACTATCAGTCCTCAATCTTCAATCCTCAATCCTCAATCCTCAATCCTCAATCCACAACCCTCAACCCTCAATCCTCAATTTTCAATACTCAATACTCAATCTTCAAGCCTCAATCCTCAGTCCTCAGTCCTCAATCCTCAATCCTCATTCTACAATCCTCAATACCCAATCCTCAACCTTCAATCCTCAATCCTCAATCCTCAATTCTCAATCCTCAATCCTCAGTCCTCAGTCCTCAAACCTCAATTCTGAATCCTCAATACTCAATTCTCAATCCTCAATCTTCAATCCTCAATACCTAATCTTCAATGCTCAATCCTCAATCCTCAATCCTCAATCCTCAATGCTCAATCCTCATTCCGGAATCCACAACCCTCAATCTTCAATCCTCAATACTCAATCTGCAATCCTCGATCCTCAATCCTCAACCCTCAATCCTCATTCTTCAATCCTCAATACCCAATCCTCAATCTTCAATCCTCAGTCCACAATCCTCAGCCCTCAATCCTCAGTCTTCGATCCTCAACACCCAATCCTCAATCTTCAATCCTCAATCCTCAATCCTCAGACCTCAATCTTCAATCCTCAATCCTCAATACTCAACCTTCACTCCTCAATCCTCAATCCTCAATCCTCAATCCTCATTCTTCAATCCGCAACACCCAATAATCAATCTTCAATCCTCAATCCTCAATACTCAATCATCAATCCTCAGACCTCAAACATCAATACTCAACCCTCAGTCCTCGTCCTCAATCCACAACCCTCAATCCTCGGTCCTCAATCTTCAATCATCAATATTCAATATTCAATCCTCATTCTTCAATCCTCAATACCCAATCCTCAATCTTCAATCCTCAATCCCCAATCCTCAGTTCACAATCCTCAATCCTCAATCCTCAGACCTCAGGCATCAATACTCAACCCTCAGTCCTCGTCCTCAATCCACAACCCTCAATCCTCAATCCTCAATCCTCAATGTTCAATCCTCAACACCCAATCCTCAATCTTCAATCCTCAATCCTCAATCCTCAATGCTCAAACCTTAGCCCACATTCTCAATCCTCAATCCTCAATCCTCAATCCTCAATTCTCAATGCTCAACCCTCATTCCTCAGTTCTCAAACCTCAACCCTCAACCACCAGCCCTCATCCTCAATCCTCAATACTCAATCGTCAATCCTCAATCTTCAATCCTCAATAATCAATCTTCAATAATCAATCCTCAATCCCCAAACCTCATACTTCAATCCTCAATCCTCAATCCTCAATCCTCAATCCTCAATCTTCAATCCTCAATACTCAATCTTCAATCCTCAATCCTCAATCCTCAATCCTCAATGCTGAATCCACAATCCTCAATCCTCAACCCTCAATCTTCAATCCCCAATTCTCAATCTGCAATCCTCAATCCTCAATCCTCAAACCTCAATCCTCAATCCTCATTCTTCAATCCTCAACACACAATCCCCAATCTTCAATCCTCAATCCTCAATCCTCAGGCCTCACTCCTCAATCTTCAACCCTCAATACTCAATCTTCAATCCTCAATCCTCAATCCTCAATCCTCAATCCTCATTCTTCAATCCTCAGCACCCAATCCTCAATCTTCAATCCTCAATCCTCAATCCTCAATTTTCAATCCTCAATCCTCAATCCTCAGACCTCAAACATCAATAGTCAACCCTCAGTCCTCGTCCTCAATCCACAACAATCAATCCTCAATCCTCAATCTTCAATCATCAATATTGAATCTTCAGACCTCAATCCTCAATCCTCAATCCTCAATCCTCAATCCTCAATGTTCAATCCGCAATACCCAATCCTCAATCTTCAATCCTCAATCCTCAATCCTCAACCCTCAGCCCTCATTCTCAATCCTCAATCCTCAATTCTCAGTCCTCAGCCCACAAACCTCAATCCTCAATCCTCAATACTCAACACTCAATCCTCAATCCTCAATCTTCAATCCTCAATACTCAATATTCAATCCTCGATCCTCAATTCTCAATCCTCAATCTTCAATCCTCAATCGTCAATCCCTAATCCTCAATCCTCATTCTTCAATCCTCAATACCCAATCCTCCATCTTCAATCCTCAATCGTCAATCCTCAATCCTCAATCCTCAATCCTCAATCTTCAATCCTCAATACTCAATCTTCAATCCTCAATCGTCAATCCTCAATCCTCAATCATCAATCCTCAATCCTCAACCTTCAATCATCAATACTCAGTCTTCAATCCTCAATCCTCAATCCTCAATCCTCAATCCTCATTCTTCAATCCTCAATACACAATCCTTAATCTTCAATCCTCAATCCTCAATCCTCAATTCTCAATCCTTAATCCTCAATCCTCAGACCTTAAACATCAATACTCAACCCTCAGTCCTCGTCCTCAATCCACAACAATCAATCCTCAATCCTCAATCTTCAATCATCAATATTCAATCTTCAGTCCTCAATCCTCAATCCTCAATCCTCAATCCTCAATCCTCAATGTTCAATCCGCTATACCCAATCCTCAATCTTCAATCCTCAATCCTCAATCCTCAATCCTCAATCCTCAATCCTCAATCCTCAATTCTCAATACGCAATCCTCAATCCTCAGTCCTCAAACCTCAAATCTCAACCTTCAATCCTCAATACTCAATCTTCAATCCTCCGTCCTCAATCCTCAATCCTCAATCCTCAATCCTCAATCGTCAGGCTTCAATCCTCAATACTCAATCTTCAATCCTCAATCCTCAATCCTCAATCCTCAATCCTCATCCTTCAATCCCAATACCCAATCCTCAATCTTCAATCCTCAATCCTCAATCCACAATTCTCAATACTCAATCCTCAATTTTCAATCCTCAATACTCAATCTTCAATCCACAATCCTCAATCCTCAATCCTCAATCCTCAATCCTCATTCTACAATCCTCAATACCCAATCCTCAATCTTCAATCCTCAATCCTCAATCCTCAATTCTCAATCCTCAATCCTCAGTCCTCAGTCCTCAAACCTCAATCCTCAACCCTCAGTCCTCATTCTCAATCCTCAATCCGCAATTCTCAGTCCTCAGCCCTCAAACCTCTATCCTCAACCATCAGACCTCATCCTCAGTCCTCAGTTATCAATCCTCTATACTCAATCTACAATCCTCAATACTCAATCTTCTATCCTCAATCCTCAGTCCTCTAACCTCAATTCTGAATCCTCAATACTCTATCTTCAATCCTCAACCTTCAGTCCTCAATACTCAACTATCAGTCCTCAATTCTCAATACTCAATACTGAATCCTCAATCTCCAATCCTCAATACCCAATCCTCAATTCTCAATCTTCAATCCTCAATACTCAATCTTCAATCCTCAATCCTCAATCCTCAATCCTCAATGCTGAATCCACAATCCTCAATCCTCAATCCTCAAACCTCAATCCTCAATCCTCATTCTTCAATCCTCAACACAAAATCCTCAATCTTCAATCCTCAATACTCAATCCTCAGGCCTCACTCCTCAATCTTCAATCCTCAATACTCAATCTTCAATCCTCAATCCTCAATCCTCAATCCTTAATCATCAATCCTCAATCCACAACCTTCAATCATCAATACTCAGTCTTCAATCCTCAATCCTCAATCCTCAATCCTCAATCCTCATTCTTCAGTCCTCAATACACAATCCTCAATCTTCAATCCTCAATCCTCAATCCTCAATTCTCAATCCTTAATCCTCAATCCTCAGACCTTAAACATCAATACTCAACCCTCAGTCCTCGTCCTCAATCCACAACAATCAATCCTCAATCCTCAATCTTCAATCATCAATATTCAATCTTCAGTCCTCAATCCTCAATCCTCAATCCTCAATCCTCAATCCTCAATGTTCAATCCGCTATACCCAATCCTCAATCTTCAATCCTCAATCCTCAATCCTCAATCCTCAATCCTCAATCCTCAATCCTCAATTCTCAATACTCAATCCTCAATCCTCAGTCCTCAAACCTCAAATCTCAACCTTCAATCCTCAATACTCAATCTTCAATCCTCCGTCCTCAATCCTCAATCCTCAATCCTCAATCCTCAATCGTCAGGCTTCAATCCTCAATACTCAATCTTCAATCCTCAATCCTCAATCCTCAATCCTCAATCCTCATCCTTCAATCCCAATACCCAATCCTCAATCTTCAATCCTCAATCCTCAATCCTCAATTCTCAATGCTCAATCCTCAGTCCTCAGTTCTCAAACCTCAACCCTCAACCATCATCCCTCATCCTCAATCCTCAATACTCAATCCTCAATCCTCAATCTTCAATCCTCAATATTCAATCTTCAATAATCAATCCTCAATTCTCAATCCTCAATACTCATTCCTCAATCGTCGATCCTCAATCCCCAATCCTCAATCTTCAATCCTCAATCCTCAATCCTCAATCCTCAACCCTCAATCCTCAATCTTCAATCCTCAATACTCAATCTTCAATCCTCAATCCTCAATCCTCAATCCTCAATCCTCAATCCTCAATCCTCATCCATTAGTCATCAATACTCAGTCTTCAATCCTCAATCCTCAATCCTCAATCCTCAATCCTCATTCTTCAATCCTCAATACGCAATCCTCAATCTTCAATCCCCCATCCTCAATCCTCAATCCTCAATACTCATTCTTCAATCCTCAATACCGAATCCTCAATCTTCAATCCTTAATCCTCAATCCTCAATCCTCAATCCTCATTCTTCAATCCTCAAAACACAATCCTCAATCTTCAATCCTCAATTCTCAATCCTCGGGCCTCACTCCTCAATCTTCAATCCTCAAAACTCAATCTTCAATCCTCAATCCTCAATCCTCAATCCTCAATCCTCATTCTTCAATCCTCAACACCCAATCCTCAATCTTCAATCCTCAATCCTCAATCCTCAATTCTCAATCCTCAATCCTCAATCCTCAGACCTCAGACATCAATACTCAACCCTCAGTCCTCGTCCTCAATCCACAACAATCAATCCTCAATCCTCAATCTTCAATCATCAATATTCAATCTTCAGACCTCAATCCTCAATCCTCAATCCTCAATCCTCAATCCTCAATGTTCAATCCGCAATACCCAATCCTCAATCTTCAATCCTCAATCCTCAATCCTCAATCCTCAATTATCGATCCTCAATCCTCAATCCTCAGTCCTCAAAACTCAAACCTGAATCCTCAACCTTCAGAACTCAGTCCTCAACAATCAGTTGTCAATTCTCAATTATCAATAGAATATAATCAGTTCACAGATTTCAATACTCAATACTCAATCTGCAATCTTCAAATCTCTATCCACAAACATCAATTCTCATCATTCAACCCTCAACACTCAGTCCCCAATCCTCAATCTTCAACACTCAATCCTCAATCCTCAATCCTCAATCCTCAATCTTCAATCCTCAATACTCAATCTTCAATCCTCCATCCTCAATCCTTAATCCTCAATCCTCAATCCTCAACCGTCAGGCTTCAATCCTCAATACTCAATCTTCAATCCTCAATCCTCAATCCTCATTCCTCAATCCTCATTCTTCAATCCTCAATACCCAATCCTCAATCTTCAATCTTCAATCCTCAATCCTCAATTCTCTATCCTCAATCCTCAGTCCTCAGTCCTCAAACTTCAATCGTCAACCCTCAGCCCTCATCCTCAACCCTCAATCCTCAATTTTCAATCCTCAATCCTCAATCCTCATGCCTCAATCCTCAATCCTCAATCCTCTGTCATCAAACCTCAATCCTGAATCCTGAATCCTGAATCCTCAATCTTCAATCCTCAATCCTCGATCCTCAATCCTCAATCCTCAGACCTCAAACATCAATACACAACCCTCAGTCCTCGTCCTCAATCCACAGCCCTCAATCCTCGATCCTCAATCATCAATCATCAATATTCAATCTTCACTCCTCAATCCTCAATCCTCAATACTCAATCCTCAATCCTCAATCCTCAATCCTCAATACTCAAGCATCAACCCTCAATTCTCAATACTCAACAGAATATCCTGAATTCTCAGGATTCAATACTAAAACCTCAACACTTAACCCTCAATCCTCAATACTCAATACCCAATCCTCAATCTTCAACCTTCAATCCTCAATCCTCAATTCTCAATCCTCAATCCTCAGTCCTCAGTCCTCAAACCTCAATCGTCAACCCTCAGCCCTCATCCTCGATCCTCAATCCTCAATCTTCAATCCTCAATCCTCAATTCTCAATCCTCAACCCTCAGTCCTCAGTCCTCAAACCTCAATTCTGAATCCTCAATACTCAATCTTCAATTCTCAACCTTCAGTCCTCAATACTCAACTATCAGTCCTCAATCTTCAATCCTCAATCCTCAATCCTCAATCCTCAATCCACAACCCTCAACCCTCAATCCTCAATTTTCAATACTCAATACTCAATCTTCAAGCCTCAATCCTCAGTCCTCAGTCCTCAATCCTCAATCCTCATTCTACAATCCTCAATACCCAATCCTCAACCTTCAATCCTCAATCCTCAATCCTCAATTCTCAATCCTCAATCCTCAGTCCTCAGTCCTCAAACCTCAATTCTGAATCCTCAATACTCAATTCTCAATCCTCAATCTTCAATCCTCAATACCTAATCTTCAATGCTCAATCCTCAATCCTCAATCCTCAATCCTCAATGCTCAATCCTCATTCCGGAATCCACAACCCTCAATCTTCAATCCTCAATACTCAATCTGCAATCCTCGATCCTCAATCCTCAACCCTCAATCCTCATTCTTCAATCCTCAATACCCAATCCTCAATCTTCAATCCTCAGTCCACAATCCTCAGCCCTCAATCCTCAGTCTTCGATCCTCAACACCCAATCCTCAATCTTCAATCCTCAATCCTCAATCCTCAGACCTCAATCTTCAATCCTCAATCCTCAATACTCAACCTTCACTCCTCAATCCTCAATCCTCAATCCTCAATCCTCATTCTTCAATCCGCAACACCCAATAATCAATCTTCAATCCTCAATCCTCAATACTCAATCATCAATCCTCAGACCTCAAACATCAATACTCAACCCTCAGTCCTCGTCCTCAATCCACAACCCTCAATCCTCGGTCCTCAATCTTCAATCATCAATATTCAATATTCAATCCTCATTCTTCAATCCTCAATACCCAATCCTCAATCTTCAATCCTCAATCCCCAATCCTCAGTTCACAATCCTCAATCCTCAATCCTCAGACCTCAGGCATCAATACTCAACCCTCAGTCCTCGTCCTCAATCCACAACCCTCAATCCTCAATCCTCAATCCTCAATGTTCAATCCTCAACACCCAATCCTCAATCTTCAATCCTCAATCCTCAATCCTCAATGCTCAAACCTTAGCCCACATTCTCAATCCTCAATCCTCAATCCTCAATCCTCAATTCTCAATGCTCAACCCTCATTCCTCAGTTCTCAAACCTCAACCCTCAACCACCAGCCCTCATCCTCAATCCTCAATACTCAATCGTCAATCCTCAATCTTCAATCCTCAATAATCAATCTTCAATAATCAATCCTCAATCCCCAAACCTCATACTTCAATCCTCAATCCTCAATCCTCAATCCTCAATCCTCAATCTTCAATCCTCAATACTCAATCTTCAATCCTCAATCCTCAATCCTCAATCCTCAATGCTGAATCCACAATCCTCAATCCTCAACCCTCAATCTTCAATCCCCAATTCTCAATCTGCAATCCTCAATCCTCAATCCTCAAACCTCAATCCTCAATCCTCATTCTTCAATCCTCAACACACAATCCCCAATCTTCAATCCTCAATCCTCAATCCTCAGGCCTCACTCCTCAATCTTCAACCCTCAATACTCAATCTTCAATCCTCAATCCTCAATCCTCAATCCTCAATCCTCATTCTTCAATCCTCAGCACCCAATCCTCAATCTTCAATCCTCAATCCTCAATCCTCAATTTTCAATCCTCAATCCTCAATCCTCAGACCTCAAACATCAATAGTCAACCCTCAGTCCTCGTCCTCAATCCACAACAATCAATCCTCAATCCTCAATCTTCAATCATCAATATTGAATCTTCAGACCTCAATCCTCAATCCTCAATCCTCAATCCTCAATCCTCAATGTTCAATCCGCAATACCCAATCCTCAATCTTCAATCCTCAATCCTCAATCCTCAACCCTCAGCCCTCATTCTCAATCCTCAATCCTCAATTCTCAGTCCTCAGCCCACAAACCTCAATCCTCAATCCTCAATACTCAACACTCAATCCTCAATCCTCAATCTTCAATCCTCAATACTCAATATTCAATCCTCGATCCTCAATTCTCAATCCTCAATCTTCAATCCTCAATCGTCAATCCCTAATCCTCAATCCTCATTCTTCAATCCTCAATACCCAATCCTCCATCTTCAATCCTCAATCGTCAATCCTCAATCCTCAATCCTCAATCCTCAATCTTCAATCCTCAATACTCAATCTTCAATCCTCAATCGTCAATCCTCAATCCTCAATCATCAATCCTCAATCCTCAACCTTCAATCATCAATACTCAGTCTTCAATCCTCAATCCTCAATCCTCAATCCTCAATCCTCATTCTTCAATCCTCAATACACAATCCTTAATCTTCAATCCTCAATCCTCAATCCTCAATTCTCAATCCTTAATCCTCAATCCTCAGACCTTAAACATCAATACTCAACCCTCAGTCCTCGTCCTCAATCCACAACAATCAATCCTCAATCCTCAATCTTCAATCATCAATATTCAATCTTCAGTCCTCAATCCTCAATCCTCAATCCTCAATCCTCAATCCTCAATGTTCAATCCGCTATACCCAATCCTCAATCTTCAATCCTCAATCCTCAATCCTCAATCCTCAATCCTCAATCCTCAATCCTCAATTCTCAATACGCAATCCTCAATCCTCAGTCCTCAAACCTCAAATCTCAACCTTCAATCCTCAATACTCAATCTTCAATCCTCCGTCCTCAATCCTCAATCCTCAATCCTCAATCCTCAATCGTCAGGCTTCAATCCTCAATACTCAATCTTCAATCCTCAATCCTCAATCCTCAATCCTCAATCCTCATCCTTCAATCCCAATACCCAATCCTCAATCTTCAATCCTCAATCCTCAATCCACAATTCTCAATACTCAATCCTCAATTTTCAATCCTCAATACTCAATCTTCAATCCACAATCCTCAATCCTCAATCCTCAATCCTCAATCCTCATTCTACAATCCTCAATACCCAATCCTCAATCTTCAATCCTCAATCCTCAATCCTCAATTCTCAATCCTCAATCCTCAGTCCTCAGTCCTCAAACCTCAATCCTCAACCCTCAGTCCTCATTCTCAATCCTCAATCCGCAATTCTCAGTCCTCAGCCCTCAAACCTCTATCCTCAACCATCAGACCTCATCCTCAGTCCTCAGTTATCAATCCTCTATACTCAATCTACAATCCTCAATACTCAATCTTCTATCCTCAATCCTCAGTCCTCTAACCTCAATTCTGAATCCTCAATACTCTATCTTCAATCCTCAACCTTCAGTCCTCAATACTCAACTATCAGTCCTCAATTCTCAATACTCAATACTGAATCCTCAATCTCCAATCCTCAATACCCAATCTTCAATCCTCAATCCTCAATCCTCAATCCTCAATGCTCAATCCTCAATCCTCAATCCTCAACACTCAATCTTCAATCCTCAATACTCAATCTGCAATCCTCAATCCTCAATCCTCAATCCTCAATCCTCATTCTTCAATCCTCAATACCCAGTCCTCAATCTTCAATCCACAATCCTCAATCCTCAATCCTCAATCTTCATTCTTCAATCCTCAACACAGAATCCTCAATCTTCAATCCTCAATCCTCAATCCTCAGACCTCAATCCTCAATGTTCAATCCTCAATACTCAATCTTCAATCCTCAATCCTCAATCCTAAATCCTCAATCCTCATTCTTCAATCCTCAACACCCAATCCTCAATCTTCAATCCTCAATCCTCAGTCCTCAATTCTCAATCCTCAATCCTCAATCCTCAGACCTCAAACATCAATACTCAACCCTCAGTCCTAGTCCTCAATCCGCAACCCTCAATCCTCTATCCTCAATCTTCAGTCATCTATATTCAATCTTCAATCCTCAATCCTCAATCCTCAATACTCAATCCTCAATCCTCAATCCTCATGTCTCAATCCTCAATCCTCAATCCTCTGTCATCAAACCTCAATCCTGAATCCTCAATCCTGAATCCTCAATCTTCAGACCTCAGACATGAACAATCAGATGTCAGTCCTCAATCCTCAATAGAATATTTTCAATTCACAATTTTCAATACTCAATACTCAATCTGCAATCTTCAAATTTCTATCCACAAACATCAATTCTCATCACTCAAACCTCAACACTCAGTCCCCAATCCTCAATCTTCAATCCTCAATCCTTAATCCTCAATCCTCAATCCTCAATCTTTAATCATCTATACTCAATCCTCAATCCTCAATCCTCAATCCTCAATACTCAATCCTCAATTTTCAATCCTCAATACTCAATCTTCTATCCTCAATCCTCAATCCTCAATCCCCAATCCTCAATCCTCATTCTACAATCCTCAATACACAATCCTCAATCCTCAATACTCAATCCTCAATCCTCAATCCTCAATCCTCAAAACTCAACCATCGATCCTCAATTCTCAATACACAATAGAATATCCTGAATTCTCAGGATTCAATACTCAAACCTCAACACTCAACCCTCAATTCTCATTCCTAAATCGTCAATCCTCAATCCTCAATCCTCAATACTCAATCTTCAATCCTCCATCCTCAATCCTCAATCCTCAATACTCAATCCTCAATCGTCAGGCTTCAATCCTCAATACCCAATCCTCAGTCTTCAATTTTCAATCCTCAATCCTCAATACTCAATCCTCAATCCTCAGTCCTCAGACCTCAAACCTCAACCCCAACACTCAGCCCTCATCCTCATTCCTCAATCCTCAATCGTCAATCCTCAATCCTCAATCCTCAACCATCAATCCTCAATGTTCAATCCTCAATACCCAATCCTCAGTCTTCAATCCTCAATCCTCAATCCTCAATCTTCAATCCTCAATCCTCAGTCCTCAAACCTCAATTCTGAATCCTCAATCCTGAATCCTGAATCCTCAATCCTCAGTCTTCAACAATCAGTTGTCATTCCTCAATCCTCAACAGAATATCCTCAATTCACACCTTTAGATACTCAATACTCAATCTGCAATTCTCAATCCTCAATAGTCAATCCTCAATCCTCATTCTTCAATCCTCAATACCCAATCCTCAATCCTCAATCCTCAATCCTCAATTCTCAATGCTCAATCCTCAGTCCTCAGTTCTCAAACCTCAACCCTCAACCATCAGCCCTCATCCTCAATCCTCAATACTCAATCCTCAATCCTCAATCTTCGATCCTCAATACTCTACAATAATCAATCCTCAATTCTCAATCCACAATACTCAATCCTCAATCGTCGATCCTCAATCCCCAATCCTCAATCTTCAATCCTCAATCCTCAATCCTCAATCCTCAATCCTCAATCTTCAATCCTCAATACTCAATCTTCAATCCTCAATCCTCAATCCTCAATCCTGAATCCTCATCCTTCAATCCTCAATACCCAATCCTCAATCTTCAATCCTCAATCCTCAATCCTCAATACTCAATCCTCAATCGTCAATCCTCAATCCCCAATCCTCAATCTTCAAACCTCAATCCTGAATCCTCAATCCTCAATCCCCAGTCTTCAACAATCAGTTGTCATTCCTCAATCCTCAATAGAATATCCTCAATTCACACCTTTAGATACTCAATACTCAATCTGCAATCCTCAATCCTCAATACTCAATCCTCAATACTCAATCCTCAATCGTCGATCCTCAATACCCAATCCTCAATCTTCAATCCTCAATCATCAATCCTCAATTCTCAATCCTCAATCCTCAATCCTCAGACCTCAAGCATCAATACTCAACCCTCAGTCCTCGTCCTCAATCCACAACAATCAATCCTCAATCCTCAATCTTCAATCGTCAATATTCAATCTTCAGTCCTCAATCCTCAATCCTCAATCCTCAATCCTCAATCGTCAATGTTCAATCCGCAATACCCAATCCTCAATCTTCAATCCTCAATCCTCAATCCTCAATCCTCAATTATCGATCCTCAATCCTCAATCCTCAGTCCTCAAAACTCAAACCTGAATCCTCAATCCTGAATCCTCAACCTTCAGAACTCAGTCCTCAACAATCAGTTGTCAATTCTCAATTATCAATAGAATATAATCAATTCACGGTTTTCAATACTCAATACTAAATCTGCAATCTTCAAATCTCTATCCACAAACATCAATTCTCATCATTCAACCCTCAACACTCAGTCCCCAATCCTCAATCTTCAACACTCAATCCTCAATCCTCAATCCCCAATCCTCAATCTTCAATCCTCAATACTCAATCTTCAATCCTCCATCCTCAATCCTTAATCCTCAATCCTCAATCCTCAATCGTCAGGCTTCAATCCTCAATACTCAATCTTCAATCCTCAATCCTCAATCCTCATTCCTCAATCCTCATTCTTCAATCCTCAATACCCAATCCTCAATCTTCAATCTTCAATCCTCAGTCCTCAATTCTCAATCCTCAATCCTCAGTCCTCAGTCCTCAAACTTCAATCGTCAACCCTCAGCCCTCATCCTCAATCCTCAATCCTCAATCTTCAATCCTCAATCCTCAATCCTCATGTCTCAATCCTCAATCCTCAATCCTCTGTCATCAAACCTCAATCCTGAATCCTCAATCCTGAATCCTCAATCTTCATCCCTCAGTCCGCAACAGTCAAATGTCAATCCTCAATCCTCAATAGAATATCCTCAATTCACAGTTTTCAATACTGAATCCACAATCTTCAATCTTCAAATCTCAATCCACATACATCAATTCTCATCACTCAACCCTCAACACTCAGTCCTCAATCTTCAGTCCTCAATCCTCAATCCTCAACCTTCAATCCTCAATACTCAATCTTCAATCCTCAATCCTCAATTCTCAATACTCAGTCATCAATCCTCAATCTTCAATACTCAATCCTCAATCCTCAATCCTCAATCCTCAATCCTCAATACTCAATCTTCAATCCTCAATCCTCAATCCTCTATCCTCAAACCTCAATCCTCAATGTTCAATCCGCTATACCCAATCCTCAATCTTCAATCCTCAATCCTCAATCCTCAATCCTCAATCCTCAATCCTCAATCCTCAATTCTCAATACTCAATCCTCAATCCTCAGTCCTCAAACCTCAAATCTCAACCTTCAATCCTCAATACTCAATCTTCAATCCTCCGTCCTCAATCCTCAATCCTCAATCCTCAATCCTCAATCGTCAGGCTTCAATCCTCAATACTCAATCTTCAATCCTCAATCCTCAATCCTCAATCCTCAATCCTCATCCTTCAATCCCAATACCCAATCCTCAATCTTCAATCCTCAATCCTCAATCCTCAATTCTCAATGCTCAATCCTCAGTCCTCAGTTCTCAAACCTCAACCCTCAACCATCATCCCTCATCCTCAATCCTCAATACTCAATCCTCAATCCTCAATCTTCAATCCTCAATATTCAATCTTCAATAATCAATCCTCAATTCTCAATCCTCAATACTCATTCCTCAATCGTCGATCCTCAATCCCCAATCCTCAATCTTCAATCCTCAATCCTCAATCCTCAATCCTCAACCCTCAATCCTCAATCTTCAATCCTCATTCTTCAATCCTCAAAACACAATCCTCAATCTTCAATCCTCAATTCTCAATCCTCGGGCCTCACTCCTCAATCTTCAATCCTCAAAACACAATCCTCAATCTTCAATCCTCAATTCTCAATCCTCAATCCTCAATACTCATTCTTCAATCCTCAATCCTCAATCCTCAATTCTCAATCCTCAATCCTCAATCCTCAGACCTCAGACATCAATCCTCAATACTCATTCTTCAATCCTCAATACCGAATCCTCAATCTTCAATCCTTAATCCTCAATCCTCAATCCTCAATCCTCATTCTTCAATCCTCAAAACACAATCCTCAATCTTCAATCCTCAATTCTCAATCCTCGGGCCTCACTCCTCAATCTTCAATCCTCAATACTCAATCTTCAATCCTCAATCCTCAATCCTCAATCCTCAATCCTCATTCTTCAATCCTCAACACCCAATCCTCAATCTTCAATCCTCAATCCTCAATCCTCAATTCTCAATCCTCAATCCTCAATCCTCAGACCTCAGACATCAATACTCAACCCTCAGTCCTCGTCCTCAATCCACAGCCCTCAATCCTCGATCCTCAATCATCAATCATCAATATTCAATCTTCACTCCTCAATCCTCAATCCTCAATACTCAATCCTCAATCCTCAATCCTCAATCCTCAATACTCAAGCATCAACCCTCAATTCTCAATACTCAACAGAATATCCTGAATTCTCAGGATTCAATACTCAAACCTCAACACTTAACCCTCAATCCTCAATACTCAATACCCAATCCTCAATCTTCAACCTTCAATCCTCAATCCTCAATTCTCAATCCTCAATCCTCAGTCCTCAGTCCTCAAACCTCAATCGTCAACCCTCAGCCCTCATCCTCGATCCTCAATCCTCAATCTTCAATCCTCAATCCTCAATTCTCAATCCTCAACCCTCAGTCCTCAGTCCTCAAACCTCAATTCTGAATCCTCAATACTCAATCTTCAATTCTCAACCTTCAGTCCTCAATACTCAACTATCAGTCCTCAATCTTCAATCCTCAATCCTCAATCCTCAATCCTCAATCCACAACCCTCAACCCTCAATCCTCAATTTTCAATCCTCAATACTCAATCTTTAATCCTCAATCCTCAGTCCTCAGTCCTCAATCCTCAATCCTCATTCTACAATCCTCAATACCCAATCCTCAACCTTCAATCCTCAATCCTCAATCCTCAATTCTCAATCCTCAATCCTCAGTCCTCAGTCCTCAAACCTCAATTCTGAATCCTCAATACTCAATTCTCAATCCTCAATCTTCAATCCTCAATACTTAATCTTCAATGCTCAATCCTCAATCCTCAATCCTCAATCCTCAATGCTCAATCCTCAATCCTCAATCCACAACCCTCAATCTTCAATCCTCAATACTCAATCTGCAATCCTCGATCCTCAATCCTCAACCCTCAATCCTCATTCTTCAATCCTCAATACCCAATCCTCAATCTTCAATCCTCAGTCCACAATCCTCAGCCCTCAATCCTCAGTCTTCGATCCTCAACACCCAATCCTCAATCTTCAATCCTCAATCCTCAATCCTCAGACCTCAATCTTCAATCCTCAATCCTCAATACTCAACCTTCACTCCTCAATCCTCAATCCTCAATCCTCAATCCTCATTCTTCAATCCGCAACACCCAATAATCAATCTTCAATCCTCAATCCTCAATACTCAATCATCAATCCTCAGACCTCAAACATCAATACTCAACCCTCAGTCCTCGTCCTCAATCCACAACCCTCAATCCTCGGTCCTCAATCTTCAATCATCAATATTCAATATTCAATCCTCATTCTTCAATCCTCAATACCCAATCCTCAATCTTCAATCCTCAATCCCCAATCCTCAGTTCACAATCCTCAATCCTCAATCCTCAGACCTCAGGCATCAATACTCAACCCTCAGTCCTCGTCCTCAATCCACAACCCTCAATCCTCAATCCTCAATCCTCAATGTTCAATCCTCAACACCCAATCCTCAATCTTCAATCCTCAATCCTCAATCCTCAATGCTCAAACCTTAGCCCACATTCTCAATCCTCAATCCTCAATCCTCAATCTTCAATCCTCAATACTCAATCCTCAATCTTCAATCCTCATTCTTCAATCCTCAACACCCAAACCTCAATCTTCAATCCTCAATCTTCAATCCTCAATTCTCAATCCTCAATCCTCAATCCTCAGACCTCAAACATCAATACTCAACCCTCAGTCCTCGTCCTCAATCCACAGCCCTCAATACTCGATCCTCAATCTTCAATCATCAATATTCAATCTTCACTCCTCAATCCTCAATCCTCAATACTCAATCCTCAATCCTCAATCCTCAATCCTCAATACTCAAGCATCAACCCTCAATTCTCAATACTCAACAGAATATCCTGAATTCTCAGGATTCAATTCTCAAACCTCAACACTTAACCCTCATTCCTCAATACTCAATCCTCAATCCTCAGTCTTCAATCCTCAATCCTCAATCCTCAATTCTCAATGCTCAACCCTCATTCCTCAGTTCTCAAACCTCAACCCTCAACCACCAGCCCTCATCCTCAATCCTCAATACTCAATCGTCAATCCTCAATCTTCAATCCTCAATAATCAATCTTCAATAATCAATCCTCAATCCCCAAACCTCATACTTCAATCCTCAATCCTCAATCCTCAATCCTCAATCCTCAATCTTCAATCCTCAATACTCAATCTTCAATCCTCAATCCTCAATCCTCAATCCTCAATGCTGAATCCACAATCCTCAATCCTCAACCCTCAATCTTCAATCCCCAATTCTCAATCTGCAATCCTCAATCCTCAATCCTCAAACCTCAATCCTCAATCCTCATTCTTCAATCCTCAACACACAATCCCCAATCTTCAATCCTCAATCCTCAATCCTCAGGCCTCACTCCTCAATCTTCAATCCTCAATACTCAATCTTCAATCCTCAATCCTCAATCCTCAATCCTCAATCCTCATTCTTCAATCCTCAGCACCCAATCCTCAATCTTCAATCCTCAATCCTCAATCCTCAATTTTCAATCCTCAATCCTCAATCCTCAGACCTCAAACATCAATAGTCAACCCTCAGTCCTCGTCCTCAATCCACAACAATCAATCCTCAATCCTCAATCTTCAATCATCAATATTGAATCTTCAGACCTCAATCCTCAATCCTCAATCCTCAATCCTCAATCCTCAATGTTCAATCCGCAATACCCAATCCTCAATCTTCAATCCTCAATCCTCAATCCTCAACCCTCAGCCCTCATTCTCAATCCTCAATCCTCAATTCTCAGTCCTCAGCCCACAAACCTCAATCCTCAATCCTCAATACTCAACACTCAATCCTCAATCCTCAATCTTCAATCCTCAATACTCAATATTCAATCCTCGATCCTCAATTCTCAATCCTCAATCTTCAATCCTCAATCGTCAATCCCCAATCCTCAATCCTCATTCTTCAATCCTCAATACCCAATCCTCCATCTTCAATCCTCAATCGTCAATCCTCAATCCTCAATCCTCAATCCTCAATCTTCAATCCTCAATACTCAATCTTCAATCCTCAATCCTCAATCCTCAATCCTCAATCATCAATCCTCAATCCTCAACCTTCAATCATCAATACTCAGTCTTCAATCCTCAATCCTCAATCCTCAATCCTCAATCCTCATTCTTCAATCCTCAATACACAATCCTCAATCTTCAATCCTCAATCCTCAATCCTCAATTCTCAATCCTTAATCCTCAATCCTCAGACCTTAAACATCAATACTCAACCCTCAGTCCTCGTCCTCAATCCACAACAATCAATCCTCAATCCTCAATCTTCAATCATCAATATTCAATCTTCAGTCCTCAATCCTCAATCCTCAATCCTCAATCCTCAATCCTCAATGTTCAATCCGCTATACCCAATCCTCAATCTTCAATCCTCAATCCTCAATCCTCAATCCTCAATCCTCAATCCTCAATCCTCAATTCTCAATACTCAATCCTCAATCCTCAGTCCTCAAACCTCAAATCTCAACCTTCAATCCTCAATACTCAATCTTCAATCCTCCGTCCTCAATCCTCAATCCTCAATCCTCAATCCTCAATCGTCAGGCTTCAATCCTCAATACTCAATCTTCAATCCTCAATCCTCAATCCTCAATCCTCAATCCTCATCCTTCAATCCCAATACCCAATCCTCAATCTTCAATCCTCGATCCTCAATCCTCAATTCTCAATGCTCAATCCTCAGTCCTCAGTTCTCAAACCTCAACCCTCAACCATCATCCCTCATCCTCAATCCTCAATACTCAATCCACAATCCTCAATCTTCAATCCTCAATATTCAATCTTCAATAATCAATCCTCAATTCTCAATCCTCAATACTCATTCCTCAATCGTCGATCCTCAATCCCCAATCCTCAATCTTCAATCCTCAATCCTCAATCCTCAATCCTCAACCCTCAATCCTCAATCTTCAATCCTCAATACTCAATCTTCAATCCTCAATCCTCAATCCTCAATCCTCAATCCTCAATCCTCAATCCTCAACCATTAGTCATCAATACTCAGTCTTCAATCCTCAATCCTCAATCCTCAATCCTCAATCCTCATTCTTCAATCCTCAATACGCAATCCTCAACCTTCAATCCTCAATCCTCAATCCTCAATTCTCAATCCTTAATCCTCAATCCTCAGACCTTAAACATCAATACTCAACCCTCAGTCCTCGTCCTCAATCTACAACAATCAATCCTCAATCCTCATTCTTCAATCATTAATATTCAATCTTCAGTCCTCAATCCTCAATCCTCAATCCTCAAACCTCAATCCTCAATGTACAATCCGCAATACCCAATCCTCAATCCTCAATCCTCATCCTTCAATCCTCAATACCCAATCCTCAATCTTCAATCCTCAATCCTCAATCCACAATTCTCAAACCTCAATCCTCAGTCCTTAGTCCTGAAACCTCAATCCTCAACCCTCAGCCCTCATCCTCAATCCTCAATCCTCAATCCTCAATCCTCAATCCTCAATCCTCAGTCCTCAATCCTCAATCCTCGATCTTCAATCCTCAGTCCCCAATCCTCAATCTTCAATCCTCAATCCTCAGTCCTCAATCCTCAGTCCTCAATCCTCAATCCTCAATCCTCAATTATCGATCCTCAATCCTCAATCCTCAATCCTCAAAACTCAAACCTGAATCCTCAATCCTGAATCCTCAACCTTCAGAACTCAGTCCTCAACAATCAGTTGTCAATTCTCAATTATCAATAAAATATAATCAATTCACAGTTTTCAATACTCAATACTCAATCTGCAATCTTCAAATCTCTATCCACAGACATCAATTCTCATCATTCAACCCTCAACACTCAGTCCCCAATCCTCAACCTTCAACACTCAATCCTCAATCCTCAATCCTCAATCCTCAATCTTCAATCCTCAATACCCAATCTTCAATCCTCCATCCTCAATCCTTAATCCTCAATCCTCAATCCTCAATCGTCAGGCTTCAATCCTCAATACTCAATCTTCAACCCTCAATCCTCCATCCTCATTCCTCAATCCTCATTCTGCAATCCTCATTCTTCAATCCTCAATACCCAATCCTCAATCTTCAATCCTCAATCCTCAGTCCTCAATTCTCAATCCTCAATCCTCAGTCCTCAGTCCTTAAACTTCAATCGTCAACCCTCAGCCCTCATCCTCAATCCTCAATCCTCAATCTTCAATCCTCAATCCTCAATCCTCAATCTTCAATCATCTATACTCAATCCTCAATCCTCATTCTTCAATCCTCAACACCCAATCCTCAATCTTCAATCCTCAATCCTCAGTCCTCAATTCTCAATCCTCAATCCTCAATCCTCAGACCTCAAACATCAATACTCAACCCTCAGTCCTCGTCCTCAATCCGCAACCCTCAATCCTCTATCCTCAATCTTCAGTCATCTATATTCAATCTTCAATCCTCAATCCTCAATCCTCAATACTCAATCCTCAATCCTCAATCCTCATGTCTCAATCCTCAATCCTCAATCCTCTGTCATCAAACCTCAATACTGAATCCTCAATCCTGAATCCTCAATCTTCAGACCTCAGAAATGAACAATCAGATGTCAGTCCTCAATCCTCAATAGAATATTTTCAATTCACAATTTTCAATACTCAATACTCAATCTGCAATCTTCAAATTTCTATCCACAAACATCAATTCTCATCACTCAAACCTCAACACTCAGTCCCCAATCCTCAATCTTCAATCCTCAATCCTTAATCCTCAATCCTCAATCCTCAATCTTTAATCATCTATACTCAATCCTCAATCCTCAATCCTCAATACTCAATACTCAATCCTCAATTTTCAATCCTCAATACTCAATCTTCTATCCTCAATCCTCAATCCTCAATCCCCAATCCTCAATCCTCATTCTACAATCCTCAATACACAATCCTCAATCCTCAATACTCAATCCTCAATCCTCAATCCTCAATCCTCAAAACTCAACCATCGATCCTCAATTCTCAATACACAATAGAATATCCTGAATTCTCAGGATTCAATACTCAAACCTCAACACTCAACCCTCAATTCTCATTCCTAAATCGTCAATCCTCAATCCTCAATCCTCAATACTCGATCTTCAATCCTCCATCCTCAATCCTCAATCCTCAATACTCAATCCTCAATCGTCAGGCTTCAATCCTCAATACCCAATCCTCAGTCTTCAATTTTCAATCCTCAATCCTCAATACTCAATCCTCAATCCTCAGTCCTCAGACCTCAAACCTCAACCCCAACACTCAGCCCTCATCCTCATTCCTCAATCCTCAATCGTCAATCCTCAATCCTCAATCCTCAACCCTCAATCCTCAATGTTCAATCCTCAATACCCAATCCTCAGTCTTCAATCCTCAATCCTCAATCCTCAATCTTCAATCCTCAATCCTCAGTCCTCAAACCTCAATTCTGAATCCTCAATCCTGAATCCTGAATCCTCAATCCTCAGTCTTCAACAATCAGTTGTCATTCCTCAATCCTCAACAGAATATCCTCAATTCACACCTTTAGATACTCAATACTCAATCTGCAATTCTCAATCCTCAATACTCAATCCTCAATCCTCATTCTTCAATCCTCAATACCCAATCCTCAATCCTCAATCCTCAATCCTCAATTCTCAATGCTCAATCCTCAGTCCTCAGTTCTCAAACCTCAACCCTCAACCATCAGCCCTCATCCTCAATCCTCAATACTCAATCCTCAATCCTCAATCTTCGATCCTCAATACTCTACAATAATCAATCCTCAATTCTCAATCCTCAATACTCAATCCTCAATCGTCGATCCTCAATCCCCAATCCTCAATCTTCAATCCTCAATCCTCAATCCTCAATCCTCAATCCTCAATCTTCAATCCTCAATACTCAATCTTCAATCCTCAATCCTCAATCCTCAATCCTGAATCCTCATCCTTCAATCCTCAATACCCAATCCTCAATCTTCAATCCTCAATCCTCAATCCTCAATACTCAATCCTCAATCGTCAATCCTCAATCCCCAATCCTCAATCTTCAAACCTCAATCCTGAATCCTCAATCCTCAATCCTCAGTCTTCAACAATCAGTTGTCATTCCTCAATCCTCAATAGAATATCCTCAATTCACACCTTTAGATACTCAATACTCAATCTGCAATCGTCAATCCTCAATACTCAATCCTCAATACTCAATCCTCAATCGTCGATCCTCAATACCCAATCCTCAATCTTCAATCCTCAATCCTCAATCCTCAATTCTCAATCCTCAATCCTCAGACCTCAAGCATCAATACTCAACCCTCAGTCCTCGTCCTCAATCCACAACAATCAATCCTCAATCCTCAATCTTCAATCGTCAATATTCAATCTTCAGTCCTCAATCCTCAATCCTCAATCCTCAATCCTCAATCCTCAATGTTCAATCCGCAATACCCAATCCTCAATCTTCAATCCTCAATCCTCAATCCTCAATCCTCAATTATCGATCCTCAATCCTCAATCCTCAGTCCTCAAAACTCAAACCTGAATCCTCAATCCTGAATCCTCAACCTTCAGAACTCAGTCCTCAACAATCAGTTGTCAATTCTCAATTATCAATAGAATATAATCAATTCACGGTTTTCAATACTCAATACTAAATCTGCAATCTTCAAATCTCTATCCACAAACATCAATTCTCATCATTCAACCCTCAACACTCAGTCCCCAATCCTCAATCTTCAACACTCAATACTCAATCCTCAATCCCCAATCCTCAATCTTCAATCCTCAATACTCAATCTTCAATCCTCCATCCTCAATCCTTAATCCTCAATCCTCAATCCTCAATCGTCAGGCTTCAATCCTCAATACTCAATCTTCAATCCTCAATCCTCAATCCTCATTCCTCAATCCTCATTCTTCAATCTTCAATACTCAATCCTCAATCCTCAATACTCAACCATCAATCCTCAATTCTCAATACTCAATAGAATATCCTGAATTCTCAGTATTCAATACTTAAACCTCAATCCTCAACCCTCAGCCCTCATCCTCCATCCTCAATCCTCAATCCTCAAACCTCAATCTTCAATCCTCAAACCTCAATCCTCAGTCCTCAAACCTCAATTCCGTATCCTCAATCCTGAATGCTCAATCTTCATCCCTCAGTCCGCAACAATCAAATGTCAATCCTCAATCCTCAATAGAATATCCTCAATTCACAGTTTTCAATACTGAATCCACAATCTTCAATCTTCAAATCTCAATCCACAGACATCAATTCTCATCACTCAACCCTCAACACTCAGTCCTCAATCTTCTATCCTCAATCCTCAATCCTCAATCTTCAATCCTCAATCTTCAATACTCAATCCTCAATCCTCAATCCTCAATCTTCAATGTTCAATCCTAAATCCTCGATCCTCAATCCTCAATTCTCAATCATCAATCCTCAATCTTCAACACACAATCCTCAATCTCCAATCTTCAATCCTCAATCCTCAATCCTCAATCCTCAATACTCAACCATCAATCCTCAATTCTCAATACTCAATAGAATATCCTGAATTCTCAGTATTCAATACTTAAACCTCAATCCTCAACCCTCAGCCCTCATCCTCCATCCTCAATCCTCAATCCTCAAACCTCAATCTTCAATCCTCAATAGTCAATCTTCGATCCTCAATCCTCAACCCTCAATCCTCAATCATCAATCCTCAGTCATGAATACTCAATCTTCAATACTCAATCCTCAATCCTCAATCCTCCATCCTCAACCCTCAACCCTCAATCCTCAATCCTCAGTCCTCAATCCTCAATTCTCAATCCTCAATCCTCAGCCCTCAGCCCTCATCCTCAATCCTCAATCCTGAATCCTCAATCCTCAATCCTCAATCTTCAATCCTCAATACTCAATCCTCAATCCTCAATACTCAATCTTAAATCCTCAATCCTCAATCCTCAATCCTCAATCCTCATTCTTCTATCCTCAATACCCAACACTCAATCTTCAATCCTCAATTCCCAATCCTCAATCCTTAATCCTCAATCTTCAATCCTCAATCCCCAGTCCACAATCTTCAATCCTCAATGCTCAATCCTCAATCCTAAATCCTCAGTCGTCAGTTCTCAATCCTCAATCCCCAAACCTGAATCGTCAACCGTCAGTCCTCGTCCTCAAACCTCAATCCCGAATCCTCAATCCTGAATCGTCAATCTTCAGCCCTCAGTCCACAACAATCAATTGTCAATCCTCAGTCCTCATTAGAATATCCTCAATTCACAGTTTTCAGTACTCAATCCCCAATCTTCAATCTTCAAATCTCAGTCTACAAACATCAACTCGCATCACTCAAAACTCAACACTCAGTCCTCAATCTTCAGTCCTCAATCCTCAATCCTCAACCTTCAATCCTCAATACTCAATCTTCAATCCTCAATCCTCAATTCTCAATACTCAGTCATCAATCCTCAATCTTCAATACTCAATCCTCAATCCTCAATCCTCAATCCTCAATCCTCAATACTCAATCTTCAATCCTCAATCCTCAATCCTCTATCCTCAAACCTCAATCTTCAATCCTCAATACTCAATCCTCAATCCTCAATACTCAACCATCAATCCTCAATTCTCAATACTCAATCTAATATCCTGAATTCTCAGTATTCAATACTCAAACCTCAACGCTCAACCCTCAGCCCTCATCCTCCATCCTCAATCCTCAATCCTCAAACCTCAATCTTCAATCCTCAACACTCAATCTTCGATTCTCAATCCTCAATCCTCAATCCTCAGTCCTCAATCCTCAATCATCAATCCTCAATCTTCAATACTCAATCCTCAATCCTCAATCCTCAACCGTCAGCCCTCATCCTCAATCCTCAATCCTGAATCCTCAAACCTCAAACCTCAATCTTCAATCCTCAATACTCAGTCTTCAATCATCAATCCTCAATACTCAATCCTCAATCCTCAATCCTGAATCATCAATCCACAATACTCAATCATCAACCTTCAATCCTCAATACTCAATCTTCAATCCTCAATACTCAATCCTCAATATTCAACACACAACCATCAACCATCAATTCTCAATACTCAACCATCAATCCTCAATTCTCAATACTCAATAGAATATCCTGAATTCTCACGATTCAATACTGAATCCGCAATATTCAATAATCAAATCTCGATCCTCAAACGTCAATTCTCAACACTCAATCCTCAACACTCGGTCCTCTCTCTTCAATCCTCCATCCTCAATCCTCTATCCCCAAGCGTCAATCCTCAATCCTCAATCCTCAATCCTCAACCCTCAATCCTCAGTCCTCAAACCTCAATTCCGTATCCTCAATCCTGAATGCTCAATCTTCATACCTCAGTCCGCAACAATCATATGTCAATCCTCAATCCTCAATAGAATATCCTCAATTCACAGTTTTCAATACTGAATCCCCAATCTTCAATCTTCAAATCTCAATCCACAGACATCAATTCTCATCACTCAACCCTCAACACTCAGTCCTCAATCTTCTATCCTCAATCCTCAATCCTCAATCTTCAATCCTCCATACTCAATCTTCAATCCTCAATCTTCAATACTCAATCCTCAATCCTCAATCCTCAATCTTCAATGCTCAATCCTAAATCCTCGATCCTCAATACTCAATTCTCAATCATCAATCCTCAATCTTCAACACACAATCCTCAATCTCCAATCTTCAATCCTCAATCCTCAATCCTCAATCCTCAATACTCAACCATCAATCCTCAATTCTCAATACTCAATAGAATATCCTGAATTCTCAGTATTCAATACTTAAACCTCAATCCTCAACTCTCAGCCCTCATCCTCCATCCTCAATCCTCAATAAACAAACCTCAATCTTCAATCCTCAATACTCAATCTTCGATCCTCAATCCTCAACCATCAATCTTCAATCCTCAATCCTCAGTCATGAATACTCAATCTTCAATTCTCAATCCTCAATCCTCAATCCTCCATCCTCAACCCTCAATCCTCAATCGTCAATCTTCAATCATCAATACTCAATCTTCAATGCTCAATCCTCAATCCTCAATCCTCAATCCTCAATCCTCAATATTCAATACACAACCATCAAACATCAATCCTCAATACTCAATCGTCAGCCTTCAATCCTCAATACTCAATCTTCAATCCTCAATCTTCAATCCTCAACACTCAATCTTCGATTCTCAATCCTCAATCCTCAATCCTCAGTCCTCAATCCTCAATCATCAATCCTCAATCTTCAATACTCAATCCTCAATCCTCAACGCTCAACCCTCAGCCCTCATCCTCCATCCTCAATCCTCAATCCTCAAACCTCAATCTTCAATCCTCAACACTCAATCTTCGATTCTCAATCCTCAATCCTCAATCCTCAGTCCTCAATCCTCAATCATCAATCCTCAATCTTCAATACTCAATCCTCAATCCTCAATCCTCAACCGTCAGCCCTCATCCTCAATCCTCAATCCTGAATCCTCAAACCTCAAACCTCAATCTTCAATCCTCAATACTCAGTCTTCAATCATCAATCCTCAATACTCAATCCTCAATCCTCAATCCTGAATCATCAATCCACAATACTCAATCATCAACCTTCAATCCTCAATACTCAATCTTCAATCCTCAATACTCAATCCTCAATATTCAACACACAACCATCAACCATCAATTCTCAATACTCAACCATCAATCCTCAATTCTCAATACTCAATAGAATATCCTGAATTCTCACGATTCAATACTGAATCCGCAATATTCAATAATCAAATCTCGATCCTCAAACGTCAATTCTCAACACTCAATCCTCAACACTCGGTCCTCTCTCTTCAATCCTCCATCCTCAATCCTCTATCCCCAAGCGTCAATCCTCAATCCTCAATCCTCAATCCTCAACCCTCAATCCTCAGTCCTCAAACCTCAATTCCGTATCCTCAATCCTGAATGCTCAATCTTCATCCCTCAGTCCGCAACAATCATATGTCAATCCTCAATCCTCAATAGAATATCCTCAATTCACAGTTTTCAATACTGAATCCCCAATCTTCAATCTTCAAATCTCAATCCACAGACATCAATTCTCATCACTCAACCCTCAACACTCAGTCCTCAATCTTCTATCCTCAATCCTCAATCCTCAATCTTCAATCCTCCATACTCAATCTTCAATCCTCAATCTTCAATACTCAATCCTCAATCCTCAATCCTCAATCTTCAATGCTCAATCCTAAATCCTCGATCCTCAATACTCAATTCTCAATCATCAATCCTCAATCTTCAACACACAATCCTCAATCTCCAATCTTCAATCCTCAATCCTCAATCCTCAATCCTCAATCCTCAATACTCAACCATCAATCCTCAATTCTCAATACTCAATAGAATATCCTGAATTCTCAGTATTCAATATTTAAACCTCAATCCTCAACTCTCAGCCCTCATCCTCCATCCTCAATCCTCAATAAACAAACCTCAATCTTCAATCCTCAATACTCAATCTTCGATCCTCAATCCTCAACCCTCAATCCTCAATCCTCAATCCTCAGTCATGAATACTCAATCTTCAATTCTCAATCCTCAATCCTCAATCCTCCATCCTCAACCCTCAATCCTCAATCCTCAATCTTCAATCATCAATACTCAATCTTCAATGCTCAATCCTCAATCCTCAATCCTCAATCCTCAATCCTCAATATTCAATACACAACCATCAAACATCAATCCTCAATACTCAATCGTCAGCCTTCAATCCTCAATACTCAATCTTCAATCCTCAATCCTCAATCGTCAATCCTCAATCCTCATTCTTCAATCCTCAATACCCAATCCTCAATCTTCAATCCTCAATCCCCAATCCTCAATCCTTAATCCTCAATCTTCAATCCTCAATCCCCAGTCCACAATCTTCAATCCTCAATGCTCAATCCTCAATCCTAAATCCTCAGTCAGCAGTCCTCAATCCTCAATCCCCAAACCTGAATCCTCAACCGTCAGTCCTCGTCCTCAAACCTCAATCCCGAATCCTCAATCCTGAATCGTCAATCTTCAGCCCTCAGTCCTCAACAATCAAATGTCAATCCTCAGTCCTCATTAGAATATCCTCAATTCACAGTTTCCAGTACTCAATCCCCAATCTTCAATCTTCAAATCTCAGTCTACAAACATCAATTCGCATCACTCAAAACTCAACACTCAGTCCTGAATCTTCAGTCCTCAATCCACAATCCTCAATCTTCAGTCCTCAATACTCAATCTTCAATCCTCAATCCTCAATTCTCAATCCTCAGTCCTCAATCCTCAATCGCCAATCCTCAATCGCCAATCCTCAATCTTCGATCCTCAGTCCTCAGTCCTCAATCATCAATACTCAATGATCAATCATCAATACTCAACCTTCAATCCTCAACCCTCAATCCTCAAACCACAATCCTCAATCCTCAGTCATCAACCTTCATTCCTCAATACTCAATCCTCAATCCTCAATACTCAATCCTCAATCCTCAATCCTCAATCCTCATTCCTCAAACCTCAATCCTCGACCCTCAGTCCTCATCCTCAATTCTCAATTCTCAATCCTCAATCCTCAATCCTCAATCTTCAATCCTCAATAATCAATCTCCTATCCTAGATCCTCAATCCCCAATACTCTATCCTTAATCCTCAATATTCAATCCTCTATCCCCAGTCCACAATCTTCTATCCTCAAAGCTCAATAATCAATCCTCAATCCTCAGCCCTCAATCGTCAATCATCAGTCCACAATCTTCAATACTCAATCCTCAGTCCTCAATCCTCAATCCTCAATCTTCAATCCTCAATACTCAATCTTCAATCCTCAATCCTCAATTCTCAATCCTCAGTCATCAATCCTCAATCTTCAATACTCAATCCTCAATCCTCAACCCTCAATCCTCAATCCTCAATACTCAATCTTCAATCCTCAATCCTCAATCCTCTATCCTCAAACCTCAATCTTCAATCCTCAATACTCAATCCTCAATCCTCAATACTCAACCATCAATCCTCAATTCTCAGTACTCAGTCTAATATCCTGAATTCTCAGTATTCAATACTCAAACCTCAACGCTCAACCCTCAGCCCTCATCCTCCATCCTCAATCCTCAATCCTCAAACCTCAATCTTCAATCCTCAACACTCAATCTTCGATTCTCAATCCTCAATCCTCAATCCTCAGTCCTCAATCCTCAATCATCAATCCTCAATCTTCAATACTCAATCCTCAATCCTCAATCTTCAACCGTCAGCCCTCATCCTCAATCCTCAATCCTGAATCCTCAAACCTCAAACCTCAATCTTCAATCCTCAATACTCAGCCTTCAATCATCAATCCTCAATACTCAATCCTCAATCCTCATTCCTGAATCATCAATCCACAATACTCAATCATCAACCTTCAATCCTCAATACTCAATCTTCAATCCTCAATACTCAATCCTCAATATTCAACACACAACCATCAACCATCAATTCTCAATACTCAACCATCAATACTCAATTCTCAATACTCAATAGAATATCCTGAATTCTCACGATTCAATACTCAATCCGCAATATTCAATAATCAAATCTCGATCCTCAAACATCAATTCTCAACACTCAATCCTCAACACTCGGTCCTCTCTCTTCAATTCTCCATCCTCAATCCTCTATCCCCAAACGTCAATCCTCAACCCTCAATCCTCAATCCTCAAACCTCAATCCTCAGTCCTCAAACCTCAATTCCGTATCCTCAATCCTGAATGCTCAATCTTCATCCCTCAGTCCGCAACAATCAAATGTCAATCCTCAATCCTCAATAGAATATCCTCAATTCACAGTTTTCAATACTGAATCCACAATCTTCAATCTTCAAATCTCAATCCACAGACATCAATTCTCATCACTCAACCCTCAACACTCAGTCCTCAATCTTCTATCCTCAATCCTCAATCCTCAATCTTCAATCCTCCATACTCAATCTTCAATCCTCAATCTTCAATACTCAATCCTCAATCCTCAATCCTCAATCTTCAATGTTCAATCCTAAATCCTCGATCCTCGATCCTCAATCCTCAATTCTCAATCATCAATCCTCAATCTTCAACACACAATCCTCAATCTCCAATCTTCAATCCTCAATCCTCAATCCTCAATCCTCAATACTCAACCATCAATCCTCAATTCTCAATACTCAATAGAATATCCTGAATTCTCAGTATTCAATACTTAAACCTCAATCCTCAACCCTCAGCCCTCATCCTCCATCCTCAATCCTCAATCCTCAAACCTCAATCTTCAATCCTCAATAGTCAATCTTCGATCCTCAATCCTCAACCCTCAATCCTCAATCCTCAATCCTCAGTCATGAATACTCAATCTTCAATACTCAATCCTCAATCCTCAATCCTCCATCCTCAACCCTCAACCCTCAATCCTCAATCCTCAGTCCTCAATCCTCAATTCTCAATCCTCAATCCTCAACCCTCAGCCCTCATCCTCAATCCTCAATCCTGAATCCTCAATCCTCAATCCTCAATCTTCAATCCTCAATACTCAATCCTCAATCCTCAATACTCAATCTTAAATCCTCAATCCTCAATCCTCAATCCTCAATCCTCATTCTTCTATCCTCAATACCCAACACTCAATCTTCAATCCTCAATTCCCAATCCTCAATCCTTAATCCTCAATCTTCAATCCTCAATCCCCAGTCCACAATCTTCAATCCTCAATGCTCAATCCTCAATCCTAAATCCTCAGTCATCAGTTCTCAATCCTCAATCCCCAAACCTGAATCGTCAACCGTCAGTCCTCGTCCTCAAACCTCAATCCCGAATCCTCAATCCTGAATCGTCAATCTTCAGCCCTCAGTCCACAACAATCAATTGTCAATCCTCAGTCCTCATTAGAATATCCTCAATTCACAGTTTTCAGTACTCAATCCCCAATCTTCAATCTTCAAATCTCAGTCTACAAACATCAATTCGCATCACTCAAAACTCAACACTCAGTCCTCAATCTTCAGTCCTCAATCCTCAATCCTCAACCTTCAATCCTCAATACTCAATCTTCAATCCTCAATCCTCAATTCTCAATACTCAGTCATCAATCCTCAATCTTCAATACTCAATCCTCAATCCTCAATCCTCAATCCTCAATCCTCAATACTCAATCTTCAATCCTCAATCCTCAATCCTCTATCCTCAAACCTCAATCCTCAATGTTCAATCCGCTATACCCAATCCTCAATCTTCAATCCTCAATCCTCAATCCTCAATCCTCAATCCTCAATCCTCAATTCTCAATACTCAATCCTCAATCCTCAGTCCTCAAACCTCAAATCTCAACCTTCAATCCTCAATACTCAATCTTCAATCCTCCGTCCTCAATCCTCAATCCTCAATCCTCAATCCTCAATCGTCAGGCTTCAATCCTCAATACTCAATCTTCAATCCTCAATCCTCAATCCTCAATCCTCAATCCTCATCCTTCAATCCCAATACCCAATCCTCAATCTTCAATCCTCGATCCTCAATCCTCAATTCTCAATGCTCAATCCTCAGTCCTCAGTTCTCAAACCTCAACCCTCAACCATCATCCCTCATCCTCAATCCTCAATACTCAATCCTCAATCCTCAATCTGCAATCCTCAATATTCAATCTTCAATAATCAATCCTCAATTCTCAATCCTCAATACTCATTCCTCAATCGTCGATCCTCAATCCCCAATCCTCAATCTTCAATCCTCAATCCTCAATCCTCAATCCTCAACCATCAATCCTCAATCTTCAATCCTCAATACTCAATCTTCAATCCTCAATCCTCAATCCTCAATCCTCAATACTCAATCCTCAATCCTCAACCATTAGTCATCAATACTCAGTCTTCAATCCTCAATCCTCAATCCTCAATCCTCAATGCTCAATGTTCAATCCGCAATACCCAATCCTCAATCTTCAATACTCAATCCTCAATCCTCAATCCTCAATCCTCAATACTCAATCCTAAATCCTCAGTCCTCAAACCTCAAAACTCAATCTTCAATCCTCAATACTCAATCTTCAATCCTCCGTACTCAATCCGCTATCCTCAATCCTCAATCCTCAACCGTCAGGCTCCAATACTCAATACTCAATCTTCAATCCTCAATCCTCAATCCTCAATCCTCATCCTTCAATCCTCAATACCCAATCCTCAATCTTCAATCCTCAATCCTCAATCCACAATTCTCAAACCTCAATCCTCAGTCCTTAGTCCTGAAACCTCAATCCTCAACCCTCAGCCCTCATCCTCAATCCTCAATCCTCAATCCTCAATCCTCAATCCTCAATCCTCAGTCCTCAATCCTCAATCCTCGATCTTGAATCCTCAGTCCCCAATCCTCAATCTTCAATCCTCAATCCTCAGTCCTCGATCCTCAGTCCTCAATCCTCAATCCTCAATCCTCAATTATCGATCCTCAATCCTCAATCCTCAATCCTCAAAACTCAAACCTGAATCCTCAATCCTGAATCCTCAACCTTCAGAACTCAGTCCTCAACAATCAGTTGTCAATTCTCAATTATCAATAAAATATAATCAATTCACAGTTTTCAATACTCAATACTCAATCTGCAATCTTCAAATCTCTATCCACAGACATCAATTCTCATCATTCAACCCTCAACACTCAGTCCCCAATCCTCAACCTTCAACACTCAATCCTCAATCCTCAATCCTCAATCCTCAATCTTCAATCCTCAATACCCAATCTTCAATCCTCCATCCTCAATCCTTAATCCTCAATCCTCAATCCTCAATCGTCAGGCTTCAATCCTCAATACTCAATCTTCAACCCTCAATCCTCCATCCTCATTCCTCAATCCTCATTCTGCAATCCTCATTCTTCAATCCTCAATACCCAATCCTCAATCTTCAATCTTCAATCCTCAGTCCTCAATTCTCAATCCTCAACCCTCAGTCCTCAGTCCTTAAACTTCAATCGTCAACCCTCAGCCCTCATCCTCAATCCTCAATCCTCAATCTTCAATCCTCAATCCTCAATCCTCAATCTTCAATCATCTCTACTCAATCCTCAATCCTCAATCCTCAATCCTCAATACTCAATCCTCAATTTTCAATCCTCAATACTCAATCTTCAATCCTCAATCCTCAATCCTCAATCCTCAATCCTCAATCCTCATTCTACAATCCTCAATACCCAATCCTCAATCTTCAATCCTCAATCCTCAATCCTCAATTCTCAATCCTCAATCCTCAGTCCTCAGTCCTCAAACCTCAATCCTCAACCCTCAGTCCTCATTCTCAATCCTCAATCCGCAATTCTCAGTCCTCAGCCCTCAAACCTCTATCCTCAACCATCAGACCTCATCCTCAGTCCTCAGTTATCAATCCTCTATACTCAATCTACAATCCTCAATACTCAATCTTCTATCCTCAATCCTCAGTCCTCTAACCTCAATTCTGAATCCTCAATACTCTATCTTCAATCCTCAACCTTCAGTCCTCAATACTCAACTATCAGTCCTCAATTCTCAATACTCAATACTGAATCCTCAATCTCCAATCCTCAATACCCAATCTTCAATCCTCAATCCTCAATCCTCAATCCTCAATGCTCAATCCTCAATCCTCAATCCTCAACACTCAATCTTCAATCCTCAATACTCAATCTGCAATCCTCAATCCTCAATCCTCAATCCTCAATCCTCATTCTTCAATCCTCAATACCCAGTCCTCAATCTTCAATCCACAATCCTCAATCCTCAATCCTCAATCTTCATTCTTCAATCCTCAACACAGAATCCTCAATCTTCAATCCTCAATCCTCAATCCTCAGACCTCAATCCTCAATCTTCAATCCTCAATACTCAATCTTCAATCCTCAATCCTCAATCCTAAATCCTCAATCCTCATTCTTCAATCCTCAACACCCAATCCTCAATCTTCAATCCTCAATCCTCAGTCCTCAATTCTCAATCCTCAATCCTCAATCCTCAGACCTCAAACATCAATACTCAACCCTCAGTCCTCGTCCTCAATCCGCAACCCTCAATCCTCTATCCTCAATCTTCAGTCATCTATATTCAATCTTCAATCCTCAATCCTCAATCCTCAATACTCAATCCTCAATCCTCAATCCTCATGTCTCAATCCTCAATCCTCAATCCTCTGTCATCAAACCTCAATCCTGAATCCTCAATCCTGAATCCTCAATCTTCAGACCTCAGACATGAACAATCAGATGTCAGTCCTCAATCCTCAATAGAATATTTTCAATTCACAATTTTCAATACTCAATACTCAATCTGCAATCTTCAAATTTCTATCCACAAACATCAATTCTCATCACTCAAACCTCAACACTCAGTCCCCAATCCTCAATCTTCAATCCTCAATCCTTAATCCTCAATCCTCAATCCTCAATCTTTAATCATCTATACTCAATCCTCAATCCTCAATCCTCAATACTCAATACTCAATCCTCAATTTTCAATCCTCAATACTCAATCTTCTATCCTCAATCCTCAATCCTCAATCCCCAATCCTCAATCCTCATTCTACAATCCTCAATACACAATCCTCAATCCTCAATACTCAATCCTCAATCCTCAATCCTCAATCCTCAAAGCTCAACCATCGATCCTCAATTCTCAATACACAATAGAATATCCTGAATTCTCAGGATTCAATACTCAAACCTCAACACTCAACCCTCAATTCTCATTCCTAAATCGTCAATCGTCAATCCTCAATCCTCAATCCTCAATACTCAATCTTCAATCCTCAATCCTCAATACTCAATCCTCAATCGTCAGGCTTCAATCCTCAATACCCAATCCTCAGTCTTCAATTTTCAATCCTCAATCCTCAATACTCAATCCTCAATCCTCAGTCCTCAGACCTCAAACCTCAACCCCAACACTCAGCCCTCATCCTCATTCCTCAATCCTCAATCGTCAATCCTCAATCCTCAATCCTCAACCCTCAATCCTCAATGTTCAATCCTCAATACCCAATCCTCAGTCTTCAATCCTCAATCCTCAATCCTCAATCTTCAATCCTCAATCCTCAGTCCTCAAACCTCAATTCTGAATCCTCAATCCTGAATCCTGAATCCTCAATCCTCAGTCTTCAACAATCAGTTGTCATTCCTCAATCCTCAACAGAATATCCTCAATTCACACCTTTAGATACTCAATACTCAATCTGCAATTCTCAATCCTCAATACTCAATCCTCAATCCTCATTCTTCAATCCTCAATACCCAATCCTCAATCCTCAATCCTCAATCCTCAATCCTCAACTCTCAATGCTCAATCCTCAGTCCTCAGTTCTCAAACCTCAACCCTCAACCATCAGCCCTCATCCTCAATCCTCAATACTCAATCCTCAATCCTCAATCTTCGATCCTCAATACTCTACAATAATCAATCCTCAATTCTCAATCCTCAATACTCAATCCTCAATCGTCGATCCTCAATCCCCAATCCTCAATCTTCAATCCTCAATCCTCAATCCTCAATCCTCAATCCTCAATCTTCAATCCTCAATACTCAATCTTCAATCCTCAATCCTCAATCCTCAATCCTGAATCCTCATCCTTCAATCCTCAATACCCAATCCTCAATCTTCAATCCTCAATCCTCAATCCTCAATACTCAATCCTCAATCGTCAATCCTCAATCCCCAATCCTCAATCTTCAAACCTCAATCCTGAATCCTCAATCCTCAATCCTCAGTCTTTAACAATCAGTTGTCATTCCTCAATCCTCAATAGAATATCCTCAATTCACAGTTTTCAATACTGAATCCACAATCTTCAATCTTCAAATCTCAATCCACAGACATCAATTCTCATCACTCAACCCTCAACACTCAGTCCTCAATCTTCTATCCTCAATCCTCAATCCTCAATCTTCAATCCTCCATACTCAATCTTCAATCCTCAATCTTCAATACTCAATCCTCAATCCTCAATCCTCAATCTTCAATGTTCAATCCTAAATCCTCGATCCTCAATCCTCAATTCTCAATCATTAATCCTCAATCTTCAACACACAATCCTCAATCTCCAATCTTCAATACTCAATCCTCAATCCTCAATCCTCAATCCTCCATCCTCAACACTCAACCCTCAATCCTCAATCCTCAGTCCTCAATCCTCAATTCTCAATCCTCAATCCTCAACCCTCAGCCCTCATCCTCAATCCTCAATCCTGAATCCTCAATCCTCAATCCTCAATCTTCAATCCTCAATACTCAATCCTCAATCCTCAATACTCAATCTTAAATCCTCAATCCTCAATCCTCAATCCTCAATCCTCATTCTTCTATCCTCAATACCCAACACTCAATCTTCAATCCTCAATTCCCAATCCTCAATCCTTAATCCTCAATCTTCAATCCCCAATCCCCAGTCCACAATCTTCAATCCTCAATGCTCAATCCTCAATCCTAAATCCTCAGTCGTCAGTTCTCAATCCTCAATCCCCAAACCTGAATCGTCAACCGTCAGTCCTCGTCCTCAAACCTCAATCCCGAATCCTCAATCCTGAATCGTCAATCTTCAGCCCTCAGTCCACAACAATCAATTGTCAATCCTCAGTCCTCATTAGAATATCCTCAATTCACAGTTTTCAGTACTCAATCCCCAATCTTCAATCTTCAAATCTCAGTCTACAAACATCAATTCGCATCACTCAAAACTCAACACTCAGTCCTCAATCTTCAGTCCTCAATCCTCAATCCTCAACCTTCAATCCTCAATACTCAATCTTCAATCCTCAATCCTCAATTCTCAATACTCAGTCATCAATCCTCAATCTTCAATACTCAATCCTCAATCCTCAATCCTCAATCCTCAATCCTCAATACTCAATCTTCAATCCTCAATCCTCAATCCTCTATCCTCAAACCTCAATCCTCAATGTTCAATCCGCTATACCCAATCCTCAATCTTCAATCCTCAATCCTCAATCCTCAATCCTCAATCCTCAATCCTCAATTCTCAATACTCAATCCTCAATCCTCAGTCCTCAAACCTCAAATCTCAACCTTCAATCCTCAATACTCAATCTTCAATCCTCCGTCCTCAATCCTCAATCCTCAATCCTCAATCCTCAATCGTCAGGCTTCAATCCTCAATACTCAATCTTCAATCCTCAATCCTCAATCCTCAATCCTCAATCCTCATCCTTCAATCCCAATACCCAATCCTCAATCTTCAATCCTCGATCCTCAATCCTCAATTCTCAATGCTCAATCCTCAGTCCTCAGTTCTCAAACCTCAACCCTCAACCATCATCCCTCATCCTCAATCCTCAATACTCAATCCTCAATCCTCAATCTTCAATCCTCAATATTCAATCTTCAATAATCAATCCTCAATTCTCAATCCTCAATACTCATTCCTCAATCGTCGATCCTCAATCCCCAATCCTCAATCTTCAATCCTCAATCCTCAATCCTCAATCCTCAACCATCAGTCCTCAATCTTCAATCCTCAATACTCAATCTTCAATCCTCAATCCTCAATCCTCAATCCTCAATCCTCAATCCTCAATCCTCAACCATTAGTCATCAATACTCAGTCTTCAATCCTCAATCCTCAATCCTCAATCCTCAATGCTCAATGTTCAATCCGCAATACCCAATCCTCAATCTTCAATACTCAATCCTCAATCCTCAATCCTCAATCCTCAATACTCAATCCTAAATCCTCAGTCCTCAATCCTCAAAACTCAATCTTCAATCCTCAATACTCAATCTTCAATCCTCCGTACTCAATCCGCTATCCTCAATCCTCAATCCTCAACCGTCAGGCTCCAATACTCAATACTCAATCTTCAATCCTCAATCCTCAATCCTCAATCCTCATCCTTCAATCCTCAATACCCAATCCTCAATCTTCAATCCTCAATCCTCAATCCACAATTCTCAAACCTCAATCCTCAGTCCTTAGTCCTGAAACCTCAATCCTCAACCCTCAGCCCTCATCCTCAATCCTCAATCCTCAATCCTCAATCCTCAATCCTCAATCCTCAGTCCTCAATCCTCAATCCTCGATCTTGAATCCTCAGTCCCCAATCCTCAATCTTCAATCCTCAATCCTCAGTCCTCGATCCTCAGTCCTCAATCCTCAATCCTCAATCCTCAATTATCGATCCTCAATCCTCAATCCTCAATCCTCAAAACTCAAACCTGAATCCTCAATCCTGAATCCTCAACCTTCAGAACTCAGTCCTCAACAATCAGTTGTCAATTCTCAATTATCAACAAAATATAATCAATTCACAGTTTTCAATACTCAATACTCAATCTACAATCTTCAAATCTCTATCCACAGACATCAATTCTCATCATTCAACCCTCAACACTCAGTCCCCAATCCTCAACCTTCAACACTCAATCCTCAATCCTCAATCCTCAATCCTCAATCTTCAATCCTCAATACCCAATCTTCAATCCTCCATCCTCAATCCTTAATCCTCAATCCTCAATCCTCAATCGTCAGGCTTCAATCCTCAATACTCAATCTTCAACCCTCAATCCTCCATCCTCATTCCTCAATCCTCATTCTGCAATCCTCATTCTTCAATCCTCAATACCCAATCCTCAATCTTCAATCTTCAATCCTCAGTCCTCAATTCTCAATCCTCAATCCTCAGTCCTCAGTCCTTAAACTTCAATCGTCAACCCTCAGCCCTCATCCTCAATCCTCAATCCTCAATCTTCAATCCTCAATCCTCAATCCTCAATCTTCAATCATCTATACTCAATCCTCAATCCTCAATCCTCAATCCTCAATACTCAATCCTCAATTTTCAATCCTCAATACTCAATCTTCAATCCTCAATCCTCAATCCTCAATCCTCAATCCTCAATCCTCATTCTACAATCCTCAATACCCAATCCTCAATCTTCAATCCTCAATCCTCAATCCTCAATTCTCAATCCTCAATCCTCAGTCCTCAGTCCTCAAACCTCAATCCTCAACCCTCAGTCCTCATTCTAAATCCTCAATCCGCAATTCTCAGTCCTCAGCCCTCAAACCTCTATCCTCAACCATCAGACCTCATCCTCAGTCCTCAGTTATCAATCCTCTATACTCAATCTACAATCCTCAATACTCAATCTTCTATCCTCAATCCTCAGTCCTCTAACCTCAATTCTGAATCCTCAATACTCTATCTTCAATCCTCAACCTTCAGTCCTCAATACTCAACTATCAGTCCTCAATACTCAATACTCAATACTGAATCCTCAATCTCCAATCCTCAATACCCAATCTTCAATCCTCAATCCTCAATCCTCAATCCTCAATGCTCAATCCTCAATCCTCAATCCTCAACACTCAATCTTCAATCCTCAATACTCAATCTGCAATCCTCAATCCTCAATCCTCAATCCTCAATCCTCATTCTTCAATCCTCAATACCCAGTCCTCAATCTTCAATCCACAATCCTCAATCCTCAATCCTCAATCTTCATTCTTCAATCCTCAACACAGAATCCTCAATCTTCAATCCTCAATCCTCAATCCTCAGACCTCAATCCTCAATCTTCAATCCTCAATACTCAATCTTCAATCCTCAATCCTCAATCCTAAATCCTCAATCCTCATTCTTCAATCCTCAACACCCAATCCTCAATCTTCAATCCTCAATCCTCAGTCCTCAATTCTCAATCCTCAATCCTCAATCCTCAGACCTCAAACATCAATACTCAACCCTCAGTCCTCGTCCTCAATCCGCAACCCTCAATCCTCTATCCTCAATCTTCAGTCATCTATATTCAATCTTCAATCCTCAATCCTCAATCCTCAATACTCAATCCTCAATCCTCAATCCTCATGTCTCAATCCTCAATCCTCAATCCTCTGTCATCAAACCTCAATCCTGAATCCTCAATCCTGAATCCTCAATCTTCAGACCTCAGACATGAACAATCAGATGTCAGTCCTCAATCCTCAATAGAATATTTTCAATTCACAATTTTCAATACTCAATACTCAATCTGCAATCTTCAAATTTCTATCCACAAACATCAATTCTCATCACTCAAACCTCAACACTCAGTCCCCAATCCTCAATCTTCAATCCTCAATCCTTAATCCTCAATCCTCAATCCTCAATCTTTAATCATCTATACTCAATCCTCAATCCTCAATCCTCAATACTCAATACTCAATCCTCAATTTTCAATCCTCAATACTCAATCTTCTATCCTCAATCCTCAATCCTCAATCCCCCATCCTCAATCCTCATTCTACAATCCTCAATACACAATCCTCAATCCTCAATACTCAATCCTCAATCCTCAATCCTCAATCCTCAAAGCTCAACCATCGATCCTCAATTCTCAATACACAATAGAATATCCTGAATTCTCAGGATTCAATACTCAAACCTCAACACTCAACCCTCAATTCTCATTCCTAAATCGTCAATCCTCAATCCTCAATCCTCAATACTCAATCTTCAATCCTCCATTCTCAATCCTCAATCCTCAATACTCAATCCTCAATCGTCAGGCTTCAATCCTCAATACCCAATCCTCAGTCTTCAATTTTCAATCCTCAATCCTCAATACTCAATCCTCAATCCTCAGTCCTCAGACCTCAAACCTCAACCCCAACACTCAGCCCTCATCCTCATTCCTCAATCCTCAATCGTCAATCCTCAATCCTCAATCCTCAACCCTCAATCCTCAATGTTCAATCCTCAATACCCAATCCTCAGTCTTCAATCCTCAATCCTCAATCCTCAATCTTCAATCCTCAATCCTCAGTCCTCAAACCTCAATTCTGAATCCTCAATCCTGAATCCTGAATCCTCAATCCTCAGTCTTCAACAATCAGTTGTCATTCCTCAATCCTCAACAGAATATCCTCAATTCACACCTTTAGATACTCAATACTCAATCTGCAATTCTCAATCCTCAATACTCAATCCTCAATCCTCATTCTTCAATCCTCAATACCCAATCCTCAATCCTCAATCCTCAATCCTCAATTCTCAATGCTCAATCCTCAGTCCTCAGTTCTCAAACCTCAACCCTCAACCATCAGCCCTCATCCTCAATCCTCAATACTCAATCCTCAATCCTCAATCTTCGATCCTCAATACTCTACAACAATCAATCCTCAATTCTCAATCCTCAATACTCAATCCTCAATCGTCGATCCTCAATCCCCAATCCTCAATCTTCAATCCTCAATCCTCAATCCTCAATCCTCAATCCTCAATCTTCAATCCTCAATACTCAATCTTCAATCCTCAATCCTCAATCCTCAATCCTGAATCCTCATCCTTCAATCCTCAATACCCAATCCTCAATCTTCAATCCTCAATCCTCAATCCTCAATACTCAATCCTCAATCGTCAATCCTCAATCTCCAATCCTCAATCTTCAAACCTCAATCCTGAATCCTCAATCCTCAATCCTCAGTCTTCAACAATCAGTTGTCATTCCTCAATCCTCAATAGAATATCCTCAATTCACAGTTTTCAATACTGAATCCACAATCTTCAATCTTCAAATCTCAATCCACAGACATCAATTCTCATCACTCAACCCTCAACACTCAGTCCTCAATCTTCTATCCTCAATCCTCAATCCTCAATCTTCAATCCTCCATACTCAATCTTCAATCCTCAATCTTCAATACTCAATCCTCAATCCTCAATCCTCAATCTTCAATGTTCAATCCTAAATCCTCGATCCTCAATCCTCAATTCTCAATCATCAATCCTCAATCTTCAACACACAATCCTCAATCTCCAATCTTCAATACTCAATCCTCAATCCTCAATCCTCCATCCTCAACACTCAACCCTCAATCCTCAATCCTCAGTCCTCAATCCTCAATTCTCAATCCTCAATCCTCAACCCTCAGCCCTCATCCTCAATCCTCAATCCTGAATCCTCAATCCACAATCCTCAATCTTCAATCCTCAATACTCAATCCTCAATCCTCAATACTCAATCTTAAATCCTCAATCCTCAATCCTCAATCCTCAATCCTCATTCTTCTATCCTCAATACCCAACACTCAATCTTCAATCCTCAATTCCCAATCCTCAATCCTTAATCCTCAATCTTCAATCCTCAATCCCCAGTCCACAATCTTCAATCCTCAATGCTCAATCCTCAATCCTAAATCCTCAGTCATCAGTTCTCAATCCTCAATCCCCAAACCTGAATCGTCAACCGTCAGTCCTCGTCCTCAAACCTCAATCCCGAATCCTCAATCCTGAATCGTCAATCTTCAGCCCTCAGTCCACAACAATCAATTGTCAATCCTCAGTCCTCATTAGAATATCCTCAATTCACAGTTTTCAGTACTCAATCCCCAATCTTCAATCTTCAAATCTCAGTCTACAAACATCAATTCGCATCACTCAAAACTCAACACTCAGTCCTCAATCTTCAGTCCTCAATCCTCAATCCTCAACCTTCAATCCTCAATACTCAATCTTCAATCCTCAATCCTCAATTCTCAATACTCAGTCATCAATCCTCAATCTTCAATACTCAATCCTCAATCCTCAATCCTCAATCCTCAATCCTCAATACTCAATCTTCAATCCTCAATCCTCAATCCTCTATCCTCAATCCTCAATCTTCAATCCTCAATACTCAATCCTCAATCCTCAATACTCAACCATCAATCCTCAATTCTCAATACTCAATCTAATATCCTGAATTCTCAGTATTCAATACTCAAACCTCAACGCTCAACCCTCAGCCCTCATCCTCCATCCTCAATCCTCAATCCTCAAACCTCAATCTTCAATCCTCAACACTCAATCTTCGATTCTCAATCCTCAATCCTCAATCCTCAGTCCTCAATCCTCAATCATCAATCCTCAATCTTCAATACTCAATCCTCAATCCTCAATCCTCAACCGTCAGCCCTCATCCTCAATCCTCAATCCTGAATCCTCAAACCTCAAACCTCAATCTTCAATCCTCAATACTCAGTCTTCAATCATCAATCCTCAATACTCAATCCTCAATCCTCAATCCTGAATCATCAATCCACAATACTCAATCATCAACCTTCAATCCTCAATACTCAATCTTCAATCCTCAATACTCAATCCTCAATATTCAACACACAACCATCAACCATCAATTCTCAATACTCAACCATCAATCCTCAATTCTCAATACTCAATAGAATATCCTGAATTCTCACGATTCAATACTGAATCCGCAATATTCAATAATCAAATCTCGATCCTCAAACATCAATTCTCAACACTCAATCCTCAACACTCGGTCCTCTCTCTTCAATCCTCCATCCTCAATCCTCTATCCCCAAGCGTCAATCCTCAATCCTCAATCCTCAATCCTCAACCCTCAATCCTCTGTCCTCAAACCTCAATTCCGTATCCTCAATCCTGAATGCTCAATCTTCATCCCTCAGTCCGCAACAATCATATGTCAATCCTCAATCCTCAATAGAATATCCTCAATTCACAGTTTTCAATACTGAATCCCCAATCTTCAATCTTCAAATCTCAATCCACAGACATCAATTCTCATCACTCAACCCTCAACACTCAGTCCTCAATCTTCTATCCTCAATCCTCAATCCTCAATCTTCAATCCTCCATACTCAATCTTCAATCCTCAATCTTCAATACTCAATCCTCAATCCTCAATCCTCAATCTTCAATGCTCAATCCAAAATCCTCGATCCTCAATACTCAATTCTCAATCATCAATCCTCAATCTTCAACACACAATCCTCAATCTCCAATCTTCAATCCTCAATCCTCAATCCTCAATCCTCAATACTCAGCCATCAATCCTCAATTCTCAATACTCAATAGAATATCCTGAATTCTCAGTATTCAATACTTAAACCTCAATCCTCAACTCTCAGCCCTCATCCTCCATCCTCAATCCTCAATAAACAAACCTCAATCTTCAATCCTCAATACTCAATCTTCGATCCTCAATCCTCAACCCTCAATCCTCAATCCTCAATCCTCAGTCATGAATACTCAATCTTCAATTCTCAATCCTCAATCCTCAATCCTCCATCCTCAACCCTCAATCCTCAATCCTCAATCTTCAATCATCAATACTCAATCTTCAATGCTCAATCCTCAATCCTCAATCCTCAATCCTCAATCCTCAATATTCAATACACAACCATCAAACATCAATCCTCAATACTCAATCGTCAGCCTTCAATCCTCAATACTCAATCTTCAATCCTCAATCCTCAATCCTCAATCCTCAATCCTCATTCTTCAATCCTCAATACCCAATCCTCAATCTTCAATCCTCAATCCCCAATCCTCAATCCTTAATCCTCAATCTTCAATCCTCAATCCCCAGTCCACAATCTTCAATCCTCAATGCTCAATCCTCAATCCTAAATCCTCAGTCAGCAGTCCTCAATCCTCAATCCCCAAACCTGAATCCTCAACCGTCAGTCCTCGTCCTCAAACCTCAATCCCGAATCCTCAATCCTGAATCGTCAATCTTCAGCCCTCAGTCCTCAACAATCAAATGTCAATCCTCAGTCCTCATTAGAATATCCTCAATTCACAGTTTCCAGTACTCAATCCCCAATCTTCAATCTTCAAATCTCAGTCTACAAACATCAATTCGCATCACTCAAAACTCAACACTCAGTCCTGAATCTTCAGTCCTCAATCCACAATCCTCAATCTTCAGTCCTCAATACTCAATCTTCAATCCTCAATCCTCAATTCTCAATCCTCAGTCCTCAATCCTCAATCGCCAATCCTCAATCGCCAATCCTCAATCTTCAATCCTCAGTCCTCAGTCCTCAATCATCAATACTCAATGATCAATCATCAATACTCAACCTTCAATCCTCAACCCTCAATCCTCAAACCACAATCCTCAATCCTCAGTCATCAACCTTCATTCCTCAATACTCAATCCTCAATCCTCAATACTCAATCCTCAATCCACAATCCTCAATCCTCATTCCTCAAACCTCAATCCTCGACCCTCAGTCCTCATCCTCAATTCTCAATTCTCAATCCTCAATCCTCAATCCTCAATCTTCAATCCTCAATAATCAATCTCCTATCCTAGATCCTCAATCCCCAATACTCTATCCTTAATCCTCAATATTCAATCCTCTATCCCCAGTCCACAATCTTCTATCCTCAAAGCTCAATAATCAATCCTCAATCCTCAGCCCTCAATCGTCAATCATCAGTCCACAATCTTCAATACTCAATCTTCAGTCCTCAATCCTCAATCCTCAATCTTCAATCCTCAATACTCAATCTTCAATCCACAATCCTCAATTCTCAATCCTCAGTCATCAATCCTCAATCTTCAATACTCAATCCTCAATCCTCAACCCTCAATCCTCAATCCTCAATCCTCAATCTTCAATGTTCAATCCTAAATCCTCGATCCTCAATCCTCAATTCTCAATCATCAATCCTCAATCTTCAACACACAATCCTCAATCTCCAATCTTCAATACTCAATCCTCAATCCTCAATCCTCCATCCTCAACACTCAACCCTCAATCCTCAATCCTCAGTCCTCAATCCTCAATTCTCAATCCTCAATCCTCAACCCTCAGCCCTCATCCTCAATCCTCAATCCTGAATCCTCAATCCTCAATCCTCAATCTTCAATCCTCAATACTCAATCCTCAATCCTCAATACTCAATCTTAAATCCTCAATCCTCAATCCTCAATCCTCAATCCTCATTCTTCTATCCTCAATACCCAACACTCAATCTTCAATCCTCAATTCCCAATCCTCAATCCTTAATCCTCAATCTTCAATCCTCAATCCCCAGTCCACAATCTTCAATCCTCAATGCTCAATCCTCAATCCTAAATCCTCAGACATCAGTTCTCAATCCTCAATCCCCAAACCTGAATCGTCAACCGTCAGTCCTCGTCCTCAAACCTCAATCCCGAATCCTCAATCCTGAATCGTCAATCTTCAGCCCTCAGTCCACAACAATCAATTGTCAATCCTCAGTCCTCATTAGAATATCCTCAATTCACAGTTTTCAGTACTCAATCCCCAATCTTCAATCTTCAAATCTCAGTCTACAAACATCAATTCGCATCACTCAAAACTCAACACTCAGTCCTCAATCTTCAGTCCTCAATCCTCAATCCTCAACCTTCAATCCTCAATACTCAATCTTCAATCCTCAATCCTCAATTCTCAATACTCAGTCATCAATCCTCAATCTTCAATACTCAATCCTCAATCCTCAATCCTCAATCCTCAATCCTCAATACTCAATCTTCAATCCTCAATCCTCAATCCTCTATCCTCAAACCTCAATCTTCAATCCTCAATACTCAATCCTCAATCCTCAATACTCAACCATCAATCCTCAATTCTCAATACTCAATCTAATATCCTGAATTCTCAGTATTCAATACTCAAACCTCAACGCTCAACCCTCAGCCCTCATCCTCCATCCTCAATCCTCAATCCTCAAACCTCAATCTTCAATCCTCAACACTCAATCTTCGATTCTCAATCCTCAATCCTCAATCCTCAGTCCTCAATCCTCAATCATCAATCCTCAATCTTCAATACTCAATCCTCAATCCTCAATCCTCAACCGTCAGCCCTCATCCTCGATCCTCAATCCTGAATCCTCAAACCTCAAACCTCAATCTTCAATCCTCAATACTCAGTCTTCAATCATCAATCCTCAATACTCAATCCTCAATCCTCAATCCTGAATCATCAATCCACAATACTCAATCATCAACCTTCAATCCTCAATACTCAATCTTCAATCCTCAATACTCAATCCTCAATATTCAACACACAACCATCAACCATCAATTCTCAATACTCAACCATGAATCCTCAATTCTCAATACTCAATAGAATATCCTGAATTCTCACGATTCAATACTGAATCCGCAATATTCAATAATCAAATCTCGATCCTCAAACATCAATTCTCAACACTCAATCCTCAACACTCGGTCCTCTCTCTTCAATCCTCCATCCTCAATCCTCTATCCCCAAGCGTCAATCCTCAATCCTCAATCCTCAATCCTCAACCCTCAATCCTCAGTCCTCAAACCTCAATTCCGTATCCTCAATCCTGAATGCTCAATCTTCATCCCTCAGTCCGCAACAATCATATGTCAATCCTCAATCCTCAATAGAATATCCGCAATTCACAGTTTTCAATACTGAATCCCCAATCTTCAATCTTCAAATCTCAATCCACAGACATCAATTCTCATCACTCAACCCTCAACACTCAGTCCTCAATCTTCTATCCTCAATCCTCAATCCTCAATCTTCAATCCTCCATACTCAATCTTCAATCCTCAATCTTCAATACTCAATCCTCAATCCTCAAACCTCAATCTTCAATGCTCAATCCAAAATCCTCGATCCTCAATACTCAATTCTCAATCATCAATCCTCAATCTTCAACACACAATCCTCAATCTCCAATCTTCAATCCTCAATCCTCAATCCTCAATCCTCAATACTCAGCCATCAATCCTCAATTCTCAATACTCAATAGAATATCCTGAATTCTCAGTATTCAATACTTAAACCTCAATCCTCAACTCTCAGCCCTCATCCTCCATCCTCAATCCTCAATAAACAAACCTCAATCTTCAATCCTCAATACTCAATCTTCGATCCTCAATCCTCAACCCTCAATCCTCAATCCTCAATCCTCAGTCATGAATACTCAATCTTCAATTCTCAATCCTCAATCCTCAATCCTCCATCCTCAACCCTCAATCCTCAATCCTCAATCTTCAATCATCAATACTCAATCTTCAATGCTCAATCCTCAATCCTCAATCCTCAATCCTCAATCCTCAATATTCAATACACAACCATCAAACATCAATCCTCAATACTCAATCGTCAGCCTTCAATCCTCAATACTCAATCTTCAATCCTCAATCCTCAATCCTCAATCCTCAATCCTCATTCTTCAATCCTCAATACTCAATCCTCAATCCTCAATCCTCAATCCTCATTCCTCAAACCTCAATCCTCGACCCTCAGTCCTCATCCTCAATTCTCAATTCTCAATCCTCAATCCTCAATCCTCAATCTTCAATCCTCAATAATCAATCTCCTATCCTAGATCCTCAATCCCCAATACTCTATCCTTAATCCTCAATATTCAATCCTCTATCCCCAGTCCACAATCTTCTATCCTCAAAGCTCAATAATCAATCCTCAATCCTCAGCCCTCAATCGTCAATCATCAGTCCACAATCTTCAATACTCAATCCTCAGTCCTCAATCCTCAATCCTCAATCTTCAATCCTCAATACTCAATCTTCAATCCTCAATCCTCAATTCTCAATCCTCAGTCATCAATCCTCAATCTTCAATACTCAATCCTCAATCCTCAACCCTCAATCCTCAATCCTCAATACTCAATCTTCAATCCTCAATCCTCAATCCTCTATCCTCAAACCTCAATCTTCAATCCTCAATACTCAATCCTCAATCCTCAATACTCAACCATCAATCCTCAATTCTCAGTACTCAGTCTAATATCCTGAATTCTCAGTATTCAATACTCAAACCTCAACGCTCAACCCTCAGCCCTCAGTCCTCAAACCTCAATTCCGTATCCTCAATCCTGAATCGTCAATCTTCAGCCCTCAGTCCTCAACAATCAAATGTCAATCATCAGTCCTCATTAGAATATCCTCAATTCACAGTTTCCAGTACTCAATCCCCAATCTTCAATCTTCAAATCTCAGTCTACAAACATCAATTCGCATCACTCAAAACTCAACACTCAGTCCTGAATCTTCAGTCCTCAATCCACAATCCTCAATCTTCAGTCCTCAATACTCAATCTTCAATCCTCAATCCTCAATTCTCAATCCTCAGTCCTCAATCCTCAATCGCCAATCCTCAATCGCCAATCCTCAATCTTCAATCCTCAGTCCTCAGTCCTCAATCATCAATACTCAATGATCAATCATCAATACTCAACCTTCAATCCTCAACCCTCAATCCTCAAACCACAATCCTCAATCCTCAGTCATCAACCTTCATTCCTCAATACTCAATCCTCAATCCTCAATACTCAATCCTCAATCCTCAATCCTCAATCCTCATTCCTCAAACCTCAATCCTCGACCCTCAGTCCTCATCCTCAATTCTCAATTATCAATCCTCAATCCTCAATCCTCAATCTTCAATCCTCAATAATCAATCTCCTATCCTAGATCCTCAATCCCCAATACTCTATCCTTAATCCTCAATATTCAATCCTCTATCCCCAGTCCACAATCTTCTATCCTCAAAGCTCAATAATCAATCCTCAATCCTCAGCCCTCAATCGTCAATCATCAGTCCACAATCTTCAATACTCAATCCTCAGTCCTCAATCCTCAATCCTCAATCTTCAATCCTCAATACTCAATCTTCAATCCTCAATCCTCAATTCTCAATCCTCAGTCATCAATCCTCAATCTTCAATACTCAATCCTCAATCCTCAACCCTCAATCCTCAATCCTCAATACTCAATCTTCAATCCTCAATCCTCAATCCTCTATCCTCAAACCTCAATCTTCAATCCTCAATACTCAATCCTCAATCCTCAATACTCAACCATCAATCCTCAATTCTCAGTACTCAGTCTAATATCCTGAATTCTCAGTATTCAATACTCAAACCTCAACGCTCAACCCTCAGCCCTCATCCTCCATCCTCAATCCTCAATCCTCAAACCTCAATCTTCAATCCTCAACACTCAATCTTCGATTCTCAATCCTCAATCCTCAATCCTCAGTCCTCAATCCTCAATCATCAATCCTCAATCTTCAATACTCAATCCTCAATCCTCAATCTTCAACCGTCAGCCCTCATCCTCAATCCTCAATCCTGAATCCTCAAACCTCAAACCTCAATCTTCAATCCTCAATACTCAGCCTTCAATCATCAATCCTCAATACTCAATCCTCAATCCTCATTCCTGAATCATCAATCCACAATACTCAATCATCAACCTTCAATCCTCAATACTCAATCCTCAATATTCAACACACAACCATCAACCATCAATTCTCAATACTCAACCATCAATACTCAATTCTCAATACTCAATAGAATATCCTGAATTCTCACGATTCAATACTCAATCCGCAATATTCAATAATCAAATCTCGATCCTCAAACATCAATTCTCAACACTCAATCCTCAACACTCGGTCCTCTCTCTTCAATCCTCCATCCTCAATCCTCTATCCCCAAACGTCAATCCTCAACCCTCAATCCTCAATCCTCAAACCTCAATCCTCAGTCCTCAAACCTCAATTCCGTATCCTCAATCCTGAATGCTCAATCTTCATCCCTCAGTCCGCAACAATCAAATGTCAATCCTCAATCCTCAATAGAATATCCTCAATTCACAGTTTTCAATACTGAATCCACAATCTTCAATCTTCAAATCTCAATCCACAGACATCAATTCTCATCACTCAACCCTCAACACTCAGTCCTCAATCTTCTATCCTCAATCCTCAATCCTCAATCTTCAATCCTCCATACTCAATCTTCAATCCTCAATCTTCAATACTCAATCCTCAATCCTCAATCCTCAATCTTCAATGTTCAATCCTAAATCCTCGATCCTCAATCCTCAATTCTCAATCATCAATCCTCAATCTTCAACACACAATCCTCAATCTCCAATCTTCAATCCTCAATCCTCAATCCTCAATCCTCAATACTCAACCATCAATCCTCAATTCTCAATACTCAATAGAATATCCTGAATTCTCAGTATTCAATACTTAAACCTCAATCCTCAACCCTCAGCCCTCATCCTCCATCCTCAATCCTCAATCCTCAAACCTCAATCTTCAATCCTCAATAGTCAATCTTCGATCCTCAATCCTCAACCCTCAATCCTCAATCCTCAATCCTCAGTCATGAATACTCAATCTTCAATACTCAATCCTCAATCCTCAATCCTCCATCCTCAACCCTCAACCCTCAATCCTCAATCCTCAGTCCTCAATCCTCAATTCTCAATCCTCAATCCTCAACCCTCAGCCCTCATCCTCAATCCTCAATCCTGAATCCTCAATCCTCAATCCTCAATCTTCAATCCTCAATACTCAATCCTCAATCCTCAATACTCAATCTTAAATCCTCAATCCTCAATCCTCAATCCTCAATCCTCATTCTTCTATCCTCAATACCCAACACTCAATCTTCAATCCTCAATTCCCAATCCTCAATCCTTAATCCTCAATCTTCAATTCTCAATCCCCAGTCCACAATCTTCAATCCTCAATGCTCAATCCTCAATCCTAAATCCTCAGTCATCAGTTCTCAATCCTCAATCCCCAAACCTGAATCGTCAACCGTCAGTCCTCGTCCTCAAACCTCAATCCCGAATCCTCAATCCTGAATCGTCAATCTTCAGCCCTCAGTCCACAACAATCAATTGTCAATCCTCAGTCCTCATTAGAATATCCTCAATTCACAGTTTTCAGTACTCAATCCCCAATCTTCAATCTTCAAATCTCAGTCTACAAACATCAATTCGCATCACTCAAAACTCAACACTCAGTCCTCAATCTTCAGTCCTCAATCCTCAATCCTCAACCTTCAATCCTCAATACTCAATCTTCAATCCTCAATCCTCAATTCTCAATACTCAGTCATCAATCCTCAATCTTCAATACTCAATCCTCAATCCTCAATCCTCAATCCTCAATCCTCAATACTCAATCTTCAATCCTCAATCCTCAATCCTCTATCCTCAAACCTCAATCCTCAATGTTCAATCCGCTATACCCAATCCTCAATCTTCAATCCTCAATCCTCAATCCTCAATCCTCAATCCTCAATCCTCAATTCTCAATACTCAATCCTCAATCCTCAGTCCTCAAACCTCAAATCTCAACCTTCAATCCTCAATACTCAATCTTCAATCCTCCGTCCTCAATCGTCAATCCTCAATCCTCAATCCTCAATCGTCAGGCTTCAATCCTCAATACTCAATCTTCAATCCTCAATCCTCAATCCTCAATCCTCAATCCTCATCCTTCAATCCCAATACCCAATCCTCAATCTTCAATCCTCGATCCTCAATCCTCAATTCTCAATGCTCAATCCTCAGTCCTCAGTTCTCAAACCTCAACCCTCAACCATCATCCCTCATCCTCAATCCTCAATACTCAATCCTCAATCCTCAATCTTCAATCCTCAATATTCAATCTTCAATAATCAATCCTCAATTCTCAATCCTCAATACTCATTCCTCAATCGTCGATGCTCAATCCCCAATCCTCAATCTTCCATCCTCAATCCTCAATCCTCAATCCTCAACCATCAATCCTCAATCTTCAATCCTCAATACTCAATCTTCAATCCTCAATCCTCAATCCTCAATCCTCAATCCTCAATCCTCAATCCTCAACCATTAGTCATCAATACTCAGTCTTCAATCCTCAATCCTCAATCCTCAATCCTCAATGCTCAATGTTCAATCCGCAATACCCAATCCTCAATCTTCAATACTCAATCCTCAATCCTCAATCCTCAATCCTCAATACTCAATCCTAAATCCTCAGTCCTCAAACCTCAAAACTCAATCTTCAATCCTCAATACTCAATCTTCAATCCTCCGTACTCAATCCGCTATCCTCAATCCTCAATCCTCAACCGTCAGGCTCCAATACTCAATACTCAATCTTCAATCCTCAATCCTCAATCCTCAATCCTCATCCTTCAATCCTCAATACCCAATCCTCAATCTTCAATCCTCAATCCTCAATCCACAATTCTCAAACCTCAATCCTCAGTCCTTAGTCCTGAAACCTCAATCCTCAACCCTCAGCCCTCATCCTCAATCCTCAATCCTCAATCTTCAATCCTCAATCCTCAGTCCTCGATCCTCAGTCCTCAATCCTCAATCCTCAATCCTCAATTATCGATCCTCAATCCTCAATCCTCAATCCTCAAAACTCAAACCTGAATCCTCAATCCTGAATCCTCAACCTTCAGAACTCAGTCCTCAACAATCAGTTGTCAATTCTCAATTATCAATAAAATATAATCAATTCACAGTTTTCAATACTCAATACTCAATCTGCAATCTTCAAATCTCTATCCACAGACATCAATTCTCATCATTCAACCCTCAACACTCAGTCCCCAATCCTCAACCTTCAACACTCAATCCTCAATCCTCAATCCTCAATCCTCAATCTTCAATCCTCAATACCCAATCTTCAATCCTCCATTCTCAATCCTTAATCCTCAATCCTCAATCCTCAATCGTCAGGCTTCAATCCTCAATACTCAATCTTCAACCCTCAATCCTCCATCCTCATTCCTCAATCCTCATTCTGCAATCCTCATTCTTCAATCCTCAATACCCAATCCTCAATCTTCAATCTTCAATCCTCAGTCCTCAATTCTCAATCCTCAATCCTCAGTCCTCAGTCCTTAAACTTCAATCGTCAACCCTCAGCCCTCATCCTCAATCCTCAATCCTCAATCTTCAATCCTCAATCCTCAATCCTCAATCTTCAATCATCTATACTCAATCCTCAATCCTCAATCCTCAATCCTCAATACTCAATCCTCAATCTTCAATGTTCAATCCTAAATCCTCGATCCTCAATCCTCAATCCTCAATCCTCAATCTTCAATCCTCAATACACAATCTTCAATCCTCCATCCTCAATCCTTAATCCTCAATCCTCAATCCTCAATCGTCAGGCTTCAATCCTCAATACTCAATCTTCAACCCTCAATCCTCCATCCTCATTCCTCAATCCTCATTCTGCAATCCTCATTCTTCAATCCTCAATACCCAATCCTCAATCTTCAATCTTCAATCCTCAGTCCTCAATTCTCAATCCTCAATCCTCAGTCCTCAGTCCTTAAACTTCAATCGTCAACCCTCAGCCCTCATCCTCAATCCTCAATCCTCAATCTTCAATCCTCAATCCTCAATCCTCAATTTTCAATCATCTATACTCAATCCTCAATCCTCAATCCTCAATCCTCAATACTCAATCCTCAATTTTCAATCCTCAATACTCAATCTTCAATCCTCAATCCTCAATCCTCAATCCTCAATCCTCAATCCTCATTCTACAATCCTCAATACCCAATCCTCAATCTTCAATCCTCAATCCTCAATCCTCAATTCTCAATCCTCAATCCTCAGTCCTCAGTCCTCAAACCTCAATCCTCAACCCTCAGTCCTCATTCTCAATCCTCAATCCGCAATTCTCAGTCCTCAGCCCTCAAACCTCTATCCTCAACCATCAGACCTCATCCTCAGTCCTCAGTTATCAATCCTCTATACTCAATCTACAATCCTCAATACTCAATCTTCTATCCTCAATCCTCAGTCCTCTAACCTCAATTCTGAATCCTCAATACTCTATCTTCAATCCTCAACCTTCAGTCCTCAATACTCAACTATCAGTCCTCAATTCTCAATACTCAATACTGAATCCTCAATCTCCAATCCTCAATACCCAATCTTCAATCCTCAATCCTCAATCCTCAATCCTCAATGCTCAATCCTCAATCCTCAATCCTCAACACTCAATCTTCAATCCTCAATACTCAATCTGCAATCCTCAATCCTCAATCCTCAATCCTCAATCCTCATTCTTCAATCCTCAATACCCAGTCCTCAATCTTCAATCCACAATCCTCAATCCTCAATCCTCAATCTTCATTCTTCAATCCTCAACACAGAATCCTCAATCTTCAATCCTCAATCCTCAATCCTCAGACCTCAATCCTCAATCTTCAATCCTCAATACTCAATCTTCAATCCTCAGTCCTCAATCCTAAATCCTCAATCCTCATTCTTCAATCCTCAACACCCAATCCTCAATCTTCAATCCTCAATCCTCAGTCCTCAATTCTCAATCCTCAATCCTCAATCCTCAGACCTCAAACATCAATACTCAACCCTCAGTCCTCGTCCTCAATCCGCAACCCTCAATCCTCTATCCTCAATCTTCAGTCATCTATATTCAATCTTCAATCCTCAATCCTCAATCCTCAATACTCAATCCTCAATCCTCAATCCTCATGTCTCAATCCTCAATCCTCAATCCTCTGTCATCAAACCTCAATCCTGAATCCTCAATCCTGAATCCTCAATCTTCAGACCTCAGACATGAACAATCAGATGTCAGTCCTCAATCCTCAATAGAATATTTTCAATTCACAATTTTCAATACTCAATACTCAATCTGCAATCTTCAAATTTCTATCCACAAACATCAATTCTCATCACTCAAACCTCAACACTCAGTCCCCAATCCTCAATCTTCAATCCTCAATCCTTAATCCTCAATCCTCAATCCTCAATCTTTAATCATCTATACTCAATCCTCAATCCTCAATCCTCAATACTCAATACTCAATCCTCAATTTTCAATCCTCAATACTCAATCTTCTATCCTCAATCCTCAATCCTCAATCCCCAATCCTCAATCCTCATTCTACAATCCTCAATACACAATCCTCAATCCTCAATACTCAATCCTCAATCCTCAATCCTCAATCCTCAAAGCTCAACCATCGATCCTCAATTCTCAATACACAATAGAATATCCTGAATTCTCAGGATTCAATACTCAAACCTCAACACTCAACCCTCAATTCTCATTCCTAAATCGTCAATCCTCAATCCTCAATCCTCAATACTCAATCTTCAATCCTCCATCCTCAATCCTCAATCCTCAATACTCAATCCTCAATCGTCAGGCTTCAATCCTCAATACCCAATCCTCAGTCTTCAATTTTCAATCCTCAATCCTCAATACTCAATCCTCAATCCTCAGTCCTCAGACCTCAAACCTCAACCCCAACACTCAGCCCTCATCCTCATTCCTCAATCCTCAATCGTCAATCCTCAATCCTCAATCCTCAACCCTCAATCCTCAATGTTCAATCCTCAATACCCAATCCTCAGTCTTCAATCCTCAATCCTCAATCCTCAATCTTCAATCCTCAATCCTCAGTCCTCAAACCTCAATTCTGAATCCTCAATCCTGAATCCTGAATCCTCAATCCTCAGTCTTCAACAATCAGTTGTCATTCCTCAATCCTCAACAGAATATCCTCAATTCACACCTTTAGATACTCAATACTCAATCTGCAATTCTCAATCCTCAATACTCAATCCTCAATCCTCATTCTTCAATCCTCAATACCCAATCCTCAATCCTCAATCCTCAATCCTCAATTCTCAATGCTCAATCCTCAGTCCTCAGTTCTCAAACCTCAACCCTCAACCATCAGCCCTCATCCTCAATCCTCAATACTCAATCCTCAATCCTCAATCTTCGATCCTCAATACTCTACAATAATCAATCCTCAATTCTCAATCCTCAATACTCAATCCTCAATCGTCGATCCTCAATCCCCAATCCTCAATCTTCAATCCTCAATCCTCAATCCTCAATCCTCAATCCTCAATCTTCAATCCTCAATACTCAATCTTCAATCCTCAATCCTCAATCCTCAATCCTGAATCCTCATCCTTCAATCCTCAATACCCAATCCTCAATCTTCAATCCTCAATCCTCAATCCTCAATACTCAATCCTCAATCGTCAATCCTCAATCCCCAATCCTCAATCTTCAAACCTCAATCTTCAATCCTCCATACTCAATCTTCAATCCTCAATCTTCAATACTCAATCCTCAATCCTCAATCCTCAATCTTCAATGCTCAATCCTAAATCCTCGATCCTCAATACTCAATTCTCAATCATCAATCCTCAATCTTCAACACACAATCCTCAGTCCTCAAACCTCAATTCCGTATCCTCAATCCTGAATGCTCAATCTTCATCCCTCAGTCCGCAACAATCATATGTCAATCCTCAATCCTCAATAGAATATCCTCAATTCACAGTTTTCAATACTGAATCCCCAATCTTCAATCTTCAAATCTCAATCCACAGACATCAATTCTCATCACTCAACCCTCAACACTCAGTCCTCAATCTTCTATCCTCAATCCTCAATCCTCAATCTTCAATCCTCCATACTCAATCTTCAATCCTCAATCTTCAATACTCAATCCTCAATCCTCAATCCTCAATCTTCAATGTTCAATCCTAAATCCTCGATCCTCAATCCTCAATTCTCAATCATCAATCCTCAATCTTCAACACACAATCCTCAATCTCCAATCTTCAATACTCAATCCTCAATCCTCAATCCTCCATCCTCAACACTCAACCCTCAATCCTCAATCCTCAGTCCTCAATCCTCAATTCTCAATCCTCAATCCTCAACCCTCAGCCCTCATCCTCAATCCTCAATCCTGAATCCTCAATCCTCAATCCTCAATCTTCAATCCTCAATACTCAATCCTCAATCCTCAATACTCAATCTTAAATCCTCAATCCTCAATCCTCAATCCTCAATCCTCATTCTTCTATCCTCAATACCCAACACTCAATCTTCAATCCTCAATTCCCAATCCTCAATCCTTAATCCTCAATCTTCAATCCTCAATCCCCAGTCCACAATCTTCAATCCTCAATGCTCAATCCTCAATCCTAAATCCTCAGTCATCAGTTCTCAATCCTCAATCCCCAAACCTGAATCGTCAACCGTCAGTCCTCGTCCTCAAACCTCAATCCCGAATCCTCAATCCTGAATCGTCAATCTTCAGCCCTCAGTCCACAACAATCAATTGTCAATCCTCAGTCCTCATTAGAATATCCTCAATTCACAGTTTTCAGTACTCAATCCCCAATCTTCAATCTTCAAATCTCAGTCTACAAACATCAATTCGCATCACTCAAAACTCAACACTCAGTCCTCAATCTTCAGTCCTCAATCCTCAATCCTCAACCTTCAATCCTCAATACTCAATCTTCAATCCTCAATCCTCAATTCTCAATACTCAGTCATCAATCCTCAATCTTCAATACTCAATCCTCAATCCTCAATCCTCAATCCTCAATCCTCAATACTCAATCTTCAATCCTCAATCCTCAATCCTCTATCCTCAAACCTCAATCCTCAATGTTCAATCCGCTATACCCAATCCTCAATCTTCAATCCTCAATCCTCAATCCTCAATCCTCAATCCTCAATCCTCAATTCTCAATACTCAATCCTCAATCCTCAGTCCTCAAACCTCAAATCTAAACCTTCAATCCTCAATACTCAATCTTCAATCCTCCGTCCTCAATCCTCAATCCTCAATCCTCAATCCTCAATCGTCAGGCTTCAATCCTCAATACTCAATCTTCAATCCTCAATCCTCAATCCTCAATCCTCAATCCTCATCCTTCAATCCCAATACCCAATCCTCAATCTTCAATCCTCGATCCTCAATCCTCAATTCTCAATGCTCAATCCTCAGTCCTCAGTTCTCAAACCTCAACCCTCAACCATCATCCCTCATCCTCAATCCTCAATACTCAATCCTCAATCCTCAATCTTCAATCCTCAATATTCAATCTTCAATAATCAATCCTCAATTCTCAATCCTCAATACTCATTCCTCAATCGTCGATCCTCAATCCCCAATCCTCAATCTTCAATCCTCAATCCTCAATCCTCAATCCTCAACCATCAATCCTCAATCTTCAATCCTCAATACTCAATCTTCAATCCTCAATCCTCAATCCTCAACCCTCAATCCTCAATCCTCAATCCTCAACCATTAGTCATCAATACTCAGTCTTCAATCCTCAATCCTCAATCCTCAATCCTCAATGCTCAATGTTCAATCCGCAATACCCAATCCTCAATCTTCAATACTCAATCCTCAATCCTCAATCCTCAATCCTCAATACTCAATCCTAAATCCTCAGTCCTCAAACCTCAAAACTCAATCTTCAATCCTCAATACTCAATCTTCAATCCTCCGTACTCAATCCGCTATCCTCAATCCTCAATCCTCAACCGTCAGGCTCCAATACTCAATACTCAATCTTCAATCCTCAATCCTCAATCCTCAATCCTCATCCTTCAATCCTCAATACCCAATCCTCAATCTTCAATCCTCAATCCTCAATCCACAATTCTCAAACCTCAATCCTCAGTCCTTAGTCCTGAAACCTCAATCCTCAACCCTCAGCCCTCATCCTCAATCCTCAATCCTCAATCCTCAATCCTCAATCCTCAATCCTCAGTCCTCAATCCTCAATCCTCGATCTTGAATCCTCAGTCCCCAATCCTCAATCTTCAATCCTCAATCCTCAGTCCTCGATCCTCAGTCCTCAATCCTCAATCCTCAATCCTCAATTATCGATCCTCAATCCTCAATCCTCAATCCTCAAAACTCAAACCTGAATCCTCAATCCTGAATCCTCAACCTTCAGAACTCAGTCCTCAACAATCAGTTGTCAATTCTCAATTATCAATAAAATATAATCAATTCACAGTTTTCAATACTCAATACTCAATCTGCAATCTTCAAATCTCTATCCACAGACATCAATTCTCATCATTCAACCCTCAACACTCAGTCCCCAATCCTCAACCTTCAACACTCAATCCTCAATCCTCAATCCTCAATCCTCAATCTTCAATCCTCAATACCCAATCTTCAATCCTCCATCCTCAATCCTTAATCCTCAATCCTCAATCCTCAATCGTCAGGCTTCAATCCTCAATACTCAATCTTCAACCCTCAATCCTCCATCCTCATTCCTCAATCCTCATTCTGCAATCCTCATTCTTCAATCCTCAATACCCAATCCTCAATCTTCAATCTTCAATCCTCAGTCCTCAATTCTCAATCCTCAATCCTCAGTCCTCAGTCCTTAAACTTCAATCGTCAACCCTCAGCCCTCATCCTCAATCCTCAATCCTCAATCTTCAATCCTCAATCCTCAATCCTCAATTTTCAATCATCTATACTCAATCCTCAATTCTCAATCCTCAATCCTCAATACTCAATCCTCAATTTTCAATCCTCAATACTCAATCTTCAATCCTCAATCCTCAATCCTCAATCCTCAATCCTCAATCCTCATTCTACAATCCTCAATACCCAATCCTCAATCTTCAATCCTCAATCCTCAATCCTCAATTCTCAATCCTCAATCCTCAGTCCTCAGTCCTCAAACCTCAATCCTCAACCCTCAGCCCTCATTCTCAATCCTCAATCCGCAATTCTCAGTCCTCAGCCCTCAAACCTCTATCCTCAACCATCAGACCTCATCCTCAGTCCTCAGTTATCAATCCTCTATACTCAATCTACAATCCTCAATACTCAATCTTCTATCCTCAATCCTCAGTCCTCTAACCTCAATTCTGAATCCTCAATACTCTATCTTCAATCCTCAACCTTCAGTCCTCAATACTCAACTATCAGTCCTCAATTCTCAATACTCAATACTGAATCCTCAATCTCCAATCCTCAATACCCAATCTTCAATCCTCAATCCTCAATCCTCAATCCTCAATGCTCAATCCTCAATCCTCAATCCTCAACACTCAATCTTCAATCCTCAATACTCAATCTGCAATCCTCAATCCTCAATCCTCAATCCTCAATCCTCATTCTTCAATCCTCAATACCCAGTCCTCAATCTTCAATCCACAATCCTCAATCCTCAATCCTCAATCTTCATTCTTCAATCCTCAACACAGAATCCTCAATCTTCAATCCTCAATCCTCAATCCTCAGACCTCAATCCTCAATCTTCAATCCTCAATACTCAATCTTCAATCCTCAATCCTCAATCCTAAATCCTCAATCCTCATTCTTCAATCCTCAACACCCAATCCTCAATCTTCAATCCTCAATCCTCAGTCCTCAATTCTCAATCCTCAATCCTCAATCCTCAGACCTCAAACATCAATACTCAACCCTCAGTCCTCGTCCTCAATCCGCAACCCTCAATCCTCTATCCTCAATCTTCAGTCATCTATATTCAATCTTCAATCCTCAATCCTCAATCCTCAATACTCAATCCTCAATCCTCAATCCTCATGTCTCAATCCTCAATCCTCAATCCTCTGTCATCAAACCTCAATCCTGAATCCTCAATCCTGAATCCTCAATCTTCAGACCTCAGACATGAACAATCAAATGTCAGTCCTCAATCCTCAATAGAATATTTTCAATTCACAATTTTCAATACTCAATACTCAATATGCAATCTTCAAATTTCTATCCACAAACATCAATTCTCATCACTCAAACCTCAACACTCAGTCCCCAATCCTCAATCTTCAATCCTCAATCCTTAATCCTCAATCCTCAATCCTCAATCTTTAATCATCTATACTCAATCCTCAATCCTCAATCCTCAATACTCAATACTCAATCCTCAATTTTCAATCCTCAATACTCAATCTTCTATCCTCAATCCTCAATCCTCAATCCCCAATCCTCAATCCTCATTCTACAATCCTCAATACACAATCCTCAATCCTCAATACTCAATCCTCAATCCTCAATCCTCAATCCTCAAAGCTCAACCATCGATCCTCAATCTTCAATCCTCAATCCTCAGTCCTCAAACCTCAATTCTGAATCCTCAATCCTGAATCCTGAATCCTCAATCCTCAGTCTTCAACAATCAGTTGTCATTCCTCAATCCTCAACAGAATATCCTCAATTCACACCTTTAGATACTCAATACTCAATCTGCAATTCTCAATCCTCAATACTCAATCCTCAATCCTCATTCTTCAATCCTCAATACCCAATCCTCAATCCTCAATCCTCAATCCTCAATTCTCAATGCTCAATCCTCAGTCCTCAGTTCTCAAACCTCAACCCTCAACCATCAGCCCTCATCCTCAATCCTCAATACTCAATCCTCAATCCTCAATCTTCGATCCTCAATACTCTACAATAATCAATCCTCAATTCTCAATCCTCAATACTCAATCCTCAATCGTCGATCCTCAATCCCCAATCCTCAATCTTCAATCCTCAATCCTCAATCCTCAATCCTCAATCCTCAATCTTCAATCCTCAATACTCAATCTTCAATCCTCAATCCTCAATCCTCAATCCTGAATCCTCATCCTTCAATCCTCAATACCCAATCCTCAATCTTCAATCCTCAATCCTCAATCCTCAATACTCAATCCTCAATCGTCAATCCTCAATCCCCAATCCTCAATCTTCAAACCTCAATCCTGAATCCTCAATCCTCAATCCTCAGTCTTCAACAATCAGTTGTCATTCCTCAATCCTCAATAGAATATCCTCAATTCACAGTTTTCAATACTGAATCCACAATCTTCAATCTTCAAATCTCAATCCACAGACATCAATTCTCATCACTCAACCCTCAACACTCAGTCCTCAATCTTCTATCCTCAATCCTCAATCCTCAATCTTCAATCCTCCATACTCAATCTTCAATCCTCAATCTTCAATACTCAATCCTCAATCCTCAATCCTCAATCTTCAATGTTCAATCCTAAATCCTCGATCCTCAATCCTCAATTCTCAATCATCAATCCTCAATCTTCAACACACAATCCTCAATCTCCAATCTTCAATACTCAATCCTCAATCCTCAATCCTCCATCCTCAACACTCAACCCTCAATCCTCAATCCTCAGTCCTCAATCCTCAATTCTCAATCCTCAATCCTCAACCCTCAGCCCTCATCCTCAATCCTCAATCCTGAATCCTCAATCCTCAATCCTCAATCTTCAATCCTCAATACTCAATCCTCAATACTCAATCCTCAATCCTCAATACTCAATCTTAAATCCTCAATCCTCAATCCTCAATCCTCAATCCTCATTCTTCTATCCTCAATACCCAACACTCAATCTTCAATCCTCAATTCCCAATCCTCAATCCTTAATCCTCAATCTTCAATCCTCAATCCCCAGTCCACAATCTTCAATCCTCAATGCTCAATCCTCAATCCTAAATCCTCAGTCATCAGTTCTCAATCCTCAATCCCCAAACCTGAATCGTCAACCGTCAGTCCTCGTCCTCAAACCTCAATCCCGAATCCTCAATCCTGAATCGTCAATCTTCAGCCCTCAGTCCACAACAATCAATTGTCAATCCTCAGTCCTCATTAGAATATCCTCAATTCACAGTTTTCAGTACTCAATCCCCAATCTTCAATCTTCAAATCTCAGTCTACAAACATCAATTCGCATCACTCAAAACTCAACACTCAGTCCTCAATCTTCAGTCCTCAATCCTCAATCCTCAACCTTCAATCCTCAATACTCAATCTTCAATCCTCAATACTCAATCCTCAATATTCAACACACAACCATCAACCATCAATTCTCAATACTCAACCATCAATCCTCAATTCTCAATACTCAATAGAATATCCTGAATTCTCACGATTCAATACTGAATCCGCAATATTCAATAATCAAATCTCGATCCTCAAACATCAATTCTCAACACTCAATCCTCAACACTCGGTCCTCTCTCTTCAATCCTCCATCCTCAATCCTCTATCCCCAAGCGTCAATCCTCAATCCTCAATCCTCAATCCTCAACCCTCAATCCTCAGTCCTCAAACCTCAATTCCGTATCCTCAATCCTGAATGCTCAATCTTCATCCCTCAGTCCGCAACAATCATATGTCAATCCTCAATCCTCAATAGAATATCCTCAATTCACAGTTTTCAATACTGAATCCCCAATCTTCAATCTTCAAATCTCAATCCACAGACATCAATTCTCATCACTCAACCCTCAACACTCAGTCCTCAATCTTCTATCCTCAATCCTCAATCCTCAATCTTCAATCCTCCATACTCAATCTTCAATCCTCAATCTTCAATACTCAATCCTCAATCCTCAATCCTCAATCTTCAATGCTCAATCCAAAATCCTCGATCCTCAATACTCAATTCTCAATCATCAATCCTCAATCTTCAACACACAATCCTCAATCTCCAATCTTCAATCCTCAATCCTCAATCCTCAATCCTCAATACTCAGCCATCAATCCTCAATTCTCAATACTCAATAGAATATCCTGAATTCTCAGTATTCAATACTTAAACCTCAATCCTCAACTCTCAGCCCTCATCCTCCATCCTCAATCCTCAATAAACAAACCTCAATCTTCAATCCTCAATACTCAATCTTCGATCCTCAATCCTCAACCCTCAATCCTCAATCCTCAATCCTCAGTCATGAATACTCAATCTTCAATTCTCAATCCTCAATCCTCAATCCTCCATCCTCAACCCTCAATCCTCAATCCTCAATCTTCAATCATCAATACTCAATCTTCAATGCTCAATCCTCAATCCTCAATCCTCAATCCTCAATACTCAATATTCAATACACAACCATCAAACATCAATCCTCAATACTCAATCGTCGGCCTTCAATCCTCAATACTCAATCTTCAATCCTCAATCCTCAATCCTCAATCCTCAATCCTCATTCTTCAATCCTCAATACCCAATCCTCAATCTTCAATCCTCAATCCCCAATCCTCAATCCTTAATCCTCAATCTTCAATCCTCAATCCCCAGTCCACAATCTTCAATCCTCAATGCTCAATCCTCAATCCTAAATCCTCAGTCAGCAGTCCTCAATCCTCAATCCCCAAACCTGAATCCTCAACCGTCAGTCCTCGTCCTCAAACCTCAATCCCGAATCCTCAATCCTGAATCGTCAATCTTCAGCCCTCAGTCCTCAACAATCAAATGTCAATCCTCAGTCCTCATTAGAATATCCTCAAGTCACAGTTTCCAGTACTCAATCCCCAATCTTCAATCTTCAAATCTCAGTCTACAAACATCAATTCGCATCACTCAAAACTCAACACTCAGTCCTGAATCTTCAGTCCTCAATCCACAATCCTCAATCTTCAGTCCTCAATACTCAATCTTCAATCCTCAATCCTCAATTCTCAATCCTCAGTCCTCAATCCTCAATCGCCAATCCTCAATCGCCAATCCTCAATCTTCAATCCTCAGTCCTCAGTCCTCAATCATCAATACTCAATGATCAATCATCAATACTCAACCTTCAATCCTCAACCCTCAATCCTCAAACCACAATCCTCAATCCTCAGTCATCAACCTTCATTCCTCAATACTCAATCCTCAATCCTCAATACTCAATCCTCAATCCTCAATCCTCAATCCTCATTCCTCAAACCTCAATTCTCGACCCTCAGTCCTCATCCTCAATTCTCAATTCTCAATCCTCAATCCTCAATCCTCAATCTTCAATCCTCAATAATCAATCTCCTATCCTAGATCCTCAATCCCCAATACTCTATCCTTAATCCTCAATATTCAATCCTCTATCCCCAGTCCACAATCTTCTATCCTCAAAGCTCAATAATCAATCCTCAATCCTCAGCCCTCAATCGTCAATCATCAGTCCACAATCTTCAATACTCAATCCTCAATCCTCAATCCTCAACCGTCAATCCTCAATCATCAATCATGAATCTTCAATACTCAATCCTCAATCCCCAATCCTCAATCGTCAAACGTCAATCCTCATTCTTCAATCCTCAATACCCAATCCTAAATCCTCAATCCTCAATCCTCAATTCTCAATCTTCAATCCTCAGTCCTCAGTCCTCAAACCTCAATCCTCAATCCTCAATACTCAACCTTCAATCCTCCATACTCAATCTTCAATCCTCAATCCTCAATCATCAATCCTCAATCCTCAATCCTCAGTCATCAATCCTCTATCTACAATACTCAATCCTCAATTCTCAATCCTCAATCCTCAATCCTCAGTCCTCAATCCACAATCATCAATCCTCAATCTTCAATACTCAATCCTCAATGCTCAATCCTCAATCTTCAGTCATCAGTCCTCAATCCACAATCCTCAAACCTGAATCCTCAACCGTCAGTCCTCGTCCTCAAACCTCAATCCCGAGTCCTCAATCCTGAATCGTCAATCTTCAGCCCTCAGTCCTCAACAATCAATTGTCAATCCTCAGTCCTCATTAGAGTATCCTCAATTCACAGTTTTCAGTACTCAATCCCCAATCTTCAATCTTCAATCCTCAATACTCAATCTTCAATCATCACTCCTCAATTCTCAATCATCAGTCCTCAATCCTCAATCGTCAATCCTCAATAATCAATCATCAATACTCAGTCTTCAATCCTCAATCCTCAATCCGCAATCCTCAGTCCGCAATCCTCAATCATCAATCCTCAATCTTCAATACTCAATCCTCAATCCTCAATCCTCAATCCTCAATACTCAACCTTCAACCCTCCATACTCAATCTTCAATCCTCAATCCTCAATCATCAATCCTCAATCCTCAATCCTCAGTCATTAATCCTCAATCTTCAATACTCAATCCTCAATCCTCAATCATCAATCATGAATCTTCAATACTCAATCCTCAATCCCCAATGCTCAATCGTCAAACGTCAATCCTCAATCCTCAATCCTCAACCCTCAGCCCTCATCCTCAATCCTCAATCCTGAATCCTCAATCCTCAATCCTCAATCTTCAATCCTCAATACTCAGTCTTCAATCCTCAATCCTCGATCCTCAATCCTCAGTCCTCAATCCACAATCATTAATCCTCAATCTTCAATACTCAATCCTCAATCCTCAATCCTCAATCCTCAATTCTCAATCCGCAATCCTCAGTCCTCAGTCCTCAAACCTCAGTCCTCAAACCTCAGCCACCATCCTCAATCGTCAATCCTCGTTCCTCAATCCTCAATCCTCAATCTTCAATCCTCCATACTCAATCTTCAATCCTCAATCCTCAATCATCAATCCTCAATCCTCAATCCTCAGTCATCAATCCTCAATCTTCAATACTCAATCCTCAATCATCAATCCTCAACCTTCAATACTCAATCCTCAATCGTCAATCCTCAATCATCAATACTCAATCTTAAATCCTCAATCCTCAATCCTCAATCCTCAATCCTCAATCCTCAATCCTCAATACTCAGACATCAATCCTCAATCTTCAATGCTCAATCGTCAATCCTCAGTCCTCAATTCTCAATCCTCAATCCTCGTTCGTCAAACCTCAATCCTCAACCCTCAGTCCTCATCCTCAATTCTCAGTTCTCAATCCTCAAACCTCAATTTTCAGTCCTCAATGCTCAATCCTCAATCCTCAATACTCAATCTTCAATCCTCAATCCTCAATCCTCAATCCTCAATCCTCATTCTTCAATCCTCAATACCCAATCCTCAATCTTCAATCCTCAATCCCCAATCCTCAATCCTTAATCCTCAATCTTCAATCCTCAATCCCCAGTCCACAATCTTCAATCCTCAATGCTCAATCCTCAATCCTAAATCCTCAGTCGGCAGTCCTCAATCCTCCATCCCCAAACCTGAATCCTCAACCGTCAGTCCTCGTCCTCAAACCTCAATCCCGAATCCTCAATCCTGAATCGTCAATCTTCAGCCCTCAGTCCTCTACAATCAATTGTCAATCCTCAGTCCTCATTAGAATATCCTCAATTCACAGTTTCCAGTACTCAATCCCCAATCTTCAATCTTCAAATCTCAGTCTACAAACATCAATTCGCATCACTCAAAACTCAACACTCAGTCCTCAATCTTCAGTCCTCAATCCTCAATCCTCAATCTTCAATCCTCAATACTCAATCTTCAATCCTCAATCCTCAATTCTCAATCCTCAGTCCTCAGTCCTCAATCCTCAATCCTCAAACCTGAATCCTCAATCCTCAATCCTCAATTCTCAATCCTCAATCCTCAATCATCAATCCTCAATCTTCAACACTCAATCCTCAATCCTCAATCCTCAATCTTCAATCCTCAATACTAAATCCTCGATCCTCAATCCTCAATCCTCAATCATCAATCCTCAATGTTCAACACACAATCCTCAATCCCGAATCCTCAATCCTCAATCCTCAATCATCAATCTTCAATCCTCAATACTCAATCCTCAGTCATCAATCCTCAATCTTCAATACTCAATCCTCACTCCTCAATCCTCAATCCTCAATCCTCAATCCTCAATCCTCATTCCTCAAACCTCAATCCTCGACCCTCAGTCCTCATCCTCAATTCTCAATTCTCAATCCTCAATTCTCAATCCTCAATCTTTAATCCCCAATAATCAATCTCCTATCCTAGATCCTCAATCCCCAATACTCTATCTTTAATCCTCAATATTCAATCCTCTATCCCCAGTCCACAATCTTCTATCCTCAAAGCTCAATAATCAATCCTCAATCCTCAGCCCTCAATCGTCAATCATCAGTCCACAATCTTCAATACTCAATCCTCAATCCTCAATCCACAATCCTCAACCCTCAATCCTCAATCATCAATCCTGAATCTTCAATACTCAATCCTCAATCCCCAATCCTCAATCGTCAATCGTCAATCCTCATTCTTCAATCCTCAATACCCAATCCTAAATCCTCAATCCTCAATCCTCAATTCTCAATCCTCAATCCTCAGTCCTCAGTCCTCAAACCTCAGTCCTCAAACCTCAGCCATCATCCTCAATCGTCAACCGTCGTTCCTCAATCCTCAATCCTCAAACTTCAATCCTCCATACTCAATCTTCAATCCTCAATCCTCAGTCCTCATTCCTCAATCCTCAATCCTCAGTCCGCAATCCTCAACATTCAATCCTCATTCTTCAATACTCAATCCTCAATACTCAATCCTCAATCCTCAATCCTCAATACTCAACCTTCAATCCTCCATACTCAATCTTCAATCCTCAATCCTCAATCATCAATCCTCAATCCTCAATCCTCAATCCTCAGTCATCAATCCTCAATCTTCAATACTCAATCCTCAATCCTCAATCCTCAAACCTCAATCCTCAGTCCTCAATCCACAATCATCAATCCTCAATCTTCAATACTCAATCCTCAATCCTCAATCCTCAATCTTCAGTCATCAGTCCTCAATCCTCAATCCTCAAACCTGAATCCTCAATCCTCAATCCTCAATTCTCAATCCTCAATCATCAATCCTCAATCTTCAACACTCAATCCTCAATCCTCAATCCTCAATCTTCAATCCTCAATACTAAATCCTCGATCCTCAATCCTCAATCCTCAATCATCAATCCTCAATCTTCAACACACAATCCTCAATCCCGAATCCTCATTCCTCAATCCTCAATCATCAATCTTCAATCCTCAATCCTCAATCCTCAGTCATCAATCCTCATTCCTCAAACCTCAATCCTCGACCCTCAGTTCTCATCCTCAATTCTCAATTCTCAATCCTCAATCCTCAATCCTCAATCATCAATCCTCAATAATCAATCTCCTATCGTAGGTCCTCAATCCCCAATACTCTATCCTTAATCCTCAACATTCAATCCTCTATCCCCAGTCCACAATCTTCAATCCCCAAAGCTCAATAATCAATCCTCAATCCTCAGTCCTCAATCGTCAATCATCAGTCCACAATCTTCAATACTCAATCAGCAATCCTCAATCCTCAATCCTCAACCGTCAATCCTCAATCATCAATCATGATTCTTCAATACTCAATCCTCAATCCCCAATCCTCAATCGTCAATCGTCAATCCTCATTCTTCAATCCTCAATACCCAATCCTAAATCCTCAATCCTCAACCCTCAATCCTCAATCCTCAATACTCAACCTTCAATCCTCCATACTCAATCTTCAATCCTCAATCCTCAATCATCAATCCTCAATCCTCAATCCTCAGTCATTAATCCTCAATCTTCAATACTCAATCCTCAATTCTCAATCCTCAATCCTCAATCCTCAGTCCTCAATCCACAATCATCAATCCTCAATCTTCAATACTCAATCCTCAATCCTCAATCCTCAATCTTCAGTCATCAGTCCTCAATCCTCAATCCTCAAACCTGAATCCTCAACCGTCAGTCCTCGTCCTCAAACCTCAATCCCGAATCCTCAATCCTGAATCGTCAATCTTCAGCCCTCAGTCCTCAACAATCAATTGTCAATCCTCAGTCCTCATTAGAGTATCCTCAATTCACAGTTTTCAGTACTCAATCCCCAATCTTCAATCTTCAATCCTCAATACTCAATCTTCAATCATCACTCCTCAATTCTCAATCATCAGTCCTCAATCCTCAATCTTCAATCCTCAATAATCAATCATCAATACTCAGTCTTCAATCCACAATCCTCAATCCGCAATCCTCAGTCCGCAATCCTCAATCATCAATCCTCAATCTTCAATACTCAATCCTCAATCCTCAATCCCCAATCCTCAATACTCAACCTTCAACCCTCCATACTCAATCTTCAATCCTCAATCCTCAATCATCAATCCTCAATCCTCAATCCTCAGTCATTAATCCTCAATCCCCAATCCTCAATCCTCAATCCTCAATCATCAATCTTCAATCCTCAATCCTCAATCCTCAGTCATCAATCCTCAATATTCAATACTAAATCCTCACTCCTCAATCCTCAATCCTCAATCCTCATTCCTCAAACCTCAATCCTCGACCCTCAGTTCTCATCCTCAATTCTCAATTCTCAATCCTCAATCCTCAATCCTCAATCTTCAATCCTCAATAATCAATCTCCTATCATAGATCCTCAATCCCCAATACTCTATCCTTAATCCTCAACATTCAATCCTCTATCCCCAGTCCACAATCTTCAATCCCCAAAGCTCAATAATCAATCCTCAATCCTCAGTCCTCAATCGTCAATCATCAGTCCACAATCTTCAATACTCAATCCTCAATCCTCAATCCTCAACCGTCAATCCTCAATCATCAATCATGAATCTTCAATACTCAATCCTCAATCCCCAATCCTCAATCGTCAAACGTCAATCCTCATTCTTCAATCCTCAATACCCAATCCTAAATCCTCAATCCTCAATCCTCAATTCTCAATCTTCAATCCTCAGTCCTCAGTCCTCAAACCTCAATCCTCAATCCTCAATACTCAACCTTCAATCCTCCATACTCAATCTTCAATCCTCAATCCTCAATCATCAATCCTCAATCCTCAATCCTCAGTCATCAATCCTCTATCTTCAATACTCAATCCTCAATTCTCAATCCTCAATCCTCAATCCTCAGTCCTCAATCCACAATCATCAATCCTCAATCTTCAATACTCAATCCTCAATGCTCAATCCTCAATCTTCAGTCATCAGTCCTCAATCCACAATCCTCAAACCTGAATCCTCAACCGTCAGTCCTCGTCCTCAAACCTCAATCCCGAGTCCTCAATCCTGAATCGTCAATCTTCAGCCCTCAGTCCTCAACAATCAATTGTCAATCCTCAGTCCTCATTAGAGTATCCTCAATTCACAGTTTTCAGTACTCAATCCCCAATCTTCAATCTTCAATCCTCAATACTCAATCTTCAATCATCACTCCTCAATTCTCAATCATCAGTCCTCAATCCTCAATCTTCAATCCTCAATAATCAATCATCAATACTCAGTCTTCAATCCTCAATCCTCAATCCGCAATCCTCAGTCCGCAATCCTCAATCATCAATCCTCAATCTTCAATACTCAATCCTCAATCCTCAATCCTCAATCCTCAATACTCAACCTTCAACCCTCCATACTCAATCTTCAATCCTCAATCCTCAATCATCAATCCTCAATCCTCAATCCTCAGTCATTAATCCTCAATCTTCAATACTCAATCCTCAATCCTCAATCATCAATCATGAATCTTCAATACTCAATCCTCAATCCCCAATCCTCAATCGTCAAACGTCAATCCTCAATCCTCAATCCTCAACCCTCAGCCCTCATCCTCAATCCTCAATCCTGAATCCTCAATCCTCAATCCTCAATCTTCAATCCTCAATACTCAGTCTTCAATCCTCAATCCTCGATCCTCAATCCTCAGTCCTCAATCCACAATCATTAATCCTCAATCTTCAATACTCAATCCTCAATCCTCAATCCTCAATCCTCAATTCTCAATCCGCAATCCTCAGTCCTCAGTCCTCAAACCTCAGTCCTCAAACCTCAGCCACCATCCTCAATCGTCAATCCTCGTTCCTCAATCCTCAATCCTCAATCTTCAATCCTCCATACTCAATCTTCAATCCTCAATCCTCAATCATCAATCCTCAATCCTCAATCCTCAGTCATCAATCCTCAATCTTCAATACTCAATCCTCAATCATCAATCCTCAACCTTCAATACTCAATCCTCAATCGTCAATCCTCAATCATCAATACTCAATCTTAAATCCTCAATCCTCAATCCTCAATCCTCAATCCTCAATACTCAGACATCAATCCTCAATCTTCAATGCTCAATCGTCAATCCTCAGTCCTCAATTCTCAATCCTCAATCCTCGTTCGTCAAACCTCAATCCTCAACCCTCAGTCCTCATCCTCAATTCTCAGTTCTCAATCCTCAAACCTCAATTTTCAGTCCTCAATGCTCAATCCTCAATCCTCAATACTCAACCATCAATCCTCAATTCTCAATACTCAATAGAATATCCTGAATTCTCAGTATTCAATACTCAAACATCAACGCTCAACCCTCAGCCCTCATCCTCCAACCTCAATCCTCAATCATCAACCTTCAATCCTCAATACTCAATCTTCAATCCTCAATACTCAATCCACAATAGTCAATTCTCATTCTTCAATCCTCAATACCCAATCCTCAATCCTCAATCCCCAATCCTCCATCCTCAATTATCAATCCTCAATCCTCTGTCCTCAGTCCTCAAACATCAACCCTCAACCATCAGCCCTCATCCTCAATCCTCAATCCTGAATTCTCAATCCTCAATCTTCAATCTCCAATACTCAGCCTTCAATCCCCAATACTCGGTCCTCAATCCACAATCCTCTATCCTCAATCCTCAGTCCTCAATCCTCAATCATCAATCCTCAATCTTCAATACTCAATCCTCAATCCTCAATCCTCAACCGTCAGCCCTCATCCTCAATCCTCAATCCTGAATCCTCAAACCTCAATCTTCAATCCTCAATACTCAGTCTTCAATCCTCAATCCTCAGTCCTCAATCCTCAGTCCTCAATCCTCAATCCTCAATTCTCAATCCTCAATCCTCAATCCTCAGTCCTCAATCCACAATCATCAATCCTCAATCTTCAATACTCAATCCTCAATCCTCAATCGTCAGTCTTGAATACTCAATACTCAGTCTGCAAACCTCAGTCCTCAATCCTCAATCCTCAATCCTCATTCTTCAGCCCTCAATACCCAATCCTCAATCTTCAACCCTCAATCCTCAATCCTCAATTCTCAATCCTCAATCCTCAGTCCTCAGTCCTCAAACCTCAGTCCTCAAACCTCAGCCTTCATGCTCAATCGTCAATCCTCGTTCCTCAATCCTCAATCCTCAATCCTCGATCCTCAATAGTCAATCTCCAATCCTTGATCCTCAATCCCCAATCCTCAATCCTTAACCCTCAATCTTCAATCCTCAATCCTCAATACTCAATCCTCAATGCTCAATCCTCATTCCTCAATCCTCAATCCCCAATCCTCAATCCCCAATCCTCAATCTTCAATCATCGATCCTCAAACCTCAAGCCTCAATCCTCAATCCTCAATCCTCAATCTTCAATACTCAATCCTCAATCCTCAATCCTCAATCCTCAGTACTCAACCATCAATACTCAATTCTTAATACTCAATAGAATATCCTGAATTCTCAGTATTCAATACTTAAACCTCAATCCTCAACTCTCAGCCCTCATCCTCCATCCTCAATCCTCAATACACAAACCTCAATCTTCAATCCTCAATACTCAATCTTCGATCCTCAATCCTCAACCCTCAATCCTCAATCCTCAATCCTCAGTCATGAATACTCAATCTTCAATTCTCAATCCTCAATCCTCAATCCTCCATCCTCAACCCTCAATCCTCAATCCTCAATCTTCAATCATCAATACTCAATCTTCAATGCTCAATCCTCAATCCTCAATACTCAATCCTCAATCCTCAATATTGAATACACAACCCTCAAACATCAATCCTCAATACTCAATCGTCAGTCTTCAATCCTCAATACTCAATCTTCAATCCTCAATCCTCAATCCTCAATCCTCAATCCTCATTCTTCAATCCTCAATACCTAATCCTCAATCTTCAATCCTCAATCCCCAATCCTCAATCCTTAATCCTCAATCTTCAATCCTCAATCCCCAGTCCACAATCTTCAATCCTCAATGCTCAATCCTCAATCCTAAATCCTCAGTCGGCAGTCCTCAATCCTCCATCCCCAAACCTGAATCCTCAACCGTCAGTCCTCGTCCTCAAACCTCAATCCCGAATCCTCAATCCTGAATCGTCAATCTTCAGCCCTCAGTCCTCTACAATCAATTGTCAATCCTCAGTCCTCATTAGAATATCCTCAATTCACAGTTTCCAGTACTCAATCCCCAATCTTCAATCTTCAAATCTCAGTCTACAAACATCAATTCGCATCACTCAAAACTCAACACTCAGTCCTCAATCTTCAGTCCTCAATCCTCAATCCTCAATCTTCAATCCTCAATACTCAATCTTCAATCCTCAATCCTCAATTCTCAATCCTCAGTCCTCAGTCCTCAATCCTCAATCCTCAAACCTGAATCCTCAATCCTCAATCCTCAATTCTCAATCCTCAATCCTCAATCATCAATCCTCAATCTTCAACACTCAATCCTCAATCCTCAATCCTCAATCTTCAATCCTCAATACTAAATCCTCGATCCTCAATCCTCAATCCTCAATCATCAATCCTCAATGTTCAACACACAATCCTCAATCCCGAATCCTCAATCCTCAATCCTCAATCATCAATCTTCAATCCTCAATACTCAATCCTCAGTCATCAATCCTCAATCTTCAATACTCAATCCTCACTCCTCAATCCTCAATCCTCAATCCTCAATCCTCAATCCTCATTCCTCAAACCTCAATCCTCGACCCTCAGTCCTCATCCTCAATTCTCAATTCTCAATCCTCAATTCTCAATCCTCAATCTTTAATCCCCAATAATCAATCTCCTATCCTAGATCCTCAATCCCCAATACTCTATCTTTAATCCTCAATATTCAATCCTCTATCCCCAGTCCACAATCTTCTATCCTCAAAGCTCAATAATCAATCCTCAATCCTCAGCCCTCAATCGTCAATCATCAGTCCACAATCTTCAATACTCAATCCTCAATCCTCAATCCACAATCCTCAACCCTCAATCCTCAATCATCAATCCTGAATCTTCAATACTCAATCCTCAATCCCCAATCCTCAATCGTCAATCGTCAATCCTCATTCTTCAATCCTCAATACCCAATCCTAAATCCTCAATCCTCAATCCTCAATTCTCAATCCTCAATCCTCAGTCCTCAGTCCTCAAACCTCAGTCCTCAAACCTCAGCCATCATCCTCAATCGTCAACCGTCGTTCCTCAATCGTCAATCCTCAAACTTCAATCCTCCATACTCAATCTTCAATCCTCAATCCTCAATCATCAATCCTCAATCCTCAATCCTCAGTCATGAATCCTCAATCTTCAATACTCAATCCTCAATCATCAATCCTCAATCCTCAATCCTCAATCCTCAGTCCTCATTCCTCAATCCTCAATCCTCAGTCCGCAATCCTCAACATTCAATCCTCATTCTTCAATACTCAATCCTCAATACTCAATCCTCAATCCTCAATCCTCAATACTCAACCTTCAATCCTCCATACTCAATCTTCAATCCTCAATCCTCAATCATCAATCCTCAATCCTCAATCCTCAATCCTCAGTCATCAATCCTCAATCTTCAATACTCAATCCTCAATCCTCAATCCTCAAACCTCAATCCTCAGTCCTCAATCCACAATCATCAATCCTCAATCTTCAATACTCAATCCTCAATCCTCAATCCTCAATCTTCAGTCATCAGTCCTCAATCCTCAATCCTCAAACCTGAATCCTCAATCCTCAATCCTCAATTCTCAATCCTCAATCATCAATCCTCAATCTTTAACACTCAATCCTCAATCCTCAATCCTCAATCTTCAATCCTCAATACTAAATCCTCGATCCTCAATCCTCAATCCTCAATCATCAATCCTCAATCTTCAACACACAATCCTCAATCCCGAATACTCATTCCTCAATCCTCAATCATCAATCTTCAATCCTCAATCCTCAATCCTCAGTCATCAATCCTCATTCCTCAAACCTCAATCCTCGACCCTCAGTTCTCATCCTCAATTCTCAATTCTCAATCCTCAATCCTCAATCCTCAATCATCAATCCTCAATAATCAATCTCCTATCGTAGGTCCTCTATCCCCAATACTCTATCCTTAATCCTCAACATTCAATCCTCTATCCCCAGTCCACAATCTTCAATCCCCAAAGCTCAATAATCAATCCTCAATCCTCAGTCCTCAATCGTCAATCATCAGTCCACAATCTTCAATACTCAATCAGCAATCCTCAATCCTCAATCCTCAACCGTCAATCCTCAATCATCAATCATGATTCTTCAATACTCAATCCTCAATCCCCAATCCTCAATCGTCAATCGTCAATCCTCATTCTTCAATCCTCAATACCCAATCCTAAATCCTCAATCCTCAACCCTCAATCCTCAATCCTCAATACTCAACCTTCAATCCTCCATACTCAATCTTCAATCCTCAATCCTTAATCATCAATCCTCAATCCTCAATCCTCAGTCATTAATCCTCAATCTTCAATACTCAATCCTCAATTCTCAATCCTCAATCCTCAATCCTCAGTCCTCAATCCACAATCATCAATCCTCAATCTTCAATACTCAATCCTCAATCCTCAATCCTCAATCTTCAGTCATCAGTCCTCAATCCTCAATCCTCAAACCTGAATCCTCAACCGTCAGTCCTCGTCCTCAAACCTCAATCCCGAATCCTCAATCCTGAATCGTCAATCTTCAGCCCTCAGTCCTCAACAATCAATTGTCAATCCTCAGTCCTCATTAGAGTATCCTCAATTCACAGTTTTCAGTACTCAATCCCCAATCTTCAATCTTCAATCCTCAATACTCAATCTTCAATCATCACTCCTCAATTCTCAATCATCAGTCCTCAATCCTCAATCTTCAATCCTCAATAATCAATCATCAATACTCAGTCTTCAATCCACAATCCTCAATCCGCAATCCTCAGTCCGCAATCCTCAATCATCAATCCTCAATCTTCAATACTCAATCCTCAATCCTCAATCCCCAATCCTCAATACTCAACCTTCAACCCTCCATACTCAATCTTCAATCCTCAATCCTCAATCATCAATCCTCAATCCTCAATCCTCAGTCATTAATCCTCAATCCCCAATCCTCAATCCTCAATCCTCAATCATCAATCTTCAATCCTCAATCCTCAATCCTCAGTCATCAATCCTCAATATTCAATACTAAATCCTCACTCCTCAATCCTCAATCCTCAACCCTCAATCCTCAATCCTCATTCCTCAAACCTCAATCCTCGACCCTCAGTTCTCATCCTCAATTCTCAATTCTCAATCCTCAATCCTCAATCCTCAATCTTCAATCCTCAATAATCAATCTCCTATCATAGATCCTCAATCCCCAATACTCTATCCTTAATCCTCAACATTCAATCCTCTATCCCCAGTCCACAATCTTCAATCCCCAAAGCTCAATAATCAATCCTCAATCCTCAGTCCTCAATCGTCAATCATCAGTCCACAATCTTCAATACTCAATCCTCAATCCTCAATCCTCAATCCTCAACCGTCAATCATCAATCATCAATCATGAATCTTCAATACTCAATCCTCAATCCTCAATCCTCAATCGTCAATCGTCAATCCTCATTCTTCAATCCTCAATACCCAATCCTAAATCCTCAATCCTCAATCCTCAATTCTCAATCCTCAATCCTCAGTCCTCAGTCCTCAAACCTCAATCCTCAATCCTCAATACTCAACCTTCAATCCTCCATACTCAATCTTCAATCCTCAATCCTCAATCATCAATCCACAATCCTCTATCCTCAGTCATCAATCCTCAATCTTCAATACTCAATCCTCAATTCTCAATCCTCAATCCTCAATCCTCAGTCCTCAATCCACAATCATCAATCCTCAATCTTCAATACTCAATCCTCAATCCTCAATCCTCAATCTTCAGTCATCAGTCCTCAACCCTCAATCCTCAAACCTGAATCCTCAACCGTCAGTCCTCGTCCTCAAACCTCAATCCCGAATCCTCAATCCTGAATCGTCAATCTTCAGCCCTCAGTCCTCAACAATCAATTGTCAATCCTCAGTCCTCATTAGAGTATCCTCAATTCACAGTTTTCAGTACTCAATCCCCAATCTTCAATCTTCAATCCTCAATACTCAATCTTCAATCATCACTCCTCAATTCTCAATCATCAGTCCTCAATCCTCAATCTTCAATCCTCAATAATCAATCATCAATACTCAGTCTTCAATCCTCAATCCTCAATCCGCAATCCTCAGTCCGCAATCCTCAATCATCAATCCTCAATCTTCAATACTCAATCCTCAATCCTCAATCCTCGATCCTCAATACTCAACCTTCAACCCTCCATACTCAATCTTCAATCCTCAATCCTCAATCATCAATCCTCAATCCTCAATCCTCAGTCATTAATCCTCAATCTTCAATACTCAATCCTCAATCCTCAATCCTCAACCCTCAATCCTCAGTCCTTAATCCACAATCATCAATCCTCAACCTTCAATACACAATCCTCATTCCTCAATCCTCAATCCTCAATACTCGATCTTCAATCCTCAATCCTCAATCCTCAGTCCTCAATCCTCAATACTCGATCTTCAATCCTCAATCCTCAATCCTCAATCCTCAACCCTCAGCCCTCATCCTCAATCCTCAATCCTGAATCCTCAATCCTCAATCCTCAATCTTCAATCCTCAATACTCAGTCTTCAATCCTCAATCCTCAATCCTCAATCCTCAGTCCTCAATCCACAATCATCAATCCTCAATCCTCAGACATCAATCCTCAATCTTCAGTACTCAATCCTCAATCCTCAATCCTCAATCCTCAATCCTCAATCCTCAATCCTCAGACATCAATCCTCAATCTTCAATACTCAATCGTCAATCCTCAGTCCTCAATTCTCAATCCTCAATCCTCGTTCGTCAAACCTCAATCCTCAACCCTCAGTCCTCATCCTCAATTCTCAATTCTCAATCCTCAAACCTCAATCTTCAATCCTCAATACTCAATCCTCAATCCTCAATACTCAACCATCAATCCTCAATCCTCAATCCTCAATCCTCAATTCTCAATCCTCAGTCCTCAATCCACAATCATCAATCCTCAATCTTCAATACTCAATCCTCAATCCTCAATCCTCAATCCTCAATAGTCAATCTCCAATCCTTGATCCTCAATCCCCAATCCTCAATCCTTAATCCTCAATCTTCAATCCTCAATCCTCAATACTCAATCCTCAATACTCAATCCTCAATCCTCAATCCTCAATCCTCAATCCTCAATCCTCAATCGTCAGTCTTCAATCCTCAGTCATCAGTCCTCAATTCTCAATCCTCAAACCTCAATCCTCAACCGTCAGTCCTCGTCCTCACACCTCAATCCCGAATCGTCAGTCCTGAATCGTCAATCTTCAGCCCTCAGTCCTCAACAGTCAATTGTCAATCCTCAGTCCTCATTAGAATATCCTCAATTCACAGTTTTCAGTACTCAATCCCCAATCTTCAATCTTCAAATCTCAGTCTACAAACATCAATTCGCATCACTCAACACTCAACACTCAGTCCTCAATCTTCAGTCCTCAATCCTCAATCTTCAATCTTCAATCCTCAATACTCAACCTTCAACCTTCAATCCTCAATCCTCAACCCTCAGCCCTCTTCCTCAATCCTCAATCTTGAATCCTCAATCCTCAATCTTCAATCATCAATACTCAGTCTTCAATCCTCAATCCTCAATCCTCAATCCTCAGTCCTCAATCCACAATCATCAATCCTCAATCTTCAATACTCAATCCACAATCCTCAATCCTCAATCCTCAATAGTCAATCTCCAATCCTTGATCCTCAATCCCCAATCCTCAATCCTTAATCCTCAATCTTCAATCCTCAATCCTCAATACTCAATCCTCAATACTCAATCCTCAATCCTCAATCCTCAATCCTCAATCCTCAATCCTCAATCGTCAGTCTTCAATCCTCAATCCCCAATCCTCAATCTTCAATCCTCAGTCCTCAATCCTCAGTCCTCAATCATCAATACTCAATGATCAATCCTCAATACTCAACCTTCAATCCTCAACCCTCAATCCTCAATCTTCAATCCTCAATACTAAATCCTCGATCCTCAATCCTCAATCCTCAATCATCAATCCTCAATGTTCAACACACAATCCTCAATCCCGAATCCTCAATCCTCAATCCTCAATCATCAATCTTCAATCCTCAATACTCAATCCTCAGTCATCAATCCTCAATCTTCAATACTCAATCCTCACTCCTCAATCCTCAATCCTCAATCCTCAATCCTCAATCCTCATTCCTCAAACCTCAATCCTCGACCCTCAGTCCTCATCCTCAATTCTCAATTCTCAATCATCAATTCTCAATCCTCAATCTTTAATCCCCAATAATCAATCTCCTATCCTAGATCCTCAATCCCCAATACTCTATCTTTAATCCTCAATATTCAATCCTCTATCCCCAGTCCACAATCTTCTATCCTCAAAGCTCAATAATCAATCCTCAATCCTCAGCCCTCAATCGTCAATCATCAGTCCACAATCTTCAATACTCAATCCTCAATCCTCAATCCACAATCCTCAACCCTCAATCCTCAATCATCAATCCTGAATCTTCAATACTCAATCCTCAATCCCCAATCCTCAATCGTCAATCGTCAATCCTCATTCTTCAATCCTCAATACCCAATCCTAAATCCTCAATCCTCAATCCTCAATTCTCAATCCTCAATCCTCAGTCCTCAGTCCTCAAACCTCAGTCCTCAAACCTCAGCCATCATCCTCAATCGTCAACCGTCGTTCCTCAATCCTCAATCCTCAAACTTCAATCCTCCATACTCAATCTTCAATCCTCAATCCTCAATCATCAATCCTCAATCCTCAATCCTCAGTCATGAATCCTCAATCTTCAATACTCAATCCTCAATCATCAATCCTCAATCCTCAATCCTCAATCCTCAGTCCTCATTCCTCAATCCTCAATCCTCAGTCCGCAATCCTCAACATTCAATCCTCATTCTTCAATACTCAATCCTCAATACTCAATCCTCAATCCTCAATCCTCAATACTCAACCTTCAATCCTCCATACTCAATCTTCAATCCTCAATCCTCAATCATCAATCCTCAATCCTCAATCCTCAATCCTCAGTCATCAATCCTCAATCTTCAATACTCAATCCTCAATCCTCAATCCTCAAACTTCAATCCTCAGTCCTCAATCCACAATCATCAATCCTCAATCTTCAATACTCAATCCTCAATCCTCAATCCTCAATCTTCAGTCATCAGTCCTCAATCCTCAATCCTCAAACCTGAATCCTCAATCCTCAATCCTCAATTCTCAATCCTCAATCATCAATCCTCAATCTTCAACACTCAATCCTCAATCCTCAATCCTCAATCTTCAATCCTCAATACTAAATCCTCGATCCTCAATCCTCAATCCTCAATCATCAATCCTCAATCTTCAACACACAATCCTCAATCCCGAATCCTCATTCCTCAATCCTCAATCATCAATCTTCAATCCTCAATCCTCAATCCTCAGTCATCAATCCTCATTCCTCAAACCTCAATCCTCGACCCTCAGTTCTCATCCTCAATTCTCAATTCTCAATCCTCAATCCTCAATCGTCAATCATCAGTCCACAATCTTCAATACTCAATCCTCAATCCTCAATCCACAATCCTCAACCCTCAATCCTCAATCATCAATCCTGAATCTTCAATACTCAATCCTCAATCCCCAATCCTCAATCGTCAATCGTCAATCCTCATTCTTCAATCCTCAATACCCAATCCTAAATCCTCAATCCTCAATCCTCAATTCTCAATCCTCAATCCTCAATCGTCAGTCTTCAATCCTCAGTCATCAATCCACAATCCTCTATCCTCAGTCATCAATCCTCAATCTTCAATACTCAATCCTCAATTCTCAATCCTCAATCCTCAATCCTCAGTCCTCAATCCACAATCATCAATCCTCAATCTTCAATACTCAATCCTCAATCCTCAATCCTCAATCTTCAGTCATCAGTCCTCAACCCTCAATCCTCAAACCTGAATCCTCAACCGTCAGTCCTCGTCCTCAAACCTCAATCCCGAATCCTCAATCCTGAATCGTCAATCTTCAGCCCTCAGTCCTCAACAATCAATTGTCAATCCTCAGTCCTCATTAGAGTATCCTCAATTCACAGTTTTCAGTACTCAATCCCCAATCTTCAATCTTCAATCCTCAATACTCAATCTTCAATCATCACTCCTCAATTCTCAATCATCAGTCCTCAATCCTCAATCTTCAATCCTCAATAATCAATCATCAATACTCAGTCTTCAATCCTCAATCCTCAATCCGCAATCCTCAGTCCGCAATCCTCAATCATCAATCCTCAATCTTCAATACTCAATCCTCAATCCTCAATCCTCGATCCTCAATACTCAACCTTCAACCCTCCATACTCAATCTTCAATCCTCAATCCTCAATCATCAATCCTCAATCCTCAATCCTCAGTCATTAATCCTCAATCTTCAATACTCAATCCTCAATCCTCAATCCTCAACCCTCAATCCTCAGTCCTTAATCCACAATCATCAATCCTCAACCTTCAATACACAATCCTCATTCCTCAATCCTCAATCCTCAATACTCGATCTTCAATCCTCAATCCTCAATCCTCAATCCTCAATCCTCAATACTCGATCTTCAATCCTCAATCCTCAATCCTCAATCCTCAACCCTCAGCCCTCATCCTCAATCCTCAATCCTGAATCCTCAATCCTCAATCCTCAATCTTCAATCCTCAATACTCAGTCTTCAATCCTCAATCCTCAATCCTCAATCCTCAGTCCTCAATCCACAATCATCAATCCTCAATCCTCAGACATCAATCCTCAATCTTCAGTACTCAATCCTCAATCCTCAATCCTCAATCCTCAATCCTCAATCCTCAATCCTCAGACATCAATCCTCAATCTTCAATACTCAATCGTCAATCCTCAGTCCTCAATTCTCAATCCTCAATCCTCGTTCGTCAAACCTCAATCCTCAACCCTCAGTCCTCATCCTCAATTCTCAATTCTCAATCCCCAAACCTCAATCTTCAATCCTCAATACTCAATCCTCAATCCTCAATACTCAACCATCAATCCTCAATCCTCAATCCTCAATCCTCAATTCTCAATCCTCAGTCCTCAATCCACAATCATCAATCCTCAATCTTCAATACTCAATCCTCAATCCTCAATCCTCAATCCTCAATAGTCAATCTCCAATCCTTGATCCTCAATCCCCAATCCTCAATCCTTAATCCTCAATCTTCAATCCTCAATCCTCAATACTCAATCCTCAATACTCAATCCTCAATCCTCAATCCTCAATCCTCAATCCTTCAATCCTCAATCGTCAGTCTTCAATCCTCAGTCATCAGTCCTCAATTCTCAATCCTCAAACCTCAATCCTCAACCGTCAGTCCTCGTCCTCACACCTCAATCCCGAATCGTCAGTCCTGAATCGTCAATCTTCAGCCCTCAGTCCTCAACAATCAATTGTCAATCCTCAGTCCTCATTAGAATATCCTCAATTCACAGTTTTCAGTACTCAATCCCCAATCTTCAATCTTCAAATCTCAGTCTACAAACATCAATTCGCATCACTCAACACTCAACACTCAGTCCTCAATCTTCAGTCCTCAATCCTCAATCTTCAATCTTCAATCCTCAATACTCAATCCTCAATACTCAATCCTCAATCCTCAATCCTCAATCCTCAATCCTCAATCCTCAATCGTCAGTCTTCAATCCTCAATCCCCAATCCTCAATCTTCAATCCTCAGTCCTCAATCCTCAGTCCTCAATCATCAATACTCAATGATCAATCCTCAATACTCAACCTTCAATCCTCAACCCTCAATCCTCAATCTTCAATCCTCAATACTAAATCCTCGATCCTCAATCCTCAATCCTCAATCATCAATCCTCAATGTTCAACACACAATCCTCAATCCCGAATCCTCAATCCTCAATCCTCAATCATCAATCTTCAATCCTCAATACTCAATCCTCAGTCATCAATCCTCAATCTTCAATACTCAATCCTCACTCCTCAATCCTCAATCCTCAATCCTCAATCCTCAATCCTCATTCCTCAAACCTCAATCCTCGACCCTCAGTCCTCATCCTCAATTCTCAATTCTCAATCATCAATTCTCAATCCTCAATCTTTAATCCCCAATAATCAATCTCCTATCCTAGATCCTCAATCCCCAATACTCTATCTTTAATCCTCAATATTCAATCCTCTATCCCCAGTCCACAATCTTCTATCCTCAAAGCTCAATAATCAATCCTCAATCCTCAGCCCTCAATCGTCAATCATCAGTCCACAATCTTCAATACTCAATCCTCAATCCTCAATCCTCAATCCTCAACCCTCAATCCTCAATCATCAATCCTGAATCTTCAATACTCAATCCTCAATCCCCAATCCTCAATCGTCAATCGTCAATCCTCATTCTTCAATCCTCAATACCCAATCCTAAATCCTCAATCCTCAATCCTCAATTCTCAATCCTCAATCCTCAGTCCTCAGTCCTCAAACCTCAGTCCTCAAACCTCAGCCATCATCCTCAATCGTCAACCGTCGTTCCTCAATCCTCAATCCTCAAACTTCAATCCTCCATACTCAATCTTCAATCCTCAATCCTCAATCATCAATCCTCAATCCTCAATCCTCAGTCATGAATCCTCAATCTTCAATACTCAATCCTCAATCATCAATCCTCAATCCTCAATCCTCAATCCTCAGTCCTCATTCCTCAATCCTCAATCCTCAGTCCGCAATCCTCAACATTCAATCCTCATTCTTCAATACTCAATCCTCAATACTCAATCCTCAATCCTCAATCCTCAATACTCAACCTTCAATCCTCCATACTCAATCTTCAATCCTCAATCCTCAATCATCAATCCTCAATCCTCAATCCTCAATCCTCAGTCATCAATCCTCAATCTTCAATACTCAATCCTCAATCCTCAATCCTCAAACCTCAATCCTCAGTCCTCAATCCACAATCATCAATCCTCAATCTTCAATACTCAATCCTCAATCCTCAATCCTCAATCTTCAGTCATCAGTCCTCAATCCTCAATCCTCAAACCTGAATCCTCAATCCTCAATCCTCAATTCTCAATCCTCAATCATCAATCCTCAATCTTCAACACTCAATCCTCAATCCTCAATCCTCAATCTTCAATCCTCAATACTAAATCCTCGATCCTCAATCCTCAATCCTCAATCATCAATCCTCAATCTTCAACACACAATCCTCAATCCCGAATCCTCATTCCTCAATCCTCAATCATCAATCTTCAATCCTCAATCCTCAATCCTCAGTCATCAATCCTCATTCCTCAAACCTCAATCCTCGACCCTCAGTTCTCATCCTCAATTCTCAATTCTCAATCCTCAATCCTCAATCGTCAATCATCAGTCCACAATCTTCAATACTCAATCCTCAATCCTCAATCCACAATCCTCAACCCTCAATCCTCAATCATCAATCCTGAATCTTCAATACTCAATCCTCAATCCCCAATCCTCAATCGTCAATCGTCAATCCTCATTCTTCAATCCTCAATACCCAATCCTAAATCCTCAATCCTCAATCCTCAATTCTCAATCCTCAATCCTCAATCGTCAGTCTTCAATCCTCAGTCATCAATCCACAATCCTCTATCCTCAGTCATCAATCCTCAATCTTCAATACTCAATCCTCAATTCTCAATCCTCAATCCTCAATCCTCAGTCCTCAATCCACAATCATCAATCCTCAATCTTCAATACTCAATCCTCAATCCTCAATCCTCAATCTTCAGTCATCAGTCCTCAACCCTCAATCCTCAATCCTCATTCCTCAAACCTCAATCCTCGACCCTCAGTTCTCATCCTCAATTCTCAATTCTCAATCCTCAATCCTCAATCCTCAATCTTCAATCCTCAATAATCAATCTCCTATCATAGATCCTCAATCCCCAATACTCTATCCTTAATCCTCAACATTCAATCCTCTATCCCCAGTCCACAATCTTCAATCCCCAAAGCTCAATAATCAATCCTCAATCCTCAGTCCTCAATCGTCAATCATCAGTCCACAATCTTCAATACTCAATCCTCAATCCTCAATCCTCAATCCTCAACCGTCAATCATCAATCATCAATCATGAATCTTCAATACTCAATCCTCAATCCTCAATCCTCAATCGTCAATCGTCAATCCTCATTCTTCAATCCTCAATACCCAATCCTAAATCCTCAATCCTCAATCCTCAATTCTCAATCCTCAATCCTCAGTCCTCAGTCCTCAAACCTCAATCCTCAATCCTCAATACTCAACCTTCAATCCTCCATACTCAATCTTCAATCCTCAATCCTCAATCATCAATCCACAATCCTCTATCCTCAGTCATCAATCCTCAATCTTCAATACTCAATCCTCAATTCTCAATCCTCAATCCTCAATCCTCAGTCCTCAATCCACAATCATCAATCCTCAATCTTCAATACTCAATCCTCAATCCTCAATCCTCAATCTTCAGTCATCAGTCCTCAACCCTCAATCCTCAAACCTGAATCCTCAACCGTCAGTCCTCGTCCTCAAACCTCAATCCCGAATCCTCAATCCTGAATCGTCAATCTTCAGCCCTCAGTCCTCAACAATCAATTGTCAATCCTCAGTCCTCATTAGAGTATCCTCAATTCACAGTTTTCAGTACTCAATCCCCAATCTTCAATCTTCAATCCTCAATACTCAATCTTCAATCATCACTCCTCAATTCTCAATCATCAGTCCTCAATCCTCAATCTTCAATCCTCAATAATCAATCATCAATACTCAGTCTTCAATCCTCAATCCTCAATCCGCAATCCTCAGTCCGCAATCCTCAATCATCAATCCTCAATCTTCAATACTCAATCCTCAATCCTCAATCCTCGATCCTCAATACTCAACCTTCAACCCTCCATACTCAATCTTCAATCCTCAATCCTCAATCATCAATCCTCAATCCTCAATCCTCAGTCATTAATCCTCAATCTTCAATACTCAATCCTCAATCCTCAATCCTCAACCCTCAATCCTCAGTCCTTAATCCACAATCATCAATCCTCAACCTTCAATACACAATCCTCATTCCTCAATCCTCAATCCTCAATACTCGATCTTCAATCCTCAATCCTCAATCCTCAATCCTCAATCCTCAATACTCGATCTTCAATCCTCAATCCTCAATCCTCAATCCTCAACCCTCAGCCCTCATCCTCAATCCTCAATCCTGAATCCTCAATCCTCAATCCTCAATCTTCAATCCTCAATACTCAGTCTTCAATCCTCAATCCTCAATCCTCAATCCTCAGTCCTCAATCCACAATCATCAATCCTCAATCCTCAGACATCAATCCTCAATCTTCAGTACTCAATCCTCAATCCTCAATCCTCAATCCTCAATCCTCAATCCTCAATCCTCAGACATCAATCCTCAATCTTCAATACTCAATCGTCAATCCTCAGTCCTCAATTCTCAATCCTCAATCCTCGTTCGTCAAACCTCAATCCTCAACCCTCAGTCCTCATCCTCAATTCTCAATTCTCAATCCTCAAACCTCAATCTTCAATCCTCAATACTCAATCCTCAATCCTCAATACTCAACCATCAATCCTCAATCCTCAATCCTCAATCCTCAATTCTCAATCCTCAGTCCTCAATCCACAATCATCAATCCTCAATCTTCAATACTCAATCCTCAATCCTCAATCCTCAATCCTCAATAGTCAATCTCCAATCCTTGATCCTCAATCCCCAATCCTCAATCCTTAATCCTCAATCTTCAATCCTCAATCCTCAATACTCAATCCTCAATACTCAATCCTCAATCCTCAATCCTCAATCCTCAATCCTCAATCCTCAATCGTCAGTCTTCAATCCTCAGTCATCAGTCCTCAATTCTCAATCCTCAAACCTCAATCCTCAACCGTCAGTCCTCGTCCTCACACCTCAATCCCGAATCGTCAGTCCTGAATCGTCAATCTTCAGCCCTCAGTCCTCAACAGTCAATTGTCAATCCTCAGTCCTCATTAGAATATCCTCAATTCACAGTTTTCAGTACTCAATCCCCAATCTTCAATCTTCAAATCTCAGTCTACAGACATCAATTCGCATCACTCAACACTCAACACTCAGTCCTCAATCTTCAGTCCTCAATCCTCAATCTTCAATCTTCAATCCTCAATACTCAACCTTCAACCTTCAATCCTCAATCCTCAACCCTCAGCCCTCTTCCTCAATCCTCAATCTTGAATCCTCAATCCTCAATCTTCAATCATCAATACTCAGTCTTCAATCCTCTATCCTCAATCCTCAATCCTCAGTCCTCAATCCACAATCATCAATCCTCAATCTTCAATACTCAATCCACAATCCTCAATCCTCAATCCTCAATAGTCAATCTCCAATCCTTGATCCTCAATCCCCAATCCTCAATCCTTAATCCTCAATCTTCAATCCTCAATCCTCAATACTCAATCCTCAATACTCAATCCTCAATCCTCAATCCTCAATCCTCAATCCTCAATCCTCAATCGTCAGTCTTCAATCCTCAATCCCCAATCCTCAATCTTCAATCCTCAGTCCTCAATCCTCAGTCCTCAATCATCAATACTCAATGATCAATCCTCAGTACTCAACCTTCAATCCTCAACCCTCAATCCTCAATCTTCAATCCTCAATACTAAATCCTCGATCCTCAATCCTCAATCCTCAATCATCAATCCTCAATGTTCAACACACAATCCTCAATCCCGAATCCTCAATCCTCAATCCTCAATCATCAATCTTCAATCCTCAATACTCAATCCTCAGTCATCAATCCTCAATCTTCAATACTCAATCCTCACTCCTCAATCCTCAATCCTCAATCCTCAATCCTCAATCCTCATTCCTCAAACCTCAATCCTCGACCCTCAGTCCTCATCCTCAATTCTCAATTCTCAATCATCAATTCTCAATCCTCAATCTTTAATCCCCAATAATCAATCTCCTATCCTAGATCCTCAATCCCCAATACTCTATCTTTAATCCTCAATATTCAATCCTCTATCCCCAGTCCACAATCTTCTATCCTCAAAGCTCAATAATCAATCCTCAATCCTCAGCCCTCAATCGTCAATCATCAGTCCACAATCTTCAATACTCAATCCTCAATCCTCAATCCACAATCCTCAACCCTCAATCCTCAATCATCAATCCTGAATCTTCAATACTCAATCCTCAATCCCCAATCCTCAATCGTCAATCGTCAATCCTCATTCTTCAATCCTCAATACCCAATCCTAAATCCTCAATCCTCAATCCTCAATTCTCAATCCTCAATCCTCAGTCCTCAGTCCTCAGTCCTCAGTCCTCAAACCTCAGCCATCATCCTCAATCGTCAACCGTCGTTCCTCAATCCTCAATCCTCAAACTTCAATCCTCCATACTCAATCTTCAATCCTCAATCCTCAATCATCAATCCTCAATCCTCAATCCTCAGTCATGAATCCTCAATCTTCAATACTCAATCCTCAATCATCAATCCTCAATCCTCAATCCTCAATCCTCAGTCCTCATTCCTCAATCCTCAATCCTCAGTCCGCAATCCTCAACATTCAATCCTCATTCTTCAATACTCAATCCTCAATACTCAATCCTCAATCCTCAATCCTCAATACTCAACCTTCAATCCTCCATACTCAATCTTCAATCCTCAATCCTCAATCATCAATCCTCAATCCTCAATCCTCAATCCTCAGTCATCAATCCTCAATCTTCAATACTCAATCCTCAATCCTCAATCCTCAAACTTCAATCCTCAGTCCTCAATCCACAATCATCAATCCTCAATCTTCAATACTCAATCCTCAATCCTCAATCCTCAATCTTCAGTCATCAGTCCTCAATCCTCAATCCTCAAACCTGAATCCTCAATCCTCAATCCTCAATTCTCAATCCTCAATCATCAATCCTCAATCTTCAACACTCAATCCTCAATCCTCAATCCTCAATCTTCAATCCTCAATACTAAATCCTCGATCCTCAATCCTCAATCCTCAATCATCAATCCTCAATCTTCAACACACAATCCTCAATCCCGAATCCTCATTCCTCAATCCTCAATCATCAATCTTCAATCCTCAATCCTCAATCCTCAGTCATCAATCCTCATTCCTCAAACCTCAATCCTCGACCCTCAGTTCTCATCCTCAATTCTCAATTCTCAATCCTCAATCCTCAATCGTCAATCATCAGTCCACAATCTTCAATACTCAATCCTCAATCCTCAATCCACAATCCTCAACCCTCAATCCTCAATCATCAATCCTGAATCTTCAATACTCAATCCTCAATCCCCAATCCTCAATCGTCAATCGTCAATCCTCATTCTTCAATCCTCAATACCCAATCCTAAATCCTCAATCCTCAATCCTCAATTCTCAATCCTCAATCCTCAATCGTCAGTCTTCAATCCTCAGTCATCAATCCACAATCCTCTATCCTCAGTCATCAATCCTCAATCTTCAATACTCAATCCTCAATTCTCAATCCTCAATCCTCAATCCTCAGTCCTCAATCCACAATCATCAATCCTCAATCTTCAATACTCAATCCTCAATCCTCAATCCTCAATCTTCAGTCATCAGTCCTCAACCCTCAATCCTCAAACCTGAATCCTCAACCGTCAGTCCTCGTCCTCAAACCTCAATCCCGAATCCTCAATCCTGAATCGTCAATCTTCAGCCCTCAGTCCTCAACAATCAATTGTCAATCCTCAGTCCTCATTAGAGTATCCTCAATTCACAGTTTTCAGTACTCAATCCCCAATCTTCAATCTTCAATCCTCAATACTCAATCTTCAATCATCACTCCTCAATTCTCAATCATCAGTCCTCAATCCTCAATCTTCAATCCTCAATAATCAATCATCAATACTCAGTCTTCAATCCTCAATCCTCAATCCGCAATCCTCAGTCCGCAATCCTCAATCATCAATCCTCAATCTTCAATACTCAATCCTCAATCCTCAATCCTCGATCCTCAATACTCAACCTTCAACCCTCCATACTCAATCTTCAATCCTCAATCCTCAATCATCAATCCTCAATCCTCAATCCTCAGTCATTAATCCTCAATCTTCAATACTCAATCCTCAATCCTCAATCCTCAACCCTCAATCCTCAGTCCTTAATCCACAATCATCAATCCTCAACCTTCAATACACAATCCTCATTCCTCAATCCTCAATCCTCAATACTCGATCTTCAATCCTCAATCCTCAATCCTCAATCCTCAATCCTCAATACTCGATCTTCAATCCTCAATCCTCAATCCTCAATCCTCAACCCTCAGCCCTCATCCTCAATCCTCAATCCTGAATCCTCAATCCTCAATCCTCAATCTTCAATCCTCAATACTCAGTCTTCAATCCTCAATCCTCAATCCTCAATCCTCAGTCCTCAATCCACAATCATCAATCCTCAATCCTCAGACATCAATCCTCAATCTTCAGTACTCAATCCTCAATCCTCAATCCTCAATCCTCAATCCTCAATCCTCAATCCTCAGACATCAATCCTCAATCTTCAATACTCAATCGTCAATCCTCAGTCCTCAATTCTCAATCCTCAATCCTCGTTCGTCAAACCTCAATCCTCAACCCTCAGTCCTCATCCTCAATTCTCAATTCTCAATCCTCAAACCTCAATCTTCAATCCTCAATACTCAATCCTCAATCCTCAATACTCAACCATCAATCCTCAATCCTCAATCCTCAATCCTCAATTCTCAATCCTCAGTCCTCAATCCACAATCATCAATCCTCAATCTTCAATACTCAATCCTCAATCCTCAATCCTCAATCCTCAATAGTCAATCTCCAATCCTTGATCCTCAATCCCCAATCCTCAATCCTTAATCCTCAATCTTCAATCCTCAATCCTCAATACTCAATCCTCAATACTCAATCCTCAATCCTCAATCCTCAATCCTCAATCCTCAATCCTCAATCGTCAGTCTTCAATCCTCAGTCATCAGTCCTCAATTCTCAATCCTCAAACCTCAATCCTCAACCGTCAGTCCTCGTCCTCACACCTCAATCCCGAATCGTCAGTCCTGAATCGTCAATCTTCAGCCCTCAGTCCTCAACAATCAATTGTCAATCCTCAGTCCTCATTAGAATATCCTCAATTCACAGTTTTCAGTACTCAATCCCCAATCTTCAATCTTCAAATCTCAGTCTACAAACATCAATTCGCATCACTCAACACTCAACACTCAGTCCTCAATCTTCAGTCCTCAATCCTCAATCTTCAATCTTCAATCCTCAATACTCAATCCTCAATACTCAATCCTCAATCCTCAATCCTCAATCCTCAATCCTCAATCCTCAATCGTCAGTCTTCAATCCTCAATCCCCAATCCTCAATCTTCAATCCTCAGTCCTCAATCCTCAGTCCTCAATCATCAATACTCAATGATCAATCCTCAATACTCAACCTTCAATCCTCAACCCTCAATCCTCAATCTTCAATCCTCAATACTAAATCCTCGATCCTCAATCCTCAATCCTCAATCATCAATCCTCAATGTTCAACACACAATCCTCAATCCCGAATCCTCAATCCTCAATCCTCAATCATCAATCTTCAATCCTCAATACTCAATCCTCAGTCATCAATCCTCAATCTTCAATACTCAATCCTCACTCCTCAATCCTCAATCCTCAATCCTCAATCCTCAATCCTCATTCCTCAAACCTCAATCCTCGACCCTCAGTCCTCATCCTCAATTCTCAATTCTCAATCATCAATTCTCAATCCTCAATCTTTAATCCCCAATAATCAATCTCCTATCCTAGATCCTCAATCCCCAATACTCTATCTTTAATCCTCAATATTCAATCCTCTATCCCCAGTCCACAATCTTCTATCCTCAAAGCTCAATAATCAATCCTCAAACCTCAGCCCTCAATCGTCAATCATCAGTCCACAATCTTCAATACTCAATCCTCAATCCTCAATCCACAATCCTCAACCCTCAATCCTCAATCATCAATCCTGAATCGTCAATACTCAATCCTCAATCCCCAATCCTCAATCGTCAATCGTCAATCCTCATTCTTCAATCCTCAATACCCAATCCTAAATCCTCAATCCTCAATCCTCAATTCTCAATCCTCAATCCTCAGTCCTCAGTCCTCAAACCTCAGTCCTCAAACCTCAGCCATCATCCTCAATCGTCAACCGTCGTTCCTCAATCCTCAATCCTCAAACTTCAATCCTCCATACTCAATCTTCAATCCTCAATCCTCAATCATCAATCCTCAATCCTCAATCCTCAGTCATGAATCCTCAATCTTCAATACTCAATCCTCAATCATCAATCCTCAATCCTCAATCCTCAATCCTCAGTCCTCATTCCTCAATCCTCAATCCTCAGTCCGCAATCCTCAACATTCAATCCTCATTCTTCAATACTCAATCCTCAATACTCAATCCTCAATCCTCAATCCTCAATACTCAACCTTCAATCCTCCATACTCAATCTTCAATCCTCAATCCTCAATCATCAATCCTCAATCCTCAATCCTCAATCCTCAGTCATCAATCCTCAATCTTCAATACTCAATCCTCAATCCTCAATCCTCAAACCTCAATCCTCAGTCCTCAATCCACAATCATCAATCCTCAATCTTCAATACTCAATCCTCAATCCTCAATCCTCAATCTTCAGTCATCAGTCCTCAATCCTCAATCCTCAAACCTGAATCCTCAATCCTCAATCCTCAATTCTCAATCCTCAATCATCAATCCTCAATCTTCAACACTCAATCCTCAATCCTCAATCCTCAATCTTCAATCCTCAATACTAAATCCTCGATCCTCAATCCTCAATCCTCAATCATCAATCCTCAATCTTCAACACACAATCCTCAATCCCGAATCCTCATTCCTCAATCCTCAATCATCAATCTTCAATCCTCAATCCTCAATCCTCAGTCATCAATCCTCATTCCTCAAACCTCAATCCTCGACCCTCAGTTCTCATCCTCAATTCTCAATTCTCAATCCTCAATCCTCAATCGTCAATCATCAGTCCACAATCTTCAATACTCAATCCTCAATCCTCAATCCACAATCCTCAACCCTCAATCCTCAATCATCAATCCTGAATCTTCAATACTCAATCCTCAATCCCCAATCCTCAATCGTCAATCGTCAATCCTCATTCTTCAATCCTCAATACCCAATCCTAAATCCTCAATCCTCAATCCTCAATTCTCAATCCTCAATCCTCAATCGTCAGTCTTCAATCCTCAGTCATCAATCCACAATCCTCTATCCTCAGTCATCAATCCTCAATCTTCAATACTCAATCCTCAATTCTCAATCCTCAATCCTCAATCCTCAGTCCTCAATCCACAATCATCAATCCTCAATCTTCAATACTCAATCCTCAATCCTCAATCCTCAATCTTCAGTCATCAGTCCTCAACCCTCAATCCTCAAACCTGAATCCTCAACCGTCAGTCCTCGTCCTCAAACCTCAATCCCGAATCCTCAATCCTGAATCGTCAATCTTCAGCCCTCAGTCCTCAACAATCAATTGTCAATCCTCAGTCCTCATTAGAGTATCCTCAATTCACAGTTTTCAGTACTCAATCCCCAATCTTCAATCTTCAATCCTCAATACTCAATCTTCAATCATCACTCCTCAATTCTCAATCATCAGTCCTCAATCCTCAATCTTCAATCCTCAATAATCAATCATCAATACTCAGTCTTCAATCCTCAATCCTCAATCCGCAATCCTCAGTCCGCAATCCTCAATCATCAATCCTCAATCTTCAATACTCAATCCTCAATCCTCAATCCTCGATCCTCAATACTCAACCTTCAACCCTCCATACTCAATCTTCAATCCTCAATCCTCAATCATCAATCCTCAATCCTCAATCCTCAGTCATTAATCCTCAATCTTCAATACTCAATCCTCAATCCTCAATCCTCAACCCTCAATCCTCAGTCCTTAATCCACAATCATCAATCCTCAACCTTCAATACACAATCCTCATTCCTCAATCCTCAATCCTCAATACTCGATCTTCAATCCTCAATCCTCAATCCTCAATCCTCAATCCTCAATACTCGATCTTCAATCCTCAATCCTCAATCCTCAATCCTCAACCCTCAGCCCTCATCCTCAATCCTCAATCCTGAATCCTCAATCCTCAGTCCTCAATCTTCAATCCTCAATACTCAGTCTTCAATCCTCAATCCTCAATCCTCAATCCTCAGTCCTCAATCCACAATCATCAATCCTCAATCCTCAGACATCAATCCTCAATCTTCAGTACTCAATCCTCAATCCTCAATCCTCAATCCTCAATCCTCAATCCTCAATCCTCAGACATCAATCCTCAATCTTCAATACTCAATCGTCAATCCTCAGTCCTCAATTCTCAATCCTCAATCCTCGTTCGTCAAACCTCAATCCTCAACCCTCAGTCCTCATCCTCAATTCTCAATTCTCAATCCTCAAACCTCAATCTTCAATCCTCAATACTCAATCCTCAATCCTCAATACTCAACCATCAATCCTCAATCCTCAATCCTCAATCCTCAATTCTCAATCCTCAGTCCTCAATCCACAATCATCAATCCTCAATCTTCAATACTCAATCCTCAATCCTCAATCCTCAATCCTCAATAGTCAATCTCCAATCCTTGATCCTCAATCCCCAATCCTCAATCCTTAATCCTCAATCTTCAATCCTCAATCCTCAATACTCAATCCTCAATACTCAATCCTCAATCCTCAATCCTCAATCCTCAATCCTCAATCCTCAATCGTCAGTCTTCAATCCTCAGTCATCAGTCCTCAATTCTCAATCCTCAAACCTCAATCCTCAACCGTCAGTCCTCGTCCTCACACCTCAATCCCGAATCGTCAGTCCTGAATCGTCAATCTTCAGCCCTCAGTCCTCAACAATCAATTGTCAATCCTCAGTCCTCATTAGAATATCCTCAATTCACAGTTTTCAGTACTCAATCCCCAATCTTCAATCTTCAAATCTCAGTCTACAAACATCAATTCGCATCACTCAACACTCAACACTCAGTCCTCAATCTTCAGTCCTCAATCCTCAATCTTCAATCTTCAATCCTCAATACTCAACCTTCAACCTTCAATCCTCAATCCTCAACCCTCAGCCCTCTTCCTCAATCCTCAATCCTGAATCCTCAATCCTCAATCTTCAATCATCAATACTCAGTCTTCAATCCTCAATCCTCAATCCTCAATCCTCAGTCCTCAATCCACAATCATCAATCCTCAATCTTCAATACTCAATCCACAATCCTCAATCCTCAATCCTCAATAGTCAATCTCCAATCCTTGATCCTCAATCCCCAATCCTCAATCCTTAATCCTCAATCTTCAATCCTCAATCCTCAATACTCAATCCTCAATACTCAATCCTCAATCCTCAATCCTCAATCCTCAATCCTCAATCCTCAATCGTCAGTCTTCAATCCTCAATCCCCAATCCTCAATCTTCAATCCTCAGTCCTCAATCCTCAGTCCTCAATCATCAATACTCAATGATCAATCCTCAATACTCAACCTTCAATCCTCAACCCTCAATCCTCAAACCACAATCCTCAAACCTCAGTCATCAACCTTCAATCCTCAATACTCAATCTTCAGTCCTCAATTCCCAATCCTCAATCGTCAATCCTCAATCCTCAATCCTCAGTCATCAACCCTCAATCGTCAATACTCAATCCTCAATCCTCAATCCTCAATCCTCAATCCTCAATCCTCAATCCTCATTCCTCAAACCTCAATCCTCGACCCTCAGTCCTCATCCTCAATTCTCAATTCTCAATCCTCAATCCTCAATCCTCAATCTTCAATCCTCAATAATCAATCTCCTATCCTAGATCCTCAATCCACAATACTCTATCCTTAATCCTCAATATTCAATCCTCTATCCCCAGTCCACAATCTTCTATCCTCAAAGCTCAATAATCAATCCTCAATACTCAGCCCTCAATCGTCAATCATCAGTCCACAATCTTCAATACTCAATCCTCAATCCTCAATCCTCAATCCTCAACCCTCAATCCTCAATCATCAATCCTGAATCTTCAATACTCAATCCTCAATCCCCAATCCTCAATCGTCAATCGTCAATCCTCATTCTTCAATCCTCAATACCCAATCCTAAATCCTCAATCCTCAATCCTCAATTCTCAATCCTCAATCCTCAATCCTCAGTCCTCAGTCCTCAAACCTCAGTCCTCAAACCTCAGCCATCATCCTCAATCGTCAACCGTCGTTCCTCAATCCTCAATCCTCAAACTTCAATCCTCCATACTCAATCTTCAATCCTCAATCCTCAATCATCAATCCTCAATCCTCAATCCTCAGTCATGAATCCTCAATCTTCAATACTCAATCTTCAATACTCAATCCTCAATCCTCAATCCTCAATCCTCAATACTCAACCATCAATACTCAATTCTCAATACTCAATAGAATATCCTGAATTCTCAGTATTCAATACTTAAACCTCAATCCTCAACCCTCAGCGCTCATCCTCCATCCTCATTCCTCAATCCTCAAACCTCAATCTTCAATCTTCAATACTCAATCTTCGATCCTCAATCTTCAATACTCAATCCTCAATCCTCAATCCTCCATCCTCAACCCTCAATCCTCAATCCTCAATCTTCAATCATCAATACTCAATCTTCAATGCTCAATCCTCAATCCTCAATCCACAATCCTCAATCCTAAATCATCAATCTTCAATCCTCAATACTAAATCTTCAATCCTCAATTCCCAATGCTCAATCGTCAATCCTCATTCTTCAATCCTCAATTCTCAATCCTCAATCCACTGTCCTCAGTCCTCAAACCTCAACCCTCAACCATCAGCCCTCATCCTCAATCCTCAATCCTGAATTCTCAATCCTCAATCTTCAATCTCCAATACTCAGACTTCAATCCCCAATACTCAGTCTTCAATCCACAATCCTCTATCCTCAATCCTCAGTCCTCAATCCTCAATCATCAATACTCAGTCTTCAATCCTCCATCCTCAATCCTCAATCCCCAATCCTCAATCCTCAATTCTCAATCCTCAATCCTCAATCCTCAGTCCTCAATCCACAATCATCAATCCTCAATCTTCAATACTCAATCCTCAATCCTCAATCGTCAGTCTTCAATACTCAATACTCAATCTGCAAACGTCAGTCCTCAATCCTCAATCCTCAATCCTCATTCTTCAGTCCTCAATACCCAATCCTCAATCTTCAACCCTCAATCCTCAATCCTCAATTCTCAATCCTCAGTCCTCATTAGAATATCCTCAATTCACAGTTTTCAGTACTCAATCCCCAATCTTCAATCTTCAAATCTCAGTCTACAAACATCAATTCGCATCACTCAACACTCAACACTCAGTCCTCAATCTTCAGTCCTCAATCCTCAATCCTCAATCTTCAATCCTCAATACTCAATCTTCAATCTTCAATCCTCAATCCTCAACGCTCAGCCCTCTTCCTCAATCCTCAATCCTGAATCCTCAATCCTCAATCTTCAATCATCAATACTCAGTCTTCAATCCTCAATCCTCAATCCTCAATCCTCAGTCCTCAATCCACAATCATCAATCCTCAATCTTCAATACTCAATCCACAATCCTCAATCCTCAATCCTCAATAGTCAATCTCCAATCCTTGATCCTCAATCCCCAATCCTCAATCCTTAATCCTCAATCTTCAATCCTCAATCCTCAATACTCAATCCTCAATACTCAATCCCCAATCCTCAATCCTCAATCCTCAATCCTCAATCCTCAATCGTCAGTCTTCAATCCTCAGTCATCAGTCCTCGATTCTCAATCCTCAAACCTCAATCCTCAACCGTCAGTCCTCGTCCTCACACCTCAATCCCGAATCGTCAGTCCTGAATCGTCAATCTTCAGCCCTCAGTCCTCAACAATCAATTGTCAATCCTCAGTCCTCATTAGAATATCCTCAATTCACAGTTTTCAGTACTCAATCCCCAATCTTCAATCTTCAAATCTCAGTCTACAAACATCAATTCGCATCACTCAACACTCAACACTCAGTCCTCAATCTTCAGTCCTCAATCCTCAATCTTCAATCTTCAATCCTCAATACTCAACCTTCAATCTTCAATCCTCAATCCTCAACCCTCAGCCCTCTTCCTCAATCCTCAATCCTGAATCCTCAATCCTCAATCTTCAATCATCAATACTCAGTCTTCAATCCTCAATCCTCAATCCTCAATCCTCAGTCCTCAATCCACAATCATCAATCCTCAATCTTCAATACTCAATCCACAATCCTCAATCCTCAATCCTCAATAGTCAATCTCCAATCCTTGATCCTCAATCCCCAATCCTCAATCCTTAATCCTCAATCTTCAATCCTCAATCCTCAATACTCAATCCTCAATACTCAATCCTCAATCCTCAATCCTCAATCCTCAATCCTCAATCCTCAATCGTCAGTCTTCAATCCTCAATCCCCAATCCTCAATCTTCAATCCTCAGTCCTCAATCCTCAGTCCTCAATCATCAATACTCAATGATCAATCCTCAATACTCAACCTTCAATCCTCAACCCTCAATCCTCAAACCACAATCCTCAATCCTCAGTCATCAACCTTCAATCCTCAATACTCAATCTTCAATCCTCAATTCCCAATCCTCAATCGTCAATCCTCAATCCTCAATCCTCAGTCATCAATCCTCAATCGTCAATACTCAATCCTCAATCCTCAATCCTCAATCCTCAATCCTCAATCCTCAATCCTCATTCCTCAAACCTCAATCCTCGACCCTCAGTCCTCATCCTCAATTCTCAATTATCAATCCTCAATCCTCAATCCTCAATCTTCAATCGTCAATAAACAATCTCCTATCCTAGATCCTCAATCCACAATACTCTATCCTTAATCCTCAATATTCAATCCTCTATCCCCAGTCCACAATCTTCTATCCTCAAAGCTCAAGAATCAATCCTCAATCCTCAGCCCTCAATCGTCAATCATCAGTCCACAATCTTCAATACTCAATCCTCAATCCTCAATCCTCAATCCTCAACCCTCAATCCTCAATCATCAATCCTGAATCTTCAATACTCAATCCTCAATCCCCAATCCTCAATCGTCAATCGTCAATCCTCATTCTTCGATCCTCAATACCCAATCCTAAATCCTCAATCCTCAATCCTCAATCCTCAATCCTCAATTCTCAATCCTCAATCCTCAGTCCTCAGTCCTCAAACCTCAGTCCTCAAACCTCAGCCATCATCCTCAATCGTCAACCGTCGTTCCTCAATCCTCAATCCTCAAACTTCAATCCTCCATACTCAATATTCAATCCTCAATCCTCAATCATCAATCCTCAATCCTCAATCCTCAGTCATGAATCCTCAATCTTCAATACTCAATCCTCAATCATCAATCCTCAATCCTCAATCCTCAATCCTCAGTCCTCATTCCTCAATCTTCAATCCTCAGTCCGCAATTCTCAACATTCAATCTTCAATCTTCAATACTCAATCCTAAATCCTCAATCCTCAATCCTCAATCCTCAATACTCAACCTTCAATCCTCCATACTCAATCTTCAATCCTCAATCCTCAATCATCAATCCTCAATCCTCAATCCTCAGTCATCAATCCTCAATCTTCAATACTCAATCCTCGATCCTCAATCCTCAATCCTCAATCCTCAGTCCTCAATCCACAATCATCAATCCTCAGTCCTCTGTCCTCAAACCTCAATCCCCAACCCTCGGCCCTCATTCTCAATCCTCAATCCTGAATCCTCAATCCTCAATCTTCAATCCTCAATACTCAGTCTTCAATCATCAATCCTCAATCCTCAATACTCAATCCTCAATCCTCAGAAATCAGTCCTCAATCCTCAATCATCAACCTTCAATCCTCAATACTCAATCTTCAATGCTCAATACTCAATCCACAATAGTCAATTCTCATACTTCAATCCACAATACCCAATCCTCAATCCTCAATCCTCAATCCTCCATCCTCAATTCTCAATCCTCAATCCTCTGTCCTCAGTCCTCAAACTTCAACCGTCAACCCTCAGCCCTCATCCTCAATCCTCAATCCTCAATCTTCAATCCTCAATCCTCAATCCTCATGCCTCAATCCTCAATCCTCAATCCTCTGTCATCAAACCTCAATCCTGAATCCTCAATCCTGAATCCTCAATCTTCAGACCTCAGACCTGAACATTCAGATGTCAGTCCTCAATCCTCAATAGAATATTATCAATTCACAGTTTTCAATACTCAATACTCAATCTGCAATCTTCAAATTTCTATCCACAAACATCAATTCTTATCACTCAAATCTCAACACTCAGTCCCCAATCCTCAATCTTCAATCTTCAATCCTCAATCCTCAATCCTCAATCCTCAAACTTCAATCATCTATACTCAATCCTCAATCCTCAATCCTCAATCCTCAATACTCAATCCTCAATATTCAATCCTCAATACTCAATCTTCAATCCTCAATCCTCAATCCCCAATCCTCAATCCTCAATCCTCATTCTACAATCCTCAATACCCAATCCTCAATCTACAATCCTCAATCCTCAATCCTCAATTCTCAATCCTCAATCCTCAGGCCTCAGTCCTCAAACCTCAATCCTCAACCCTCAGCCCTCATTCTCAATCCTCAATCCGCAATTCTCAGTCCTCAGCCCTCAAACCTCAATCGTCAACCATCATACTTCATCCTCAGTCCTCAATTATCAATCCTCAATCCTCAATCTTCAATCCTCAATACTCAATCTTCTATCCTCAATCCTCAGTCCTCTAACCTCAATTCTGAATCCTCAATACTCTATCTTCAATCCTCAACCTTCAGTCCTCAATACTCGACTATCAGTCCTCAATTCTCAAGACTCAATCCTCAATCCTCAATCTCCAATCCTCGATACTCAATCTTCAATCCTCAATCCTCAATCCTCAATCCTCAATGCTCAATCCTCAATCCTCAATCTCCAACACTCAATCTTCAATCCTCAATACTCAATCTGCAATCCTCAATCCTCAATCCTCAATCCTCAATCCTCATTCTTCAATCCTCAATACCCAATCCTCAATCTTCAATCCTCAATCCTCAATCCTCAATCCTCAATCCTCATTCTTCAATCCTCAACACACAATCCTCAATCGTCAATCCTCAATCCTCAATCCTCAGACCTCAATCCTCAATCTTCAATCCTCTATACTCAATCTTCAATCTTCAATCCTCAATCCTCAATCCTCAATCCTCAATCCTCATTCTTCAATACTCAACACCTAATCCTCAATCTTCAATCCTCAATCATCAATCCTCAATTCTCAATCCTCAATCCTCAATCCTCAATCCTCAATCTTCAATCCTCAATCCTCAATCCTCAATCCTCAATCCTCATTCTTCAATCCTCAATACCCATTCCTCAATCTTCAATCCTCAATCCTCAATCCTCAATTCTCAATGCTCAATCCTCAGTCCTCAGTTCTCAAACCTCAACCCTCAACCATCAGCCCTCATCCTCAATCCTCAATACTCAATCCTCAATCCTCAATCTTCAATCCTCAATACTCAATCTTCAATAATCAATCCTCAATTCTCGATCCTCAATACTCAATACTCAATCCTCAATACTCAATACTCAATCGTCGATACTCAATCCCCAATCCTCAATCTTCAATCCTCAATGCTCAATCTTCAATCTTCGATCCTCGATACTCAATCTTCAATCCTCAATCCTCAATCCTCAATCCTCAATCCTCAGTCCTCAATCCTCAGTCCTCAATCATCAATACTCAATGATCAATCCTCAATACTCAACCTTCAATCCTCAACCCTCAATCCTCAAACCACAATCCTCAATCCTCAGTCATCAACCTTCAATCCTCAATACTCAATCTTCAATCCTCAATTCCCAATCCTCAATCGTCAATCCTCAATCCTCAGTCCTCAGTCATCAATCCTCAATCGTCAATACTCAATCCTCAATCCTCAATCCTCAATCCTCAATCCTCAATCCTCAATCCTCATTCCTCAAACCTCAATCCTCGACCCTCAGTCCTCATCCTCAATTCTCAATTATCAATCCTCAATCCTCAATCCTCAATCTTCAATCCTCAATAAACAATCTCCTATCCTAGATCCTCAATCCACAATACTCTATCCTTAATCCTCAATATTCAATCCTCTATCCCCAGTCCACAATCTTCTATCCTCAAAGCTCAATAATCAATCCTCAATCCTCAGCCCTCAATCGTCAATCATCAGTCCACAATCTTCAATACTCAATCCTCAATCCTCAATCCTCAATCCTCAACCCTCAATCCTCAATCATCAATCCTGAATCTTCAATACTCAATCCTCAATCCCCAATCCTCAATCGTCAATCGTCAATCCTCATTCTTCGATCCTCAATACCCAATCCTAAATCCTCAATCCTCAATCCTCAATCCTCAATCCTCAATTCTCAATCCTCAATCCTCAGTCCTCAGTCCACAAACCTCAGTCCTCAAACCTCAGCCATCATCCTCAATCGTCAACCGTCGTTCCTCAATCCTCAATCCTCAAACTTCAATCCTCCATACTCAATATTCAATCCTCAATCCTCAATCATCAATCCTCAATCCTCAATCCTCAGTCATGAATCCTCAATCTTCAATACTCAATCCTCAATCATCAATCCTCAATCCTCAATCCTCAATCCTCAGTCCTCATTCCTCAATCTTCAATCCTCAGTCCGCAATTCTCAACATTCAATCTTCAATCTTCAATACTCAATCCTAAATCCTCAATCCTCAATCCTCAATCCTCAATACTCAACCTTCAATCCTCCATACTCAATCTTCAATCCTCAATCCTCAATCATCAATCCTCAATCCTCAATCCTCAGTCATCAATCCTCAATCTTCAATACTCAATCCTCGATCCTCAATCCTCAATCCTCAATCCTCAGTCCTCAATCCACAATCATCAATCCTCAATCTTCAATACTCAATCCTCAATCCTCAATCCTCAATCTTCAGTCATCAGTCCTCAATCCTCAATCCTCAAACCTGAATCCTCAATCCTCAATTCTCAATCCTCAATCCTCAATCATCAATACTCAATCCTCAACACTCAATCCTCAATCCTCAATCCTCAATCTTCAATCCTCAGTCCTCTGTCCTCAAACCTCAATGCCCAACCCTCGGCCCTCATTCTCAATCCCCAATCCTGAATCCTCAATCCTCAATCTTCAATCCTCAATACTCAGTCTTCAATCATCAATCCTCAATCCTCAATACTCAATCCTCAATCCTCAGAAATCAGTCCTCAATCCTCAATCATCAACCTTCAATCCTCAATACTCAATCTTCAATGCTCAATACTCAATCCACAATAGTCAATTCTCATACTTCAATCCACAATACCCAATCCTCAATCCTCAATCCTCAATCCTCCATCCTCAATTCTCAATCCTCAATCCTCTGTCCTCAGTCCTCAAACTTCAATCGTCAACCCTCAGCCCTCATCCTCAATCCTCAATCCTCAATCTTCAATCCTCAATCCTCAATCCTCATGCCTCAATCCTCAATCCTCAATCCTCTGTCATCAAACCTCAATCCTGAATCCTCAATCCTGAATCCTCAATCTTCAGACCTCAGACCTGAACATTCAGATGTCAGTCCTCAATCCTCAATAGAATATTATCAATTCACAGTTTTCAATACTCAATACTCAATCTGCAATCTTCAAATTTCTATCCACAAACATCAATTCTTATCACTCAAATCTCAACACTCAGTCCCCAATCCTCAATCTTCAATCTTCAATCCTCAATCCTCAATCCTCAATCCTCAATCCTCAATCCTCAAACTTCAATCATCTATACTCAATCCTCAATCCTCAATCCTCAATCCTCAATACTCAATCCTCAATATTCAATCCTCAATACTCAATCTTCAATCCTCAATCCTCAATCCTCAATCCTCAATCCTCAATCCTCATTCTACAATCCTCAATACCCAATCCTCAATCTACAATCCTCAATCCTCAATCCTCAATTCTCAATCCTCAATCCTCAGGCCTCAGTCCTCAAACCTCAATCCTCAACCCTCAGCCCTCATTCTCAATCCTCAATCCGCAATTCTCAGTCCTCAGCCCTCAAACCTCAATCGTCAACCATCATACTTCATCCTCAGTCCTCAATTATCAATCCTCAATCCTCAATCTTCAATCCTCAATACTCAATCTTCTATCCTCAATCCTCAGTCCTCTAACCTCAATTCTGAATCCTCAATACTCTATCTTCAATCCTCAACCTTCAGTCCTCAATACTCGACTATCAGTCCTCAATTCTCAAGACTCAATCCTCAATCCTCAATCTCCAATCCTCGATACTCAATCTTCAATCCTCAATCCTCAATCCTCAATCCTCAATGCTCAATCCTCAATCCTCAATCTCCAACACTCAATCTTCAATCCTCAATACTCAATCTGCAATCCTCAATCCTCAATCCTCAATCCTCAATCCTCATTCTTCAATCCTCAATACCCAATCCTCAATCTTCAATCCTCAATCCTCAATCCTCAATCCTCAATCCTCATTCTTCAATCCTCAACACACAATCCTCAATCTTCAATCCTCAATCCTCAATCCTCAGACCTCAATCCTCAATCTTCAATCCTCTATACTCAATCTTCAATCTTCAATCCTCAATCCTCAATCCTCAATCCTCAATCCTCATTCTTCAATCCTCAACACCTAATCCTCAATCTTCAATCCTCAATCCTCAATCCTCAATTCTCAATCCTCAATCCTCAATCCTCAATCCTCAATCTTCAATCCTCAATCCTCAATCCTCAATCCTCAATCCTCATTCTTCAATCCTCAATACCCATTCCTCAATCTTCAATCCTCAATCCTCAATCCTCAATTCTCAATGCTCAATCCTCAGTCCTCAGTTCTCAAACCTCAACCCTCAACCATCAGCCCTCATCCTCAATCCTCAATACTCAATCCTCAATCCTCAATCTTCAATCCTCAATACTCAATCTTCAATAATCAATCCTCAATTCTCGATCCTCAATACTCAATACTCAATCCTCAATACTCAATACTCAATCGTCGATACTCAATCCCCAATCCTCAATCTTCAATCCTCAATGCTCAATCTTCAATCTTCGATCCTCGATACTCAATCTTCAATCCTCAATCCTCAATCCTCAATCCTCAATCATCAATCCTCAATCCTCAACCTTCAATCATCAATACTCAGTCTTCAATCCTCAATCCTCAATCCTCAATCCTCAATACTCATTCTTCAATCCTCAATACACAATCCTCAATCTTCTGTCCTCAATCCTCAATCCTCAATTCTCAATCCTTAATCCTCAATCCTCAGACCTTAAACATCAATACTCAACCCTCAGTCCTCGTCCTCAATCCACAACAATCAATACTCAATCCTCAATCTTCAATCATCAATATTCGATCTTCAGTCCTCAATCCTCAATCCTCAATCCTCAATCCTCAATCCTCAATTCTCAATCCTCAATAGTCAATCCTCAATCGTCGATCCTCAATCCCCAATCCACAATCTTCAATCCTCAATCCTCAATCCTCGATCCTCAATCCTCATTCTTCAATCCTCAATACTCAATCTTCAATCCTCAATCCTCAATCCTCAATCCTCAATCCTCAATCCTCAATCCTCAACCATCAATCATCAATACTCAGTCTTCAATCCTCAATCCTCAATCCTCAAACCTCAATTCTCATTCTTCAATCCTCAATACGCAATCCTCAATCTTCAATCCTCAATCCTCAATCCTCAATTCTCGATCCTTAATCCTCAATCCTCAGACCTTAAACATCAATAATCAACCCTCTGTCCTCGTCCTCAATCTGCAACAATCCATCCTCAATCCTCAATCTTCAATCATCAATATTCAATCTTCAGACCTCAATCCTCAATCCTCAATCCTCAATCCTCAATCCTCAATGTTCAATCCGCAATACCCAATCCTCAATCTTCAATCCTCAATCCTCAATCCTCAATCCTCAATCCTCAATACTCAATCCTCAATCCTCAATCCTCAGACCTCAAACATCAATACTCAACCCTCAGTCCTCGTCCTCAATCCACAACAACCAATCCTCAATCCTCAATCTTCAATCATCAATATTCAATCTTCAGTCCTCAATCCTCAATCCTCAATCCTCAATCCTCAATGTTCAATCCGCAATACCCAATCCTCAATCTTCAATCCTCAATCCTCAATCCTCAATCCTCAATTATCGATCCTCAATCCTCAATCCACAATCCTCAAAACTCAAACCTGAATCCTCAATCCTGAATCCTCAACCTTCAGAACTCAGTCATCAACAATCAGTTGTCAATTCTCAATTATCAATAGAATATAATCAATTCACAGTTTTCAATACTAAATACTCAATCTGCAATCTTCAAATCTCTACCCACAAACATCAATTCTCATCATTCAACCCTCAACTCTCAGTCCCCAATCCTCAATCTTCAACACTCAATCCTCAATCCTCAATCCGCAATCCTCAATCTTCAATCCTCAATACTCAATCTTCTATCCTCCATCCTCAATCCTTAATCCTCAATCCTCAATCCTCAATCGTCAGGCTTCAATCCTCAATACTCAATCTTCAACCCTCAATCCTCAATCCTCATTCCTCAATCCCCATTCTTCAATCCTCATTCTTCAATCCTCAATACCCAATCCTCAATCTTCAATCCTCAATCCTCAATCCTCAATTCTCAATCCTCAATCCTCAGTCCTCAGTCCTCAAACTTCAATCGTCAACCCTCAGCCCTCATCCTCAAACCTCAATCCTCAATCTTCAATCCTCAATCCTCAATCCTCATGCCTCAATCCTCAATCCTCAATCCTCTGTCATCAAACCCCAATCCTGAATCCTCAATCCTGAATCCTCAATCTTCAGACCTCAGACCTGAACAATCAGATGTCAGTCCTCAATCCTCAATAGAATATTATCAATTCACAGTTTTCAATACTCAATACTCAATCTGCAATCTTCAAATTTCTATCCACAAACATCAATTCTCATCACTCAAATCTCAACACTCAGTCCCCAATCCTCAATCTTCAATCCTCAATCCTCAATCCTCAATCCTCAATCCTCAATCTTCAATCATCTATACTCAATCCTCAATCCTCAATCCTCAATCCTCAATACTCAATCCTCAATTTTCAATCCTCAATACGCAATCTTCAATCCTCAATCCTCAATCCTCAATCCTCAATCCTGAATCCTCATTCTACGACCCTCAATACCCGATCCTCAATCTTCAATCCTCAATCCTCAGTCCTCAATTCTCAATCCTCAATCCTCAGTCCTCAGTCCTCAAACATCAATCCTCAACCCTCAGCCCTCATTCTCAATCCTCAATCCGCAATTCTCAGACCTCAGCCCTCAAACCTCAATCCTCAACCATCAAACCTCATCCTCAGTCCTCAATTATCAATCCTCAATCCTCAATCTTCAATCCTCAATACTCAATCTTCTATCCTCAATCCTCAGTCCTCTAACCTCAATTCTGAATCCTCAATACTCTATCTTCAATCCTCAATCCTCAATCCTCAATCCTCAATCCTGAATCCTCATTCTACGATCCTCAATACCCGATCCTCAATCTTCAATCCTCAATCCTCAGTCCTCAATTCTCAATCCTCAATCCTCAGTCCTCAGTCCTCAAACATCAACCCTCAACCATCAGCCCTCATCCTCAATCCTCAATACTCAATCCTCAATCCTCAATCTTCAATCCTCAATACTCAATCTTCAATAATCAATCCTCAATTCTCGATCCTCAATACTCAATACTCAATCCTCAATACTCAATACTCAATCGTCGATACTCAATCCCCAATCCTCAATCTTCAATCCTCAATGCTCAATCTTCAATCTTCGATCCTCGATACTCAATCTTCAATCCTCAATCCTCAATCCTCAATCCTCAATCATCAATCCTCAATCCTCAACCTTCAATCATCAATACTCAGTCTTCAATCCTCAATCCTCAATCCTCAATCCTCAATACTCATTCTTCAATCCTCAATACACAATCCTCAATCTTCTGTCCTCAATCCTCAATCCTCAATTCTCAATCCTTAATCCTCAATCCTCAGACCTTAAACATCAATACTCAACCCTCAGTCCTCGTCCTCAATCCACGACAATCAATACTCAATCCTCAATCTTCAATCATCAATATTCGATCTTCAGTCCTCAGTCCTCAATCCTCAATCCTCAATCCTCAATCCTCAATTCTCAATCCTCAATAGTCAATCCTCAATCGTCGATCCTCAACTCCCAATCCTCAATCTTCAATCCTCAATCCTCAATCCTCGATCCTCAATCCTCATTCTTCAATCCTCAATACTCAATCTTCAATCCTTAATCCTCAATCCTCAATCCTCAATCCTCAATCCTCAATCCTCAACCATCAATCATCAATACTCAGTCTTCAATCCTCAATCCTCAATCCTCAATCCTCAATGCTCAATCCTCAATCCTCAATCTCCAACACTCAATCTTCAATCCTCAATACTCAATCTGCAATCCTCAATCCTCAATCCTCAATCCTCAATCCTCATTCTTCAATCCTCAATACCCAATCCTCAATCTTCAATCCTCAATCCTCAATCCTCAATCCTCAATCCTCATTCTTCAATCCTCAACACACAATCCTCAATCTTCAATCCTCAATCCTCAATCCTCAGACCTCAATCCTCAATCTTCAATCCTCTATACTCAATCTTCAATCTTCAATCCTCAATCCTCAATCCTCAATCCTGAATCCTCATTCTTCAAACCTCAACACCTAATCCTCAATCTTCAATCCTCAATCCTCAATCCTCAATTCTCAATCCTCAATCCTCAATCCTCAATCCTCAATCTTCAATCCTCAATCCTCAATCCTCAATCCTCAATCCTCATTCTTCAATCCTCAATACCCATTCCTCAATCTTCAATCCTCAATCATCAATCCTCAATTCTCAATGCTCAATCCTCAGTCCTCAGTTCTCAAACCTCAACCCTCAACCATCAGCCCTCATCCTCAATCCTCAATACTCAATCCTCAATCCTCAATCTTCAATCCTCAATACTCAATCTTCAATAATCAATCCTCAATTCTCGATCCTCAATACTCAATACTCAATCCTCAATACTCAATACTCAATCGTCGATACTCAATCCCCAATCCTCAATCTTCAATCCTCAATGCTCAATCTTCAATCTTCGATCCTCAATACTCAATCCTCAATCCTCAGTCCTCAAACCTCAAAACTCAAACTTCAATCCTCAATACTCAATCTTCAATCCTCCGTCCTCAATCCGCAATCCTCAATCCTCAATCCTCAATCGTCAGGCTCCAATCCTCAATACTCAATCTTCAATCCTCAATCCTCAATCCTCAATCCTCATCCTTCAATCCTCAATACCCAATCCTCAATCTTCAATCCTCAATCCTCAATCCTCAATTCTCAAACCTCAATCCTCAGTCCTTAGTCCTGAAACCTCAATCCTCAACCCTCAGACCTCATCCTCAATCCTCAATCCTCAATCCTCAATCCACAATCCTCAACCCTCAGTCCTCAATCCTCAATCCTCGATATTCAATCCTCAGTCCCCAATCCTCAATCTTCAATCCGCAATCCTCAGTCCTCGATCCTCAGTCCTCAATCCACAATCCTCAATCCTCAATGTTCAGTACGCAATACCCAATCCTCAATCTTCAATCCTCAATACTGAATCCTCAATCCTCAGTCCTCAATCCTCAATCCTCAGTCCTCAAACCTTAATCCTGAATCCTCAATCCCCAATCATCAATCCTCAATACTCAGTCTCTAATCCTCAATCCTCAATCCTCAATCCTCAATCCTCAATTCTCAATCCTCAATCCTCAATCCTCAGACCTCAAACATCAATACTCAACCCTCAGTCCTCGTCCTCAATCCACAACAACCAATCCTCAATCCTCAATCTTCAATCATCAATATTCAATCTTCAGTCCTCAATCCTCAATCCTCAATCCTCAATCCTCAATCCTCAATGTTCAATCCGCAATACCCAATCCTCAATCTTCAATCCTCAATCCTCAATCTTCAATCCTCAATTATCGATCCTCAATCCTCAATCCACAATCCTCAAAACTCAAACCTGAATCCTCAATCCTGAATCCTCAACCTTCAGAACTCAGTCATCAACAATCAGTTGTCAATTCTCAATTATCAATAGAATATAATCAATTCACAGTTTTCAATACTAAATACTCAATCTGCAATCTTCAAATCTCTATCCACAAACATCAATTCTCATCATTCAACCCTCAACTCTCAGTCCCCAATCCTCAATCTTCAACACTCAATCCTCAATCCTCAATCCGCAATCCTCAATCTTCAATCCTCAATACTCAATCTTCTATCCTCCATCCTCAATCCTTAATCCTCAATCCTCAATCCTCAATCGTCAGGCTTCAATCCTCAATACTCAATCTTCAACCCTCAATCCTTAATCCTCATTCCTCAATCCCCATTCTTCAATCCTCATTCTTCAATCCTCAATACCCAATCCTCAATCTTCAATCCTCAATCCTCAATCCTCAATTCTCAATCCTCAATCCTCAGTCCTCAGTCCTCAAACTTCAATCGTCAACCCTCAGCCCTCATCCTCAAACCTCAATCCTCAATCTTCAATCCTCAATCCTCAATCCTCATGCCTCAATCCTCAATCCTCAATCCTCTGTCATCAAACCCCAATCCTGAATCCTCAATCCTGAATCCTCAATCTTCAGACCTCAGACCTGAACAATCAGATGTCAGTCCTCAATCCTCAATAGAATATTATCAATTCACAGTTTTCAATACTCAATACTCAATCTGCAATCTTCAAATTTCTATCCACAAACATCAATTCTCATCACTCAAATCTCAACACTCAGTCCCCAATCCTCAATCTTCAATCCTCAATCCTCAATCCTCAATCCTCAATCCTCAATCTTCAATCATCTATACTCAATCCTCAATCCTCAATCCTCAATCCTCAATACTCAATCCTCAATTTTCAATCCTCAATACTCAATCTTCAATCCTCAATCCTCTATCCTCAATCCTCAATCCTGAATCCTCATTCTACGATCCTCAATACCCGATCCTCAATCTTCAATCCTCAATCCTCAGTCCTCAATTCTCAATCCTCAATCCTCAGTCCTCAGTCCTCAAACATCAATCCTCAACCCTCAGCCCTCATTCTCAATCCTCAATCCGCAATTCTCAGACCTCAGCCCTCAAACCTCAATCCTCAACCATCAGACCTCATCCTCAATCCTCAATTATCAATCCTCAATCCTCAATCTTCAATCCTCAATACTCAATCTTCTATCCTCAATCCTCAGTCCTCTAACCTCAATTCTGAATCCTCAATACTCTATCTTCAATCCTCAACCTTCAGTCCTCAATACTCAACTATCAGTCATCAATTCTCAATACTCAATCCTCAATCCTCAACCTCCAATCCTCAATACTCAATCTTCAATACTCAATCCTCAATCCTCAATCCTCAATGCTCAATCCTCAATCCTCAATCCTCAACACTCAATCTTCAATCCTCAATACTCAATCTGCAATCCTCAATCCTCAAACCTCAATCCTCAATCCTCATTCTTCAATCCTCAATACCCAATCCTCAATCTTCAATCCTCAATCCTCAATCCTCAATTCTCAATCCTCAATCCTCAGTCCTCAGTCCTCAAACCTCAATCCTCAACCCTCAGACCTCACCCTCAATCCTCAATTATCAATCCTCAATCCTCAACCTTCAATCCTCAATACTCAATCTTCAATCCTCAATCCTCAGTCCTCAAACCTCAATTCTGAATCCTCAATACTCAAACTTCAATCCTCAACCTTCAGTCCTCAGTACTCAACTATCAGTCCTCAATCCTCAATACTCAATCCTCAATCCTCAATCTTCAATCCTCAATACTTAATCTTCAATCCTCAATCCTCCATCCTCAATCCTCAATCCTCATTCTTCAATCCGCAACACCCAATACTCAATCTTCAATCCTCAATCCTCAATCCTCAATCCTCAATTCTCAAACCTTAGCCCACATTCTCAATCCTCAATCCTCAATCCTCAATCTTAAATCCTCAATACTCAATCCTCAATCTTCAATCCTGATTCTTCAACCCTCAATACCCAGACCTCAATCTTCAATCCTCAATCCTCAATCCTCAATTCTCAATACTCAATCCTCAATCCTCAGACCTCAAACATCAATACTCAACCCTCAGTCCTCGTCCTCAATCCACAACAATCAGTCCTCAATCCTCAATCTTCAATCATCAATATTCTATCTTCAGTCCTCAGTCCTCAAACCTCAATCCTCAATCCTCAATCCTCAATGTTCAATCCGCAATACCCAATCCTCAATCTTCAATCCTCAATCCTCAATCCTCAATCCTCAATTATCGATCCTCAATCCTCAATCCTCAATCCTCAATCCTCAATCTTCAATCATCTATACTCAATCCTCAATCCTCAATCCTCAATCCTCAATCCTCAATACTCAATCCTCAATTTTCAATCCTCAATACTCAATATTCAATCCTCAATCCTCAATCCTCAATCCTCAATCCTCAACCTCATTCTACAATCCTCAATACCCAATCCTCAATCTTCAATCCTCAATCCTCAATCCTCAATTCTCAATCCTCAATCCTCAGTCCTCAGTCCTCAAACATCAATCCTCAACCCTCAGCCCTCATTCTCATTCCTCAAACCGCAATTCTCAGTCCTCAGTCCTCAAACCTCAATCCTCAACCATCAGACCTCATCCTCAGTCCTCAATTATCAATCCTCAATCCTCAATCTTCAATCCTCAATACTCAATCTTCTATCCTCAATCCTCAGTCCTCTAACCTCAATTCTGAATCCTCAATACTCTATCTTCAATCCTCAACCTTCAGTCCTCAATACTCAACTATCAGTCCTCAATCCTCAATCCGCAACCCTCAATCCTCTATCCTCAATCTTCAATCATCAATATTCAATCTTCAATCCTCAATCTTCAATCCTCAATACTCAATCCTCAATCGTCAATCCTCAATCCTCAATTCTCAAAACTCAACCATCAATCCTCAATTCTCAATACACAATCTTCAATCCTCCATCCTCAATCCTCAATCCTCAATACTCATTCTTCAATCCTCAATACCCAATCCTCAATCTTCAATCCTCAATCCTCAATCCTCAATCCTCAATCCTCAATCCTCATTCTTCAATCCTCAACACACAATCCTCAATCTTCAATCCTCAATCCTCAATCCTCAGACCTCAATCCTCAATCTTCAATCCTCAATACTCAATCTTCAATCCCCAATCCTCAATCCTCAATCCTCAATCCTCATTCTTCAATCCTCAACACCCAATCCTCAATCTTCAATCCTCAATCCTCAATCCTCAATTCTCAATCCTCAATCCTCAATCCTCAGACCTCAAACATCAATACTCAACCCTCAGTCCTCGTCCTCAATCCACAACAATCAATCCTCAATCCTCAATCTTTAGTCATCAATATTCAATCTTCACTCCTCAATCCTCAATCCTCAATATTCAATCCTCAATCCTCAATCCTCAATCCTCAATACTCAAGCATCAACCCTCAATTCTCAATACTCAACAGAATATCCTGAATTCTCAGGATTCAATACTCAAACCTCAACTCTTAACCCTCTATCCTCAATACTCAATCCTCAATCCTCAATCTTCAATCCTCAATCCTCAATCCTCAATTCTCAATGCTCAACCCTCATTCCTCAGTTCTCAAACCTCAACCCTCAACCGCCAGCCCTCATCCTCAATCCTCAATACTCAATCGTCAATCCTCAATCTTCAATCCTCAATACTCAATCTTCAATAATCAATCCTCAATCCCCAAACCTCATACTTCAATCCTCAATCCTCAAACCTCTATCCTCAATCCTCAATCTTCAATCCTCAATACTCAATCTTCAATCCTCAATCCTCAATCCTCAATCCTCAATGCTGAATCCTCAATCCTCAATCCTCAACCCTCAATCTTCAATCCTCAATTCTCAATCTGCTATCCTCAATCCTCAATCCTCTATCCTCAATACTCAGTCTCCAATCCTCAATCCTCAATCCTCAATCCTCAATACTCATTCTTCAATCCTCAATACACAATCCTCAATCTTCTGTCCTCAATCCTCAATCCTCAATTCTCAATCCTTAATCCTCAATCCTCAAACCTTAAACATCAATACTCAACCCTCAGTCCTCGTCCTCAATCCACAACAATCAATCCTCAATCTCAATCTTCAATCATCAATATTCGATCTTCAGTCCTCAATCCTCAATCCTCAATCCTCAATTCTCAATCCTCAATTCTCATTCCTCAATAGTCAGTCCTCAATCGTCGATCCTCAATCCCCAATCCTCAATCTTCAATCCTCAATCCTCAATCCTCGATCCTCGATCCTCATTCTTCAATCCTCAATACTCAATCTTCAATCCTCAATCCTCAATCCTCAATCCTCAATCCTCAATCCTCAATCCTCAACCATCAATCATCAATTCTCAGTCTTCAATCCTCAATCCTCAATCCTCAAACCTCAATCCTCATTCTTCAATCCTCAATACGCAATCCTCAATCTTCAATCCTCAATCCTCAAACCTCAATTCTCAATCCTTAATCCTCAATCCTCAGACCTTAAACATCAATAATCAACCCTCAGTCCTCGTCCTCAATCTGCAACAATCAATCCTCAATCCTCAATCTTCAATCATCAATATTCAATCTTCAGTCCTCAATCCTCAATCCTCAATTCTCAATCCTCAATCCTCAATGTTCAATCCGCAATACCCAATCCTCAATCTTCAATCCTCAATCCTCAATCCTCAATCCTCAATCCTCAATACTCAATCCTCAATCCTCAGTCCTCAAACCTCAAAACTCAATCTTCAACCCTCAATACTCAATCTTCAATCCTCCGTCCTCAATCCGCAATCCTCAATACTCAATCCTCAATCGTCAGGCTCCAATCCTCAATGCTCAATCTTCAATCCTCAATCCTCAATCCTCAATCCTCATCCTTCAATCCTCAATCATCAATACTCAATCCTCAATCTTCAATCCTCAATACTCAATCTTCAATACTCAACTATCAATTCCCAATTCTCAATACTCAATAGAATATCCTGAATTCTCAGGATTCAATACTCAAACCTCAACCCTCAACCATCAGCCCTCATTCTCAATCCTCAATCCTCAATCCTCAATCCTCAATATTCAATCCACAATACTCAATCTTCAATCCTCAATTCTCAATCCTCAAACCTCAATCCTCAACCCTCAGTCCTCGTACTCAATTCTCAATCCTCAATCCTCAATCTTCAATCCTCAATCCTCAATCATCAATTCTCAATCCTCAATCCTCAGTCCTCAGTCCTCAAACTTCAATCTTCAATCCTCAATCCTAAATCCTCAATCCTCAATCCTCATTCTTCAATCCTCAACACACAATCCTCAATCTTCAATCCTCAATCCTCAATCCTCAGACCTCAATCCTCAATCTTCAATCCTCTATACTCAATCTTCAATCTTCAATCCTCAATTCTCAATCCTCGATACTCAATCCTCAATCCTCAATCCTCAATCCTCAATCTTCAATCCTCAATCCTCAATCCTCAATCCTCAATCCTCATTCTTCAATCCTCAATACCCATTCCTCAATCTTCAATCCTCAATCCTCAATCCTCAATTCTCAATGCTCATTCCTCAGTCCTCAGTTCTCAAACCTCAACCCTCAACCATCAGCCCTCATCCTCAATCCTCAATACTCAATCCTCAATCCTCAATCTTCAATCCTCAATACTCAATCTTCAATAATCAATCCTCAATTCTCAATCCTCAATACTCAATACTCAATCCACAATACTCAATACTCAATCGTCGATACTCAATCCCCAATACTCAATCTTCAATCCTCAATGCTCAATCTTCAATCTTCGATCCTCAATCCTCAATCCTCAATCCTCAATCGTCAGGCTTCAATTCTCAATACTCAATCTTCAATCCTCAATCCTCAATCCCCAATCCTCAATCCACATCCTCAGTCCTCAATACCCAATCCTCAATCTTCAATCCTCAATACTGAATCCTCAATCCTCAGTCCTCAATCCTCAATCCTCAGTCCTCAAACCTTAATCCTGGATCCTCAATCCCCAATCATCAATCCTCAATACTCAGTCTTCAATCCTCAATCCTCAATCCTCAATCCTCAATCCTGATCCTTCAACCCTCAATACCAAGTCCTCAATCTTCAATCCTCAATCCTCAATCCTCAATTCTCAATCCTCAATCCTCAATCCTCAGACCTCAAACATCAATACTCAACCCTCAGTCCTCGTCCTCAATTCACAACAATCAATCCTCAATCCTCAATCTTCAATCATCAATATTCAATCTTCAGTCCTCAATCATCAATCCTCAATCCTCAATCCTCAATCCTGAATGTTCAATCCGCAATACCCAATCCTCTATCTTCAATCCTCAATCCTCAATCCTCAATCCTCAATTATCGATTCTCAATCCACAATCCTCAATCCTCCAAACTCAAACCTGAATCCTCAATCCTGAATCCTCAACCCTCAGTCCTCGTCCTCAATCCACAACAATCAATCCTCAATCCTCAATCTTTAATCATCAATATTCAATCTTCAGTCCTCAATCCTCAATCCTCAATCCTCGATCCTCAATCCTCAATGTTCAATCCGCAATACCCAATCCTCAATCTTCAATCCTCAATCCTCAATCCTCAATCCTCAATTATCGATCCTCAATCCTCAATCCTCAGTCCTCAAAAATGAAACCTGAATCCTCAATCCTGAATCCTCAACCTTCAGAACTCATACCTGAGCAATCAGACGTCAATCCACAATCCTCAATAGAATATTATCAATTCACAGCTTTCAATACTCAATACTCAATCTGCAATCTTCAAATTTCTTTCCACAAACATCAATTCTCATCACTCAACCCTCAACACTCTGTCCCCAATCCTCAATCTTCAATGCTCAATCCTCAATCCTCAATCCTCAATCCTCAATCCTCAAACTTCAATCCTCTGTACTCAATCCTCAATCCTCAATTCTAAATCCTCAACCCTCAATCCTCAATTTTCAATCCTCAATACTCAATCTTCAATCCTCAATCCTCAATCCTCAATCCTCAATCCTCTATCCTAATTCTACAATCCTCAATACCCAATCCTAAATCTTCAATCCTCAATCCTCAATCCTCAATTCTCAATCCTCAATCCTCAGTCCTCCGTCCTCAAACCTCAATCCTCAACACTCAGCCCTCATTCTCAATCCTCAATCCTCAATTCTTAGTCCTCAGCCCTCAAACCTCAATCCTCAACCCTCAGACCTCACCCTCAATCCTCTATTATCAATCCTCAATCCTCAATCTTCAATCCTCAATACTCAATCTTCAATCCTCAATCCTCAGTCCTCAAACCTCAATTCTGAATTCTCAATACTCAATCTTCAATCCTCAACCTTCAGTCCTCAATACTCAACTATCAGTCCTCAATCCTCAATACTCAACCCTCAATCCTCAATCTTCAATCCTCAATACTTAATCTTCAATCCTCAATCCTCAATCCTCAATCCTCAATGCTCAATCCTCAATCCTCAATCCACTACCCTCAATCTTCAATCCTCAATACTCAATCTGCAATCCTCAATCCTGAATCCTCAACCTTCAGAACTCAGTCCTCAATAATCAGCTGTCAATTCTCAATCCTCAAGAGAATATAATCAATTCACAGTTTTCAATACTCAATACTCAATCTGCAATCTTCAAATCTCTATCCACAAACATCAATCCTCATCATTCAACCCTCAACACTCAGTCCCCAATCCTCAATCTTCAACACTCAATCCTCAATCCTCAATCCTCAATCCTCAATCCTCAATCCTCAATACTCAATCTTCAGTCCTCAATCCTCAATCCTCAATCCTCAATCCTCAGTCCTCAATCCTCAACACCCAATCCTCAATCTTCAATCCTCAATCATCAATCCTCAATCCTCAATCTTCAATCCTCAATACTCAATCTTCAATACTCAACTATCAATTCCCAATTCTCAATACTCAATAGAATATCCTGAATTCTCAGGATTCAATACTCAAACCTCAACCCTCAACCATCAGCCCTCATTCTCAATCCTCAATCCTCAATCCTCAATCCTCAATATTCAATCCACAATACTCAATCTTCAATCCTCAATTCTCAATCCTCAAACCTCAATCCTCAACCCTCAGTCCTCAGTCCTCAAACCTCAATCGTCAATACTCAACCTTCAATCCTCAATCCTCCATCCTCAATCCTCAATCCTCATTCTTCAATCCGCAACACCCAATACTCAATCTTCAATCCTCAATCGTCAATCCTCAATCCTCAATTCTCAAACCTTAGCCCACATTCTCAATCCTCAATCCTCAATCCTCAATCTTCAATCCTCAATACTCAATCCTCAATCTTCAATCCTCATTCTTCAATCCTCAACACCCAATCCTCAATCTTCAATCCTCAATCTTCAATCCTCAATTCTCAATCCTCAATCCTCAATCCTCAGACCTCAAAAATCAATACTCAACCCTCAGTCCTCGTCCTCAATCCACAGCCCTCAATCCTCGATCCTCAATCTTCAATCATCAATATCCAATCTTCACTCCTCAATCCTCAATCCTCAATATTCAATCCTCAATCCTCAATCCTCAATCCTCAATACTCAAGCATCAACCCTCAATTCTCAATACTCAACAGAATATCCTGAATTCTCAGGATTCAATACTCAAACCTCAACTCTTAACCCTCTATCCTCAATACTCAATCCTCAATCCTCAATCTTCAATCCTCAATCCTCAATCCTCAATTCTCAATGCTCAACCCTCATTCCTCAGTTCTCAAACCTCAACCCTCAACCGCCAGCCCTCATCCTCAATCCTCAATACTCAATCGTCAATCCTCAATCTTCAATCCTCAATACTCAATCTTCAATAATCAATCCTCAATCCCCAAACCTCATACTTCAATCCTCAATCCTCAAACCTCTATCCTCAATCCTCAATCTTCAATCCTCAATACTCAATCTTCAATCCTCAATCCTCAATCCTCAATCCTCAATGCTGAATCCTCAATCCTCAATCCTCAACCCTCAATCTTCAATCCTCAATTCTCAATCTGCTATCCTCAATCCTCAATCCTCTATCCTCAATACTCAGTCTCCAATCCTCAATCCTCAATCCTCAATTCTCAATACTCATTCTTCAATCCTCAATACACAATCCTCAATCTTCTGTCCTCAATCCTCAATCCTCAATTCTCAATCCTTAATCCTCAATCCTCAGACCTTAAACATCAATACTCAACCCTCAGTCCTCGTCCTCAATCCACAACAATCAATCCTCAATCTCAATCTTCAATCATCAATATTCGATCTTCAGTCCTCAATCCTCAATCCTCAATCCTCAATTCTCAATCCTCAATTCTCATTCCTCAATAGTCAGTCCTCAATCGTCGATCCTCAATCCCCAATCCTCAATCTTCAATCCTCAATCCTCAATCCTCGATCCTCGATCCTCATTCTTCAATCCTCAATACTCAATCTTCAATCCTCAATCCTCAATCCTCAATCCTCAATCCTCAATCCTCAATCCTCAACCATCAATCATCAATACTCAGTCTTCAATCCTCAATCCTCAATCCTCAAACCTCAATCCTCATTCTTCAATCCTCAATACGCAATCCTCAATCTTCAATCCTCAATCCTCAAACCTCAATTCTCAATCCTTAATCCTCAATCCTCAGACCTTAAACATCAATAATCAACCCTCAGTCCTCGTCCTCAATCTGCAACAATCAATCCTCAATCCTCAATCTTCAATCATCAATATTCAATCTTCAGTCCTCAATCCTCAATCCTCAATTCTCAATCCTCAATCCTCAATGTTCAATCCGCAATACCCAATCCTCAATCTTCAATCCTCAATCCTCAATCCTCAATCCTCAATCCTCAATACTCAATCCTCAATCCTCAGTCCTCAAACCTCAAAACTCAATCTTCAACCCTCAATACTCAATCTTCAATCCTCCGTCCTCAATCCGCAATCCTCAATACTCAATCCTCAATCGTCAGGCTCCAATCCTCAATGCTCAATCTTCAATCCTCAATCCTCAATCCTCAATCCTCATCCTTCAATCCTCAATCATCAATCCTCAATCCTCAATCTTCAATCCTCAATACTCAATCTTCAATACTCAACTATCAATTCCCAATTCTCAATACTCAATAGAATATCCTGAATTCTCAGGATTCAATACTCAAACCTCAACCCTCAACCATCAGCCCTCATTCTCAATCCTCAATCCTCAATCCTCAATCCTCAATATTCAATCCACAATACTCAATCTTCAATCCTCAATTCTCAATCCTCAAACCTCAATCCTCAACCCTCAGTCCTCGTACTCAATTCTCAATCCTCAATCCTCAATCTTCAATCCTCAATCCTCAATCATCAATTCTCAATCCTCAATCCTCAGTCCTCAGTCCTCAAACTTCAATCTTCAATCCTCAATCCTAAATCCTCAATCCTCAATCCTCATTCTTCAATCCTCAACACACAATCCTCAATCTTCAATCCTCAATCCTCAATCCTCAGACCTCAATCCTCAATCTTCAATCCTCTATACTCAATCTTCAATCTTCAATCCTCAATTCTCAATCCTCAATCCTCAATCCTCATTCTTCAATCCTCAACACCTAATCCTCAATCTTCAATCCTCAATCCTCAATCCTCGATACTCAATCCTCAATCCTCAATCCTCAATCCTCAATCTTCAATCCTCAATCCTCAATCCTCAATCCTCAATCCTCATTCTTCAATCCTCAATACCCATTCCTCAATCTTCAATCCTCAATCCTCAATCCTCAATTCTCAATGCTCATTCCTCAGTCCTCAGTTCTCAAACCTCAACCCTCAACCATCAGCCCTCATCCTCAATCCTCAATACTCAATCCTCAATCCTCAATCTTCAATCCTCAATACTCAATCTTCAATAATCAATCCTCAATTCTCAATCCTCAATACTCAATACTCAATCCACAATACTCAATACTCAATCGTCGATACTCAATCCCCAATACTCAATCTTCAATCCTCAATGCTCAATCTTCAATCTTCGATCCTCAATACTCAATCTTCAATCCTCAATCCTCAATCCTCAATCCTCAATCATCAATCCTCAATCCTCAACCTTCAATCATCAATACTCAGTCTTCAATCCTCAATCCTCAATCCTCAATCCTCAATACTCATTCTTCAATCCTCAATCCTCAATCCTCAATCCTCAATCCTCAATCCTCAATCGTCAGGCTTCAATTCTCAATACTCAATCTTCAATCCTCAATCCTCAATCCCCAATCCTCAATCCACATCCTCAGTCCTCAATACCCAATCCTCAATCTTCAATCCTCAATACTGAATCCTCAATCCTCAGTCCTCAATCCTCAATCCTCAGTCCTCAAACCTTAATCCTGGATCCTCAATCCCCAATCATCAATCCTCAATACTCAGTCTTCAATCCTCAATCCTCAATCCTCAATCCTCAATCCTGATCCTTCAACCCTCAATACCAAGTCCTCAATCTTCAATCCTCAATCCTCAATCCTCAATTCTCAATCCTCAATCCTCAATCCTCAGACCTCAAACATCAATACTCAACCCTCAGTCCTCGTCCTCAATTCACAACAATCAATCCTCAATCCTCAATCTTCAATCATCAATATTCAATCTTCAGTCCTCAATCATCAATCCTCAATCCTCAATCCTCAATCCTGAATGTTCAATCCGCAATACCCAATCCTCTATCTTCAATCCTCAATCCTCAATCCTCAATCCTCAATTATCGATTCTCAATCCACAATCCCCAATCCTCCAAACTCAAACCTGAATCCTCAATCCTGAATCCTCAACCTTCAGAGCTCAGTCCTCAACAATCAGATGTCAATTCTCAATTATCAATAGAATATAATCAACTCACAGTTTTCAATACTCAATACTCAATCTGCAATCTTCAAATTTCTATCCACAAACATCAATTCTCATCATTCAACCCTCAACACTCAGTCCCCAATCCTCAATCTTCAACACTCAATCGTCAATCCTCAATCCTCAATCCTCAATCTTCAAGTCTCAATACTCAATCTTCAATCCTCCATCCTCAATCCTTAATCCTCAATCCTCAATCCTCAATCGTCAGGCTTCAATCCTCAATACTCAATCTTCAACCCTCAATCCTCAATCCTCATTCCTCAATCCTCATTCTTCAATCCTCATTCTTCAATCCTCAATACCCAATCCTCAATCTTCAATCTTCAATCCTCAATCCTCAATTCTCAATCCTGAATCCTCAGTCCTCAGTCCTCAAACTTCAATCGTCAACCCTCAGCCCTCATCCTCAATCCTCAATCCTCAATCTTCAATCCTCAATCCTCAATCCTCATGCCTCAATCCTCAATCCTCAATCCTCTGTCATCAAACCTCAATCCTGAATCCTCAATCCTGAATCCTCAACCTTCAGACCTCAGACCTGAACATTCAGATGTCAGTCCTCAATCCTCAATAGAATATTATCAATTCACAGTTTTCAATACTCAATACTCAATCTGCAATCTTCAAATTTCTATCCACAAACATCAATTCTTATCACTCAAATCTCAACACTCAGTCCCCAATCCTCAATCTTCAATCCTCAATCCTCAATCCTCAATCCTCAATCCTCAAACTTCAATCATCTATACTCAATCCTCAATCCTCAATCCTCAATCCTCAATACTCAATCCTCAATTTTCAATCCTCAATACTCAATCTTCAATCCTCAATCCTCAATCCTCAATCCTCAATCCTCAATCCTCATTCTACAATCCTCAATACCCAATCCTCAATCTTCAATCCTCAATCCTCAATCCTCAATTCTCAATCCTCAATCCTCAGGCCTCAGTCCTCAAACCTCAATCCTCAACCCTCAGCCCTCATTCTCAATCCTCAATCCGCAATTCTCAGTCCTCAGCCCTCAAACCTCAATCGTCAACCATCAGACTTCATCCTCAGTCCTCAATTATCAATCCTCAATACTCAATCTTCTATCCTCAATCGTCAGTCCTCTAACCTCAATTCTGAATCCTCAATACTCTATCTTCAATCCTCAACCTTCAGTCCTCAATACTCAACTATCAGTCCTCAATTCTCAATACTCAATCCTCAATCCTCAATCTCCAATCCTCGATACTCAATCTTCAATCCTCAATCCTCAATCCTCAATCCTCAATGCTCAATCCTCAATCCTCAATCTCCAACACTCAATCTTCAATCCTCAATACTCAATCTGCAATCCTCAATCCTCAATCCTCAATTCTCAATCCTCATTCTTCAATCCTCAATACCCAATCCTCAATCTTCAATCCTCAATCCTAAATCCTCAATCCTCAATCCTCATTCTTCAATCCTCAACACACAATCCTCAATCTTCAATCCTCAATCCTCAATCCTCAGACCTCAACCCTCAGCCCTCATCCTCAATCCTCAACCCTCAATCATCAATCCTCAATCATCAATCCTCAGTCCTCAATCCTCAATCCTCGGTCTTCAATCCTCAGTCCCCAATCCTCAATCTTCAATCCTCAATCCTCAGTCGACGATCCTCAGTCCTCAATCCTCAATCCTCAATCCTCGATGTTCAATACGCAATACCCAATCCTCAATCTTCAATCCTCAATACTGAATCCTCAATCCTCAGTCCTCAATCCTCAATCCTCAGTCCTCAAACCTTAATCCTGGATCCTCAATCCCCAATCATCAATCCTCTATACTCAGTCTTCAATCCTGAATCCTCAATCCTCAATCCTCAATCCTGATTCTTCAACCCTCAATACCAAGTCCTCAATCTTCAATCCTCAATCCCCAATCCTCAATTCTCAATCCTCAATCCTCAATCCTCAGACCTCAAACATCAATACTCAACCCTCAGTCATCGTCCTCAATTCACAACAATCAATCCTCAATCCTCAATCTTCAATCATCAATATTCAATCTTCAGTCCTCAATCATCAATCCTCAATCCTCAATCCTCAATCCTGAATGTTCAATCCGCAATACCCAATCCTCTATCTTCAATCCTCAATCCTCAATCCTGAATCCTCAATTATCGATTCTCAATCCTCAATCCTCAATCCTCCAAACTCAAACCTGAATCCTCAATCCTGAATCCTCAACCTTCAGAGCTCAGTCCTCAACAATCAGTTGTCAATTCTCAATTTTCAATAGAATATAATCAACTCACAGTTTTCAATACTCAATACTCAATCTGCAATCTTCAAATCTCTATCCACAAACATCAATTCTCATCATTCAACCCTCAACACTCAGTCCCCAATCCTCAATCTTCAACACTCAATCGTCAATCCTCAATCCTCAATCCTCAATCTTCAAGTCTCAATACTCAATCTTCAATCCTCCATCCTCAATCCTTAATCCTCAATCCTCAATCCTCAATCGTCAGGCTTCAATCCTCAATACTCAATCTTCAACCCTCAATCCTCAATCCTCATTCCTCAATCCTCATTCTTCAATCCTCATTCTTCAATCCTCAATACCCAATCCTCAATCTTCAATCTTCAATCCTCAATCCTCAATTCTCAATCCTGAATCCTCAGTCCTCAGTCCTCAAACTTCAATCGTCAACCCTCAGCCCTCATCCTCAATCCTCAATCCTCAATCTTCAATCCTCAATCCTCAATCCTCATGCCTCAATCCTCAATCCTCAATCCTCTGTCATCAAACCTCAATCCTGAATCCTCAATCCTGAATCCTCAACCTTCAGACCTCAGACCTGAACATTCAGATGTCAGTCCTCAATCCTCAATAGAATATTATCAATTCACAGTTTTCAATACTCAATACTCAATCTGCAATCTTCAAATTTCTATCCACAAACATCAATTCTTATCACTCAAATCTCAACACTCAGTCCCCAATCCTCAATCTTCAATCCTCAATCCTCAATCCTCAATCCTCAATCCTCAAACTTCAATCATCTATACTCAATCCTCAATCCTCAATCCTCAATCCTCAATACTCAATCCTCAATTTTCAATCCTCAATACTCAATCTTCAATCCTCAATCCTCAATCCTCAATCCTCAATCCTCAATCCTCATTCTACAATCCTCAATACCCAATCCTCAATCTTCAATCCTCAATCCTCAATCCTCAATTCTCAATCCTCAATCCTCAGGCCTCAGTCCTCAAACCTCAATCCTCAACCCTCAGCCCTCATTCTCAATCCTCAATCCGCAATTCTCAGTCCTCAGCCCTCAAACCTCAATCGTCAACCATCAGACTTCATCCTCAGTCCTCAATTATCAATCCTCAATCCTCAATCTTCAATCCTCAATACTCAATCTTCTATCCTCAATCGTCAGTCCTCTAACCTCAATTCTGAATCCTCAATACTCTATCTTCAATCCTCAACCTTCAGTCCTCAATACTCAACTATCAGTCCTCAATTCTCAATACTCAATCCTCAATCCTCAATCTCCAATCCTCGATACTCAATCTTCAATCCTCAATCCTCAATCCTCAATCCTCAATGCTCAATCCTCAATCCTCAATCTCCAACACTCAATCTTCAATCCTCAATACTCAATCTGCAATCCTCAATCCTCAATCCTCAATCCTCAATCCTCATTCTTCAATCCTCAATACCCAATCCTCAATCTTCAATCCTCAATCCTAAATCCTCAATCCTCAATCCTCATTCTTCAATCCTCAACACACAATCCTCAATCTTCAATCCTCAATCCTCAATCCTCAGACCTCAATCCTCAATCTTCAATCCTCTATACTCAATGTTCAATCTTCAATCCTCAATCCTCAATCCTCAATCCTCAATCCTCATTCTTCAATCCTCAACACCTAATCCTCAATCTTCAATCCTCAATCCTCAATCCTCAATTCTCAATCCTCAATCCTCAATCCTCAATCCTCAATCTTCAATCCTCAATCCTCAATCCTCAATCCTCAATCCTCATTCTTCAATCCTCAATACCCATTCCTCAATCTTCAATCCTCAATCCTCAATCCTCAATTCTCAATGCTCATTCCTCAGTCCTCAGTTCTCAAACCTCAACCCTCAACCATCAGCCCTCATCCTCAATCCTCAATACTCAATCCTCAATCCTCAATCTTCAATCCTCAATACTCAATCTTCAATAATCAATCCTCAATTCTCAATCCTCAATACTCAATACTCAATCCTCAATACTCAATACTCAATCGTCGATACTCAATCCCCAATCCTCAATCTTCAATCCTCAATCCTCAATCCTCAATCTTCAATCCTCAATACTCAATCTTCAATCCTCAATCCTCAATCCTCAATCCTCAATCCTCAATTCTCAATCCTTAATCCTCAATCCTCAGACCTTAAAAATCAATACTCAACCCTCAGTCCTCGTCCTCAATCCACAACAATCAATCCTGAATCCTCAATCTTCAATCATCAATATTCAATCTTCAGTCCTCAATTCTCAATCATCAATCCTCAATCCTCAATCCTCAATGTTCAATCCGCAATACCCAATCCTCAATCTTCAATCCTCAATCCTCAATCCTCAATCCTCAATACTCAGTCCTCAATCCTCAGTCCTCAAACCTCAAAACTCAATCTTCAATCCTCAATACTCAATCTTCAATCCTCCGTCCTCAATCCTCAATCCTCAATCCTCAATCCTCAATCGTCAGGCTTCAATTCTCAATACTCAATCTTCAATCCTCAATCCTCAATCCCCAATCCTCAATCCACATCCTCAGTCCTCAATACCCAATCCTCAATCTTCAATGCTCAATCCTCAATCCTCAATCCTCAATCCTCAATCCTCAAACTTCAATCCTCTATACTCAATCCTCAATCCTCAATCCTCAATCCTCAACCCTCAATCCTCAATTTTCAATCCTCAATACTCAATCTTCAATCCTCAATCCTCAATCCTCAATCCTCAATCCTCTATCCTAATTCTACAATCCTCAATACCCAATCCTAAATCTTCAATCCTCAATCCTCAATCCTCAATTCTCAATCCTCAATCCTCAGTCCTCCGTCCTCAAACCTCAATCCTCAACACTCAGCCCTCATTCTCAATCCTCAATCCTCAATTCTTAGTCCTCAGCCCTCAAACCTCAATCCTCAACCCTCAGACCTCACCCTCAATCCTCTATTATCAATCCTCAATCCTCAATCTTCAATCCTCAATACTCAATCTTCAATCCTCAATCCTCAGTCCTCAAACCTCAATTCTGAATTCTCAATACTCAATCTTCAATCCTCAACCTTCAGTCCTCAATACTCAACTATCAGTCCTCAATCCTCAATACTCAATCCTCAATCCTCAATCTTCAATCCTCAATACTTAATCTTCAATCCTCAATCCTCAATCCTCAATCCTCAATGCTCAATCCTCAATCCTCAATCCACTACCCTCAATCTTCAATCCTCAATACTCAATCTGCAATCCTCAATCCTGAATCCTCAACCTTCAGAACTCAGTCCTCAATAATCAGCTGTCAATTCTCAATCCTCAAGAGAATATAATCAATTCACAGTTTTCAATACTCAATACTCAATCTGCAATCTTCAAATCTCTATCCACAAACACCAATCCTCATCATTCAACCCTCAACACTCAGTCCCCAATCCTCAATCTTCAACACTCAATCCTCAATCCTCAATCCTCAATCCTCAACACTCAGTCCTCGTACTCAATTCTCAATCCTCAATCCTCAATCTTCAATCCTCAATAATCAATCTCCAATCACTAGATCCTCAATCCCCAATCCTCAGTCCTTGATCCTCAGCTTTCAATCCTCTATCCCCAGTCCTCAATCTTCAATCCTCAATGCTCAATCCTCAATCCTCAATCCTCAGTCCTCAATCCTCAATCCTCAATCCTCAAACATCAACCCTCAACCGTCAGTCCTCGTCCTCAATACTCAACACTCAATCCTCAAACCTCAATCTTCAATCCTCAATACTCAATATTCAATCCTCGATCCTCAATTCTCAATCCTCAATCTTCAATCCTCAATCCTCAATCCTCAATCCTCAATCCTCATTCTTCAATCCTCAATACCCATTCCTCAATCTTCAATCCTCAATCCTCAATCCTCAATTCTCAATGCTCAATCCTCAGTCCTCAGTTCTCAAACCTCAACCCTCAACCATCAGCCCTCATCCTCAATCCTCAATACTCAATCCTCAATCCACAATCTTCAATCCTCAATACTCAATCTTCAATAATCAATCCTCAATTCTCAATCCTCAATACTCAATACTCAATCCTCAATACTCAATACTCAATCGTCGATACTCAATCCCCAATCCTCAATCTTCAATCCTCAATCCTCAATCCTCAATCTTCAATCCTCAATACTCAATCTTCAATCCTCAATCCTCAATCCTCAATCCTCAATCCTCAATTCTCAATCCTTAATCCTCAATCCTCAGACCTTAAACATCAATACTCAACCCTCAGTCCTCGTCCTCAATCCACAACAATCAATCCTGAATCCTCAATCTTCAATCATCAATATTCAATCTTCAGTCCTCAATTCTCAATCCTCAATCCTCAATCCTCAATCCTCAATGTTCAATCCGCAATACCCAATCCTCAATCTTCAATCCTCAATCCTCAATCCTCAATCCTCAATACTCAGTCCTCAATCCTCAGACCTCAAACCTCAAAACTCAATCTTCAATCCTCAATACTCAATCTTCAATCCTCCGTCCTCAATCCTAAATCCTCAATCCTCAATCCTCAATCGTCAGGCTTCAATTCTCAATACTCAATCTTCAATCCTCAATCCTCAATCCCCAATCCTCAATCCACATCCTCAGTCCTCAATACCCAATCCTCAATCTTCAATCCTCAATACTCAATCTTCAATCCTCAATCCTCAAGCCTCAATCCTCAATCCTCAAGCCTCAACACTCAACCATCAATCATCAATACTCAGTCTTCAATCCTCAATCCTCAATCCTCAATCCTCAATCCTCATTCTTCAATCCTCAATACGCAATCCTCAATCTTCAATCCTCAATCCTCAATCCTCAATTCTCAATCCTTAATCCTCAATCCTCAGACCTTAAACATCAATACTCAACCCTCAGTCCTCGTCCTCAATCCACAACAATCAATCCTCAATCCTCAATCTTCAATCATCAATATTCAATCTTCAGTCCTCAATCATCAATCCTCAATCCTCAATCCTCAATCCTGAATGTTCAATCCGCAATACCCAATCCTCTATCTTCAATCCTCAATCCTCAATCCTCAATCCTCAATTATCGATCCTCAATCCTCAATCCTCAATCCTCCAAACTCAAACCTGAATCCTCAATCCTGAATCCTCAACCTTCAGAGCTCAGTCCTCAACAATCAGTTGTCAATTCTCAATTATCAATAGAATATAATCAACTCACAGTTTTCAATACTCAATACTCAATCTGCAATCTTCAAATCTCTATCCACAAACATCAATTCTCATCATTCAACCCTCAACACTCAGTCCCCAATCCTCAATCTTCAACACTCAATCCTCAATCCTCAATCCTCAATCCTCAATCTTCAAGTCTCAATACACAATCTTCAATCCTCCATCCTCAATCCTTAATCCTCAATCCTCAATCCTCAATCGTCAGGCTTCAATCCTCAATACTCAATCTTCAACCCTCAATCCTCAATCCTCATTCCTCAATCCTCATTCTTCAATCCTCATTCTTCAATCCTCAATACCCAATCCTCAATCTTCAATCTTCAATCCTCAATCCTCAATTCTCAATCCTGAATCCTCAGTCCTCAGTCCTCAAACTTCAATCGTCAACCCTCAGCCCTCATCCTCAATCCTCAATCCTCAATCTTCAATCCTCAATCCTCAATCCTCATGCCTCAATCCTCAATCCTCAATCCTCTGTCATCAAACCTCAATCCTGAATCCTCAATCCTGAATCCTCAACCTTCAGACCTCAGACCTGAACATTCAGATGTCAGTCCTCAATCCTCAATAGAATATTATCAATTCACAGTTTTCAATACTCAATACTCAATCTGCAATCTTCAAATTTCTATCCACAAACATCAATTCTTATCACTCAAATCTCAACACTCAGTCCCCAATCCTCAATCTTCAATCCTCAATCCTCAATCCTCAATCCTCAATCCTCAAACTTCAATCATCTATACTCAATCCTCAATCCTCAATCCTCAATCCTCAATACTCAATCCTCAATTTTCAATCCTCAATACTCAATCTTCAATCCTCAATCCTCAATCCTCAATCCTCAATCCTCAATCCTCATTCTACAATCCTCAATACCCAATCCTCAATCTTCAATCCTCAATCCTCAATCCTCAATTCTCAATTCTCAATCCTCAGGACTCAGTCCTCAAACCTCAATCCTCAACCCTCAGCCCTCATTCTCAATCCTCAATCCGCAATTCTCAGTCCTCAGCCCTCAAACCTCAATCGTCAACCATCAGACTTCATCCTCAGTCCTCAATTATCAATCCTCAATCCTCAATCTTCAATCCTCAATACTCAATCTTCTATCCTCAATCGTCAGTCCTCTAACCTCAATTCTGAATCCTCAATACTCTATCTTCAATCCTCAACCTTCAGTCCTCAATACTCAACTATCAGTCCTCAATTCTCAATACTCAATCCTCAATCCTCAATCTCCAATCCTCGATACTCAATCTTCAATCCTCAATCCTGAATCCTCAATCCTCAATGCTCAATCCTCAATCCTCAATCTCCAACACTCAATCTTCAATCCTCAATACTCAATCTGCAATCCTCAATCCTCAATCCTCAATCCTCAATCCTCATTCTTCAATCCTCAATACCCAATCCTCAATCTTCAATCCTCAATCCTAAATCCTCAATCCTCAATCCTCATTCTTCAATCCTCAACACACAATCCTCAATCTTCAATCCTCAATCCTCAATCCTCAGACCTCAACCCTCAGCCCTCATCCTCAATCCTCAACCCTCAATCATCAATCCTCAATCATCAATCCTCAGTCCTCAATCCTCAATCCTCGGTCTTCAATCCTCAGTCCCCAATCCTCAATCTTCAATCCTCAATCCTCAGTCGACGATCCTCAGTCCTCAATCCTCAATCCTCAATCCTCGATGTTCAATACGCAATACCCAATCCTCAATCTTCAATCCTCAATACTGAATCCTCAATCCTCAGTCCTCAATCCTCAATCCTCAGTCCTCAAACCTTAATCCTGGATCCTCAATCCCCAATCATCAATCCTCAATACTCAGTCTTCAATCCTGAATCCTCAATCCTCAATCCTCAATCCTGATTCTTCAACCCTCAATACCAAGTCCTCAATCTTCAATCCTCAATCCTCAATCCTCAATTCTCAATCCTCAATCCTCAATCCTCAGACCTCAAACATCAATACTCAACCCTCAGTCCTCGTCCTCAATTCACAACAATCAATCCTCAATCCTCAATCTTCAATCATCAATATTCAATCTTCAGTCCTCAATCATCAATCCTCAATCCTCAATCCTCAATCCTGAATGTTCAATCCGCAATACCCAATCCTCTATCTTCAATCCTCAATCCTCAATCCTCAATCCTCAATTATCGATTCTCAATCCTCAATCCTCAATCCTCCAAACTCAAACCTGAATCCTCAATCCTGAATCCTCAACCTTCAGAGCTCAGTCCTCAACAATCAGTTGTCAATTCTCAATTATCAATAGAATATAATCAACTCACAGTTTTCAATACTCAATACTCAATCTGCAATCTTCAAATCTCTATCCACAAACATCAATTCTCATCATTCAACCCTCAACACTCAGTCCCCAATCCTCAATCTTCAACACTCAATCGTCAATCCTCAATCCTCAATCCTCAATCTTCAAGTCTCAATACTCAATCTTCAATCCTCCATCCTCAATCCTTAATCCTCAATCCTCAATCCTCAATCGTCAGGCTTCAATCCTCAATACTCAATCTTCAACCCTCAATCCTCAATCCTCATTCCTCAATCCTCATTCTTCAATCCTCATTCTTCAATCCTCAATACCCAATCCTCAATCTTCAATCTTCAATCCTCAATCCTCAATTCTCAATCCTGAATCCTCAGTCCTCAGTCCTCAAACTTCAATCGTCAACCCTCAGCCCTCATCCTCAATCCTCAATCCTCAATCTTCAATCCTCAATCCTCAATCCTCATGCCTCAATCCTCAATCCTCAATCCTCTGTCATCAAACCTCAATCCTGAATCCTCAATCCTGAATCCTCAACCTTCAGACCTCAGACCTGAACATTCAGATGTCAGTCCTCAATCCTCAATAGAATATTATCAATTCACAGTTTTCAATACTCAATACTCAATCTGCAATCTTCAAATTTCTATCCACAAACATCAATTCTTATCACTCAAATCTCAACACTCAGTCCCCAATCCTCAATCTTCAATCCTCAATCCTCAATCCTCAATCCTCAATCCTCAAACTTCAATCATCTATACTCAATCCTCAATCCTCAATCCTCAATCCTCAATACTCAATCCTCAATTTTCAATCCTCAATACTCAATCTTCAATCCTCAATCCTCAATCCTCAATCCTCAATCCTCAATCCTCATTCTACAATCCTCAATACCCAATCCTCAATCTTCAATCCTCAATCCTCAATCCTCAATTCTCAATCCTCAATCCTCAGGCCTCAGTCCTCAAACCTCAATCCTCAACCCTCAGCCCTCATTCTCAATCCTCAATCCGCAATTCTCAGTCCTCAGCCCTCAAACCTCAATCGTCAACCATCAGACTTCATCCTCAGTCCTCAATTATCAATCCTCAATCCTCAATCTTCAATCCTCAATACTCAATCTTCTATCCTCAATCGTCAGTCCTCTAACCTCAATTCTGAATCCTCAATACTCTATCTTCAATCCTCAACCTTCAGTCCTCAATACTCAACTATCAGTCCTCAATTCTCAATACTCAATCCTCAATCCTCAATCTCCAATCCTCGATACTCAATCTTCAATCCTCAATCCTCAATCCTCAATCCTCAATGCTCAATACTCAATCCTCAATCTCCAACACTCAATCTTCAATCCTCAATACTCAATCTGCAATCCTCAATCCTCAATCCTAAATCCACAATCCTCATTCTTCAATCCTCAATACCCAATCCTCAATCTTCAATCCTCAATCCTAAATCCTCAATCCTCAATCCTCATTCTTCAATCCTCAACACACAATCCTCAATCTTCAATCCTCAATCCTCAATCCTCAGACCTCAATCCTCAATCTTCAATCCTCTATACGCAATCCTCAATCTTCAATCCTCAATCCTCAATCCTCAATTCTCAATCCTTAATCCTCAATCCTCAGACCTTAAACATCAATACTCAACCCTCAGTCCTCGTCCTCAATCCACAACAATCAATCCTCAATCCTCAATCTTCAATCATCAATATTCAATCTTCAGTCCTCAATCATCAATCCTCAATCCTCAATCCTCAATCCTGAATGTTCAATCCGCAATACCCAATCCTCTATCTTCAATCCTCAATCCTCAATCCTCAATCCTCAATTATCGATCCTCAATCCTCAATCCTCAATCCTCCAAACTCAAACCTGAATCCTCAATCCTGAATCCTCAACCTTCAGAGCTCAGTCCTCAACAATCAGTTGTCAATTCTCAATTATCAATAGAATATAATCAACTCACAGTTTTCAATACTCAATACTCAATCTGCAATCTTCAAATCTCTATCCACAAACATCAATTCTCATCATTCAACCCTCAACACTCAGTCCCCAATCCTCAATCTTCAACACTCAATCCTCAATCCTCAATCCTCAATCCTCAATCTTCAAGTCTCAATACACAATCTTCAATCCTCCATCCTCAATCCTTAATCCTCAATCCTCAATCCTCAATCGTCAGGCTTCAATCCTCAATACTCAATCTTCAACCCTCAATCCTCAATCCTCATTCCTCAATCCTCATTCTTCAATCCTCATTCTTCAATCCTCAATACCCAATCCTCAATCTTCAATCTTCAATCCTCAATCCTCAATTCTCAATCCTGAATCCTCAGTCCTCAGTCCTCAAACTTCAATCGTCAACCCTCAGCCCTCATCCTCAATCCTCAATCCTCAATCTTCAATCCTCAATCCTCAATCCTCATGCCTCAATCCTCAATCCTCAATCCTCTGTCATCAAACCTCAATCCTGAATCCTCAATCCTGAATCCTCAACCTTCAGACCTCAGACCTGAACATTCAGATGTCAGTCCTCAATCCTCAATAGAATATTATCAATTCACAGTTTTCAATACTCAATACTCAATCTGCAATCTTCAAATTTCTATCCACAAACATCAATTCTTATCACTCAAATCTCAACACTCAGTCCCCAATCCTCAATCTTCAATCCTCAATCCTCAATCCTCAATCCTCAATCCTCAAACTTCAATCATCTATACTCAATCCTCAATCCTCAATCCTCAATCCTCAATACTCAATCCTCAATTTTCAATCCTCAATACTCAATCTTCAATCCTCAATCCTCAATCCTCAATCCTCAATCCTCAATCCTCATTCTACAATCCTCAATACCCAATCCTCAATCTTCAATCCTCAATCCTCAATCCTCAATTCTCAATTCTCAATCCTCAGGACTCAGTCCTCAAACCTCAATCCTCAACCCTCAGCCCTCATTCTCAATCCTCAATCCGCAATTCTCAGTCCTCAGCCCTCAAACCTCAATCGTCAACCATCAGACTTCATCCTCAGTCCTCAATTATCAATCCTCAATCCTCAATCTTCAATCCTCAATACTCAATCTTCTATCCTCAATCGTCAGTCCTCTAACCTCAATTCTGAATCCTCAATACTCTATCTTCAATCCTCAACCTTCAGTCCTCAATACTCAACTATCAGTCCTCAATTCTCAATAATCAATCCTCAATCCTCAATCTCCAATCCTCGATACTCAATCTTCAATCCTCAATCCTGAATCCTCAATCCTCAATGCTCAATCCTCAATCCTCAATCTCCAACACTCAATCTTCAATCCTCAATACTCAATCTGCAATCCTCAATCCTCAATCCTCAATCCTCAATCCTCATTCTTCAATCCTCAATACCCAATCCTCAATCTTCAATCCTCAATCCTAAATCCTCAATCCTCAATCCTCATTCTTCAATCCTCAACACACAATCCTCAATCTTCAATCCTCAATCCTCAATCCTCAGACCTCAACCCTCAGCCCTCATCCTCAATCCTCAACCCTCAATCATCAATCCTCAATCATCAATCCTCAGTCCTCAATCCTCAATCCTCGGTCTTCAATCCTCAGTCCCCAATCCTCAATCTTCAATCCTCAATCCTCAGTCGACGATCCTCAGTCCTCAATCCTCAATCCTCAATCCTCGATGTTCAATACGCAATACCCAATCCTCAATCTTCAATCCTCAATACTGAATCCTCAATCCTCAGTCCTCAATCCTCAATCCTCAGTCCTCAAACCTTAATCCTGGATCCTCAATCCCCAATCATCAATCCTCAATACTCAGTCTTCAATCCTGAATCCTCAATCCTCAATCCTCAATCCTGATTCTTCAACCCTCAATACCAAGTCCTCAATCTTCAATCCTCAATCCTCAATCCTCAATTCTCAATCCTCAATCCTCAATCCTCAGACCTCAAACATCAATACTCAACCCTCAGTCCTCGTCCTCAATTCACAACAATCAATCCTCAATCCTCAATCTTCAATCATCAATATTCAATCTTCAGTCCTCAATCATCAATCCTCAATCCTCAATCCTCAATCCTGAATGTTCAATCCGCAATACCCAATCCTCTATCTTCAATCCTCAATCCTCAATCCTCAATCCTCAATTATCGATTCTCAATCCTCAATCCTCAATCCTCCAAACTCAAACCTGAATCCTCAATCCTGAATCCTCAACCTTCAGAGCTCAGTCCTCAACAATCAGTTGTCAATTCTCAATTATCAATAGAATATAATCAACTCACAGTTTTCAATACTCAATACTCAATCTGCAATCTTCAAATCTCTATCCACAAACATCAATTCTCATCATTCAACCCTCAACACTCAGTCCCCAATCCTCAATCTTCAACACTCAATCGTCAATCCTCAATCCTCAATCCTCAATCTTCAAGTCTCAATACTCAATCTTCAATCCTCCATCCTCAATCCTTAATCCTCAATCCTCAATCCTCAATCGTCAGGCTTCAATCCTCAATACTCAATCTTCAACCCTCAATCCTCAATCCTCATTCCTCAATCCTCATTCTTCAATCCTCATTCTTCAATCCTCAATACCCAATCCTCAATCTTCAATCTTCAATCCTCAATCCTCAATTCTCAATCCTGAATCCTCAGTCCTCAGTCCTCAAACTTCAATCGTCAACCCTCAGCCCTCATCCTCAATCCTCAATCCTCAATCTTCAATCCTCAATCCTCAATCCTCATGCCTCAATCCTCAATCCTCAATCCTCTGTCATCAAACCTCAATCCTGAATCCTCAATCCTGAATCCTCAACCTTCAGACCTCAGACCTGAACATTCAGATGTCAGTCCTCAATCCTCAATAGAATATTATCAATTCACAGTTTTCAATACTCAATACTCAATCTGCAATCTTCAAATTTCTATCCACAAACATCAATTCTTATCACTCAAATCTCAACACTCAGTCCCCAATCCTCAATCTTCAATCCTCAATCCTCAATCCTCAATCCTCAATCCTCAAACTTCAATCATCTATACTCAATCCTCAATCCTCAATCCTCAATCCTCAATACTCAATCCTCAATTTTCAATCCTCAATACTCAATCTTCAATCCTCAATCCTCAATCCTCAATCCTCAATCCTCAATCCTCATTCTACAATCCTCAATACCCAATCCTCAATCTTCAATCCTCAATCCTCAATCCTCAATTCTCAATCCTCAATCCTCAGGCCTCAGTCCTCAAACCTCAATCCTCAACCCTCAGCCCTCATTCTCAATCCTCAATCCGCAATTCTCAGTCCTCAGCCCTCAAACCTCAATCGTCAACCATCAGACTTCATCCTCAGTCCTCAATTATCAATCCTCAATCCTCAATCTTCAATCCTCAATACTCAATCTTCTATCCTCAATCGTCAGTCCTCTAACCTCAATTCTGAATCCTCAATACTCTATCTTCAATCCTCAACCTTCAGTCCTCAATACTCAACTATCAGTCCTCAATTCTCAATACTCAATCCTCAATCCTCAATCTCCAATCCTCGATACTCAATCTTCAATCCTCAATCCTCAATCCTCAATCCTCAATGCTCAATACTCAATCCTCAATCTCCAACACTCAATCTTCAATCCTCAATACTCAATCTGCAATCCTCAATCCTCAATCCTAAATCCACAATCCTCATTCTTCAATCCTCAATACCCAATCCTCAATCTTCAATCCTCAATCCTAAATCCTCAATCCTCAATCCTCATTCTTCAATCCTCAACACACAATCCTCAATCTTCAATCCTCAATCCTCAATCCTCAGACCTCAATCCTCAATCTTCAATCCTCTATACTCAATGTTCAATGTTCAATCCTCAATCCTCAATCCTCAATCCTCAATCCTCATTCTTCAATCCTCAACACCTAATCCTCAATCTTCAATCCTCAATCCTCAATCCTCAATTCTCAATCCTCAATCCTCAATCCTCAATCCTCAATCTTCAATCCTCAATCCTCAATCCTCAATCCTCAATCCTCATTCTTCAATCCTCAATACCCATTCCTCAATCTTCAATCCTCAATCCTCAATCCTCAATTCTCAATGCTCATTCCTCAGTCCTCAGTTCTCAAACCTCAACCCTCAACCATCAGCCCTCATCCTCAATCCTCAATACTCAATCCTCAATCCTCAATCTTCAATCCTCAATACTCAATCTTCAATAATCAATCCTCAATTCTCAATCCTCAATACTCAATACTCAATCCTCAATACTCAATACTCAATCGTCGATACTCAATCCCCAATCCTCAATCTTCAATCCTCAATCCTCAATCTTCAATCTTCGATCCTCAATACTCAATCTTCAATCCTCAATCCTCAATCCTCAATCCTCAATCCTCAATCATCAATCCTCAATCCTCAGCCTTCAATCATCAATACTCAGTCTTCAATCCTCAATCCTCAATCCTCAATCCTCAATACTCATTCTTCAATCCTCAATACACAATCCTCAATCTTCAATCCTCAATCCTCAATCCTCAATTCTCAATCCTCAATCCTCAATCCTCAGACCTCAAACATCAATACTCAACCCTCAGTCCTCGTCCTCAATCCACAACAATCAATCCTCAATCCTCAATCTTTAGTCATCAATATTCAATCTTCAGTCCTCAATCCTCAATCCTCAATCCTCGATCCTCAATCCTCAATGTTCAATCCGCAATACCCAATCCTCAATCTTCAATCCTCAATCCTCAATCCTCAATCCTCAATTATCGATCCTCAATCCTCAATCCTCAGTCCTCAAAAATGAAACCTGAATCCTCAATCCTGAATCCTCAACCTTCAGAACTCATCCTCAGTCCTCAATTATCAATCCTCAATCCTCAATCCTCAATCCTCAATACTCAATCTTCTATCCTCAATCCTCAGTCCTCTAACCTCAATTCTGAATCCTCAATACTCTATCTTCAATCCTCAACCTTCAGTCCTCAATACTCAACTATCAGTCCTCAATCCTCAATCCGCAACCCTCAATCCTCTATCCTCAATCTTCAGTCATCAATATTCAACCTTCAATCCTCAATCTTCAATCCTCAATACTCAATCTTCAATCCTCCGTCCTCAATCCTCAATCCTCAATCCTCAATCCTCAATCGTCAGGCTTCAATTCTCAATACTCAATCTTCAATCCTCAATCCTCAATCCCCAATCCTCAATCCACATCCTCAGTCCTCAATACCCAATCCTCAATCTTCAATCCTCAATACTCAATCTTCAATCCTCAATCCTCAAGCCTCAATCCTCAATCCTCAATCCTCAACACTCAACCATCAATCATCAATACTCAGTCTTCAATCCTCAATCCTCAATCCTCAATCCTCAATCCTCATTCTTCAATCCTCAATACGCAATCCTCAATCTTCAATCCTCAATCCTCAATCCTCAATTCTCAATCCTTAATCCTCAATCCTCAGACCTTAAACATCAATACTCAACCCTCAGTCCTCGTCCTCAATCTTCAACACTCAATCCTCAATCCTCAATCCTCAATCCTCAATCTTCAAGTCTCAATACACAATCTTCAATCCTCCATCCTCAATCCTTAATCCTCAATCCTCAATCCTCAATCGTCAGGCTTCAATCCTCAATACTCAATCTTCAACCCTCAATCCTCAATCCTCATTCCTCAATCCTCATTCTTCAATCCTCATTCTTCAATCCTCAATACCCAATCCTCAATCTTCAATCTTCAATCCTCAATCCTCAATTCTCAATCCTGAATCCTCAGTCCTCAGTCCTCAAACTTCAATCGTCAACCCTCAGCCCTCATCCTCAATCCTCAATCCTCAATCTTCAATCCTCAATCCTCAATCCTCATGCCTCAATCCTCAATCCTCAATCCTCTGTCATCAAACCTCAATCCTGAATCCTCAATCCTGAATCCTCAACCTTCAGACCTCAGACCTGAACATTCAGATGTCAGTCCTCAATCCTCAATAGAATATTATCAATTCACAGTTTTCAATACTCAATACTCTATCTGCAATCTTCAAATTTCTATCCACAAACATCAATTCTTATCACTCAAATCTCAACACTCAGTCCCCAATCCTCAATCTTCAATCCTCAATCCTCAATCCTCAATCCTCAATCCTCAAACTTCAATCATCTATACTCAATCCTCAATCCTCAATCCTCAATCCTCAATACTCAATCCTCAATTTTCAATCCTCAATACTCAATCTTCAATCCTCAATCCTCAATCCTCAATCCTCAATCCTCAATCCTCATTCTACAATCCTCAATCTTCAATCCTCAATCCTCAATCCTCAATTCTCAATTCTCAATCCTCAGGACTCAGTCCTCAAACCTCAATCCTCAACCCTCAGCCCTCATTCTCAATCCTCAATCCGCAATTCTCAGTCCTCAGCCCTCAAACCTCAATCGTCAACCATCAGACTTCATCCTCAGTCCTCAATTATCAATCCTCAATCCTCAATCTTCAATCCTCAATACTCAATCTTCTATCCTCAATCGTCAGTCCTCTAACCTCAATTCTGAATCCTCAATACTCTATCTTCAATCCTCAACCTTCAGTCCTCAATACTCAACTATCAGTCCTCAATTCTCAATACTCAATCCTCAATCCTCAATCTCCAATCCTCGATACTCAATCTTCAATCCTCAATCCTGAATCCTCAATCCTCAATGCTCAATCCTCAATCCTCAATCTCCAACACTCAATCTTCAATCCTCAATACTCAATCTGCAATCCTCAATCCTCAATCCTCAATCCTCAATCCTCATTCTTCAATCCTCAATACCCAATCCTCAATCTTCAATCCTCAATCCTAAATCCTCAATCCTCAATCCTCATTCTTCAATCCTCAACACACAATCCTCAATCTTCAATCCTCAATCCTCAATCCTCAGACCTCAACCCTCAGCCCTCATCCTCAATCCTCAACCCTCAATCATCAATCCTCAATCATCAATCCTCAGTCCTCAATCCTCAATCCTCGGTCTTCAATCCTCAGTCCCCAATCCTCAATCTTCAATCCTCAATCCTCAGTCGACGATCCTCAGTCCTCAATCCTCAATCCTCAATCCTCGATGTTCAATACGCAATACCCAATCCTCAATCTTCAATCCTCAATACTGAATCCTCAATCCTCAGTCCTCAATCCTCAATCCTCAGTCCTCAAACCTTAATCCTGGATCCTCAATCCCCAATCATCAATCCTCAATACTCAGTCTTCAATCCTGAATCCTCAATCCTCAATCCTCAATCCTGATTCTTCAACCCTCAATACCAAGTCCTCAATCTTCAATCCTCAATCCTCAATCCTCAATTCTCAATCCTCAATCCTCAATCCTCAGACCTCAAACATCAATACTCAACCCTCAGTCCTCGTCCTCAATTCACAACAATCAATCCTCAATCCTCAATCTTCAATCATCAATATTCAATCTTCAGTCCTCAATCATCAATCCTCAATCCTCAATCCTCAATCCTGAATGTTCAATCCGCAATACCCAATCCTCTATCTTCAATCCTCAATCCTCAATCCTCAATCCTCAATTATCGATTCTCAATCCTCAATCCTCAATCCTCCAAACTCAAACCTGAATCCTCAATCCTGAATCCTCAACCTTCAGAGCTCAGTCCTCAACAATCAGTTGTCAATTCTCAATTATCAATAGAATATAATCAACTCACAGTTTTCAATACTCAATACTCAATCTGCAATCTTCAAATCTCTATCCACAAACATCAATTCTCATCATTCAACCCTCAACACTCAGTCCCCAATCCTCAATCTTCAACACTCAATCGTCAATCCTCAATCCTCAATCCTCAATCTTCAAGTCTCAATACTCAATCTTCAATCCTCCATCCTCAATCCTTAATCCTCAATCCTCAATCCTCAATCGTCAGGCTTCAATCCTCAATACTCAATCTTCAACCCTCAATCCTCAATCCTCATTCCTCAATCCTCATTCTTCAATCCTCATTCTTCAATCCTCAATACCCAATCCTCAATCTTCAATCTTCAATCCTCAATCCTCAATTCTCAATCCTGAATCCTCAGTCCTCAGTCCTCAAACTTCAATCGTCAACACTCAGCCCTCATCCTCAATCCTCAATCCTCAATCTTCAATCCTCAATCCTCAATCCTCATGCCTCAATCCTCAATCCTCAATCCTCTGTCATCAAACCTCAATCCTGAATCCTCAATCCTGAATCCTCAACCTTCAGACCTCAGACCTGAACATTCAGATGTCAGTCCTCAATCCTCAATAGAATATTATCAATTCACAGTTTTCAATACTCAATACTCAATCTGCAATCTTCAAATTTCTATCCACAAACATCAATTCTTATCACTCAAATCTCAACACTCAGTCCCCAATCCTCAATCTTCAATCCTCAATCCTCAATCCTCAATCCTCAATCCTCAAACTTCAATCATCTATACTCAATCCTCAATCCTCAATCCTCAATCCTCAATACTCAATCCTCAATTTTCAATCCTCAATACTCAATCTTCAATCCTCAATCCTCAATCCTCAATCCTCAATCCTCAATCCTCATTCTACAATCCTCAATACCCAATCCTCAATCTTCAATCCTCAATCCTCAATCCTCAATTCTCAATCCTCAATCCTCAGGCCTCAGTCCTCAAACCTCAATCCTCAACCCTCAGCCCTCATTCTCAATCCTCAATCCGCAATTCTCAGTCCTCAGCCCTCAAACCTCAATCGTCAACCATCAGACTTCATCCTCAGTCCTCAATTATCAATCCTCAATCCTCAATCTTCAATCCTCAATACTCAATCTTCTATCCTCAATCGTCAGTCCTCTAACCTCAATTCTGAATCCTCAATACTCTATCTTCAATCCTCAACCTTCAGTCCTCAATACTCAACTATCAGTCCTCAATTCTCAATACTCAATCCTCAATCCTCAATCTCCAATCCTCGATACTCAATCTTCAATCCTCAATCCTCAATCCTCAATCCTCAATGCTCAATCCTCAATCCTCAATCTCCAACACTCAATCTTCAATCCTCAATACTCAATCTGCAATCCTCAATCCTCAATCCTAAATCCACAATCCTCATTCTTCAATCCTCAATACCCAATCCTCAATCTTCAATCCTCAATCCTAAATCCTCAATCCTCAATCCTCATTCTTCAATCCTCAACACACAATCCTCAATCTTCAATCCTCAATCCTCAATCCTCAGACCTCAATCCTCAATCTTCAATCCTCTATACTCAATGTTCAATGTTCAATCCTCAATCCTCAATCCTCAATCCTCAATCCTCATTCTTCAATCCTCAACACCTAATCCTCAATCTTCAATCCTCAATCCTCAATCCTCAATTCTCAATCCTCAATCCTCAATCCTCAATCCTCAATCTTCAATCCTCAATCCTCAATCCTCAATCCTCAATCCTCATTCTTCAATCCTCAATACCCATTCCTCAATCTTCAATCCTCAATCCTCAATCCTCAATTCTCAATGCTCATTCCTCAGTCCTCAGTTCTCAAACCTCAACCCTCAACCATCAGCCCTCATCCTCAATCCTCAATACTCAATCCTCAATCCTCAATCTTCAATCCTCAATACTCAATCTTCAATAATCAATCCTCAATTCTCAATCCTCAATACTCAATACTCAATCCTCAATACTCAATACTCAATCGTCGATACTCAATCCCCAATCCTCAATCTTCAATCCTCAATCCTCAATCTTCAATCTTCGATCCTCAATACTCAATCTTCAATCCTCAATCCTCAATCCTCAATCCTCAATCATCAATCCTCAATCCTCAGCCTTCAATCATCAATACTCAGTCTTCAATCCTCAATCCTCAATCCTCAATCCTCAATACTCATTCTTCAATCCTCAATACACAATCCTCAATCTTCAATCCTCAATCCTCAATCCTCAATTCTCAATCCTCAATCCTCAATCCTCAGACCTCAAACATCAATACTCAACCCTCAGTCCTCGTCCTCAATCCACAACAATCAATCCTCAATCCTCAATCTTTAGTCATCAATATTCAATCTTCAGTCCTCAATCCTCAATCCTCAATCCTCGATCCTCAATCCTCAATGTTCAATCCGCAATACCCAATCCTCAATCTTCAATCCTCAATCCTCAATCCTCAATCCTCAATTATCGATCCTCAATCCTCAATCCTCAGTCCTCAAAAATGAAACCTGAATCCTCAATCCTGAATCCTCAACCTTCAGAACTCATCCTCAGTCCTCAATTATCAATCCTCAATCCTCAATCCTCAATCCTCAATACTCAATCTTCTATCCTCAATCCTCAGTCCTCTAACCTCAATTCTGAATCCTCAATACTCTATCTTCAATCCTCAACCTTCAGTCCTCAATACTCAACTATCAGTCCTCAATCCTCAATCCGCAACCCTCAATCCTCTATCCTCAATCTTCAGTCATCAATATTCAACCTTCAATCCTCAATCTTCAATCCTCAATACTCAATCCTCAATCCTCAATTCTCAATCCTCAATCCTCAATCCTCAATCCTCAATCCTCAATCCTCAATACTCAATCTTCAATCCTCCATCCTCAATCCTCAATCCTCAATACTCATTCTTCAATCCTCAATACCCAATCCTCAATCTTCAATCCTCAATCCTCAATCCTCAATCCTCAATCCTCAATCCTCATTCTTCAATCCTCAACACACAATCCTCAATCTTCAAACCTCAATCCTCAATCCTCAGACCTCAATCCTCAATCTTCAATCCTCAATACTCAATCTTCAATCCCCAATCCTCAATCCTCAATCCTCAATCCTCATTCTTCAATCCTCAACACCCAATCCTCAATCTTCAATCCTCAATCCTCAATCATCAATTCTCAATCCTCAATCCTCAATCCTCAGACCTCAAACATCAATACTCAACCCTCAGTCCTCGTCCTCAATCCACAACAATCAATCCTCAATCCTCAATCTTTAATCATCAATATTCAATCTTCAGTCCTCAATCCTCAATCCTCAATCCTCGATCCTCAATCCTCAATGTTCAATCCGAAATACCCAATCCTCAATCTTCAATCCTCAATCCTCAATCCTCAATCCTCAATTATCGATCCTCAATCCTCAATCCTCAGTCCTCAAAAATGAAACCTGAATCCTCAATCCTGTATCCTCAACCTTCAGAACTCATACCTGAGCAATCAGACGTCAATCCACAATCCTCAATAGAATATTATCAATTCACAGCTTTCAATACTCAATACTCAATCTGCAATCTTCAAATTTCTTTCCACAAACATCAATTCTCATCACTCAACCCTCAACACTCTGTCCCCAATCCTCAATCTTCAATGCTCAATCCTCAATCCTCAATCCTCAATCCTCAATCCTCAAACTTCAATCCTCTATACTCAATCCTCAATCCTCAATCCTCAATCCTCAACCCTCAATCCTCAATTTTCAATCCTCAATACTCAATCTTCAATCCTCAATCCTCAATCCTCAATCCTCAATCCTCTATCCTAATTCTACAATCCTCAATACCCAATCCTATATCTTCAATCCTCAATCCTCAATCCTCAATTCTCAATCCTCAATCCTCAGTCCTCCGTCCTCAAACCTCAATCCTCAACACTCAGCCCTCATTCTCAATCCTCAATCCTCAATTCTTAGTCCTCAGCCCTCAAACCTCAATCCTCAACCCTCAGACCTCACCCTCAATCCTCTATTATCAATCCTCAATCCTCAATCTTCAATCCTCAATACTCAATCTTCAATCCTCAATCCTCAGTCCTCAAACCTCAATTCTGAATTCTCAATACTCAATCTTCAATCCTCAACCTTCAGTCCTCAATACTCAACTATCAGTCCTCAATCCTCAATACTCAATCCTCAATCCTCAATCTTCAATCCTCAATACTTAATCTTCAATCCTCAATCCTCAATCCTCAATCCTCAATGCTCAATCCTCAATCCTCAATCCACTACCCTCAATCTTCAATCCTCAATACTCAATCTGCAATCCTCAATCCTGAATCCTCAACCTTCAGAACTCAGTCCTCAATAATCAGCTGTCAATTCTCAATCCTCAAGAGAATATAATCAATTCACAGTTTTCAATACTCAATACTCAATCTGCAATCTTCAAATCTCTATCCACAAACATCAATCCTCATCATTCAACCGTCAACACTCAGCCCCCAATCCTCAATCTTCAACACTCAATCCTCAATCCTCAATCCTCAATCCTCAATCCTCAATCCTCAATACTCAATCTTCAATCCTCAATCCTCAATCCTCAATCCTCAATCCTCAGTCCTCAATCCTCAACACCCAATCCTCAATCTTCAATCCTCAATCATCAATCCTCAATCCTCAATCTTCAATCCTCAATACTCAATCTTCAATACTCAACTATCAATTCCCAATTCTCAATACTCAATAGAATATCCTGAATTCTCAGGATTCAATACTCAAACCTCAACCCTCAACCATCAGCCCCCATTCTCAATCCTCAATCCTCAATCCTCAATCCTCAATATTCAATCCACAATACTCAATCTTCAATCCTCAATTCTCAATCCTCAAACCTCAATCCTCAACCCTCAGTCCTCGTACTCAATTCTCAATCCTCAATCCTCAATCTTCAATCCTCAATAATCAATCTCCAATCACTAGATCCTCAATCCCCAATCCTCAGTCCTTAATCCTCAGCTTTCAATCCTCTATCCCCAGTCCTCAATCTTCAATCCTCAATGCTCAATCCTCAATCCTCAATCCTCAGTCCTCAATCCTCAATCCTCAATCCTCAAACATCAACCCTCAACCGTCAGTCCTCGTCCTCAATACTCAACACTCAATCCTCAATCCTCAATCTTCAATCCTCAATACTCAATATTCAATCCTCGATCCTCAATTCTCAATCCTCGATACTCAATCCTCAATCCTCAATCCTCAATCCTCAATCTTCAATCCTCAACCCTCAATCCTCAATCCTCAATCCTCAATCCTCATTCTTCAATCCTCAATACCCATTCCTCAATCTTCAATCCTCAATCCTCAATCCTCAATTCTCAATGCTCATTCCTCAGTCCTCAGTTCTCAAACCTCAACCCTCAACCATCAGCCCTCATCCTCAATCCTCAATACTCAATCCTCAATCCTCAATCTTCAATCCTCAATACTCAATCTTCAATAATCAATCCTCAATTCTCAATCCTCAATACTCAATACTCAATCCACAATACTCAATACTCAATCGTCGATACTCAATCCCCAATACTCAATCTTCAATCCTCAATGCTCAATCTTCAACCTTCGATCCTCAATACTCAATCTTCAATCCTCAATCCTCAATCCTCAATCCTCAATCATCAATCCTCAATCCTCAACCTTCAATCATCAATACTCAGTCTTCAATCCTCAATCCTCAATCCTCAATCCTCAATACTCATTCTTCAATCCTCAATACACAATCCTCAATCTTCTGTCCTCAATCCTCAATCCTCAATTCTCAATCCTTAATCCTCAATCCTCAGACCTTAAACATCAATACTCAACCCTCAGTCCTCGTCCTCAATCCACAACAATCAATCCTCAATCCTCAATCTTCAATCATCAATATTCGATCTTCAGTCCTCAATCCTCAATCCTCAATCCTCAATCCTCAATCCTCAATTCTCAATCCTCAATAGTCAATCCTCAATCGTCGATCCTCAATCCCCAATCCTCAATCTTCAATCCTCAATCCTCAATCCTCGATCCTCAATCCTCATTCTTCAATCCTCAATACTCAATCTTCAATCCTCAATCCTCAATCCTCAATCCTCAATACTCATTCTTCAATCCTCATCCTTCAATCCTCAATACCCAATCCTCAATCTTCAATCCTCAATCCTCAATTCTCAATCCTCAATCCTCAGTCCTCAGTCCTCAAACCTCAATCGTCAATCCTCAACCTTCAATCCTCAATCCTCCATCCTCAATCCTCAATCCTCATTCTTCAATCCGCAACACCCAATACTCAATCTTCAATCCTCAATCCTCAATCCTCAATCCTCAATTCTCAAACCTTAGCCCACATTCTCAATCCTCAATCCTCAATCCTCAATCTTCAATCCTCAATACTCAATCCTCAATCTTCAATCCTCATTCTTCAATCCTCAACACCCAATCCTCAATCTTCAATCCTCAATCTTCAATCCTCAATTCTCAATCCTCAATCCTCAATCCTCAGACCTCAAAAATCAATACTCAACCCTCAGTCCTCGTCCTCAATCCACAGCCCTCAATCCTCGATCCTCAATCTTCAATCATCAATATCCAATCTTCACTCCTCAATCCTCAATCCTCAATACTCAATCCTCAATCCTCAATCCTCAATCCTCAATACTCAAGCATCAACCCTCAATTCTCAATACTCAACAGAATATCCTGAATTCTCAGGATTCAATACTCAAACCTCAACTCTTAACCCTCTATCCTCAATACTCAATCCTTAATCCTCAATCTTCAATCCTCAATCCTCAATCCTCAATTCTCAATGCTCAACCCTCATTCCTCAGTTCTCAAACCTCAACCCTCAACCGCCAGCCCTCATCCTCAATCCTCAATACTCAATCGTCAATCCTCAATCTTCAATCCTCAATACTCAATCTTCAATAATCAATCCTCAATCCCCAAACCTCATACTTCAATCCTCAATCCTCAAACCTCTATCCTCAATCCTCAATCTTCAATCCTCAATACTCAATCTTCAATCCTCAATCCTCAATCCTCAATCCTCAATGCTGAATCCTCAATCCTCAATCCTCAACCCTCAATCTTCAATCCTCAATTCTCAATCTGCAATCCTCAATCCTCAATCCTCAATCCTCAATACTCAGTCTCCAATCCTCAATCCTCAATCCTCAATCCTCAATACTCATTCTTCAATCCTCAATACACAATCCTCAATCTTCTGTCCTCAATCCTCAATCCTCAATTCTCAATCCTTAATCCTCAATCCTCAGACCTTAAACATCAATACTCAACCCTCAGTCCTCGTCCTCAATCCACAACAATCAATCCTCAATCCTCAATCTTCAATCATCAATATTCGATCTTCAGTCCTCAATCCTCAATCCTCAATCCTCAATCCTCAATCCTCAATTCTCATTCCTCAATAGTCAGTCCTCAATCGTCGATCCTCAATCCCCAATCCTCAATCTTCAATCCTCAATCCTCAATCCTCGATCCTCGATCCTCATTCTTCAATCCTCAATACTCAATCTTCAATCCTCAATCCTCAATCCTCAATCCTCAATCCTCAATCCTCAATCCTCAACCATCAATCATCAATACTCAGTCTTCAATCCTCAATCCTCAATCCTCAAACCTCAATCCTCATTCTTCAATCCTCAATACGCAATCCTCAATCTTCAATCCTCAATCCTCAAACCTCAATTCTCAATCCTTAATCCTCAATCCTCAGACCTTAAACATCAATAATCAACCCTCAGTCCTCGTCCTCAATCTGCAACAATCAATCCTCAATCCTCAATCTTCAATCATCAATATTCAATCTTCAGTCCTCAATCCTCAATCCTCAATTCTCAATCCTCAATCCTCAATGTTCAATCCGCAATACCCAATCCTCAATCTTCAATCCTCAATCCTCAATCCTCAATCCTCAGTCCTCAATACTCAATCCTCAATCCTCAGTCCTCAAACCTCAAAACTCAATCTTCAATCCTCAATACTCAATCTTCAATCCTCCGTCCTCAATCCGCAATCCTCAATACTCAATCCTCAATCGTCAGGCTCCAATCCTCAATGCTCAATCTTCAATCCTCAATCCTCAATCCTCAATCCTCATCCTTCAATCCTCAATCCTCAATCCTCAATTCTCAAACCTTAATCCTCAGTCCTTAGTCCTGAAACCTCAATCCTCAACCCTCAGACCTCATCCTCAATCCTCAATCCTCAATCCTCAATCCTCAATCCTCAATCCTCAATCCTCAATCCTCAATCCTCAATCTTCAATCCTCAATACTCAATCTTCAATCCTCAATCCTCAATCCTCAATCCTCAATCCTCAATTCTCAATCCTTAATCCTCAATCCTCAGACCTTAAACATCAATACTCAACCCTCAGTCCTCGTCCTCAATCCACAACAATCAATCCTGAATCCTCAATCTTCAATCATCAATATTCAATCTTCAGTCCTCAATTCTCAATCCTCAATCCTCAATCCTCAATCCTCAATGTTCAATCCGCAATACCCAATCCTCAATCTTCAATCCTCAATCCTCAATCCTCAATCCTCAATACTCAGTCCTCAATCCTCAGTCCTCAAACCTCAAAACTCAATCTTCAATCCTCAATACTCAATCTTCAATCCTCCGTCCTCAATCCTCAATCCTCAAGCCTCAATCCTCAATCGTCAGGCTTCAATTCTCAATACTCAATCTTCAATCCTCAATCCTCAATCCCCAATCCTCAATCCACATCCTCAGTCCTCAATACCCAATCCTCAATCTTCAATCCTCAATACTCAATCTTCAATCCTCAATCCTCAAGCCTCAATCCTCAATCCTCAATCCTCAACCCTCAACCATCAGTCATCAATACTCAGTCTTCAATCCTCAATCCTCAATCCTCAATCCTCAATCCTCATTCTTCAATCCTCAATACTCAACCCTCAGTCCTCGTCCTCAATCCACAACAATCAATCCTCAATCCTCAATCTTCAATCATCAATATTCAACCTTCAGTCCTCAATCCTCAATCCTCAATCCTCAATCCTCAATCCTCAATGTTCAATCCGCAATACCCAATCCTCAATCTTCAATCCTCAATCCTCAATCCTCAGTCCTCAATCCTCAATCCTCAACCCTCAACCATCAGTCATCAATACTCAGTCTTCAATCCTCAATCCTCAATCCTCAATCCTCAATCCTCATTCTTCAATCCTCAATACTCAATCTTCAATCCTCAATGCTCAATCCTCAATCCTCAATCTCCAACACTCAATCTTCAATCCTCAATACTCAATCTGCAATCCTCAATCCTCAATCCTCAATCCTCAATCCTCATTCTTCAATCCTCAATACCCATTCCTCAATCTTCAATCCTCAATCCTCAATCCTCAATCCTCAATCCTCATTCTTCAATCCTCAACACACAATCCTCAATCTTCAATCCTCAATCCTCAATCCTCAGACCTCAATCCTCAATCTTCAATCCTCTATACTCAATGTTCAATCTTCAATCCTCAATCCTCAATCCTCAATCCTCAATCCTCATTCTTCAATCCTCAACACCTAATCCTCAATCTTCAATCCTCAATCCTCAATCCTCAATTCTCAATCCTCAATCCTCAATCCTCAATCCTCAATCTTCAATCCTCAATCCTCAATCCTCAATCCTCAATCCTCATTCTTCAATCCTCAATACCCATTCCTCAATCTTCAATCCTCAATCCTCAATCCTCAATTCTCAATGCTCATTCCTCAGTCCTCAGTTCTCAAACCTCAACCCTCAACCATCAGCCCTCATCCTCAATCCTCAATACTCAATCCTCAATCCTCAATCTTCAATCCTCAATACTCAATCTTCAATAATCAATCCTCAATTCTCAATCCTCAATACTCAATACTCAATCCTCAATACTCAATACTCACTCGTCGATACTCAATCCCCAATCCTCAATCTTCAATCCTCAATCCTCAATCTTCAATCTTCGATCCTCAATACTCAATCTTCAATCCTCAATCCTCAATCCTCAATCCTCAATCATCAATCCTCAATCCTCAACCTTCAATCATCAATACTCAGTCTTCAATCCTCAATCCTCAATCCTCAATCCTCAATACTCATTCTTCAATCCTCAATACACAATCCTCAATCTTCTGTCCTCAAGCCTCAATCCTCAATTCTCAATCCTTAATACTCAATCCTCAGACCTTAAACATCAATACTCAACCCTCAGTCCTCGTCCTCAATCCACAACAATCAATCCTCAATCCTCAATCTTCAATCATCAATATTCGATCTTCAGTCCTCAATCCTCAATCCTCAATCCTCAATCCTCAATCCTCAATCCTCAATCCTCAATCCTCAATCCTCAATCCTCATTCTTCAATCCTCAATACACAATCCTCAATCTTCAATCCTCAATCCTCAATCCTCAATTCTCAATAATTAATCCTCAATCCTCAGACCTTATACATCAATACTCAACCCTCAGTCCTCGTCCTCAATCCACAACAATCAATCCTCAATCTTCAATCTTCAATCATCAATATTCAGTCTTCAGTCATCAATCCTCAATCCTCAATCCTCAATCCTCAATCCTCAATGTTCAATCCGCAATACCCAATCCTCAATCTTCAATCCTCAATCCTCAATCGTCAATCCTCAATCCTCAATCCTCAATTCTCAATACTCAATCCTCAATCCTCAATTCTCAATGCTCAATCCGCAGTCCTCAGCTCTCAAACCTCAACCCTCAACCATCATCACTCATTCTCAATCCTCAATACTCAATCCTCAATCCTCAATCTTCAATCCTCAATATTCAATCTTCAATAATCAATCCTCAATTCTCAATCCTCAATACTCAATCCTCAATCGTCGATCCTCAATCCCCAATCCTCAATCTTCAATACTCAATCCTCAATCCTCAATCCTCAATCCTCAATCTTCAATCCTCAATACTCAATCGTCAATCCTCAATCCTCAATCCTCAATCCTCAATCCTCAATCCTCAGTCCTCAGTCCCCAATCCTCAATCTTCAATCCTCATTCCTCAGTCCTCGATCCTCAGTCCTCAATCCTCAATCCTCAATCCTCAATGTTCAATACGCAATACCCAATCTTCAATCTTCAATCCTCAATACTGAATCCTCAATCCTCAGTCCTCAATCCTCAATCCTCAGTCCTCAAACCTTAATCCTGAATCCTCAATCCCCAATCTTCAATCCTCAATACTCAGTCTTCAATCCTCAATCCTCAATCCTCAATCCTCAATCCTCAATCCTCATTCTTCAATCCTCAATACCCAATCGTCAATCTTCAATCCTCAATCCTCAATCCACAATTCTCAATGCTCAATGCTCAGTCCTCAGTTCTCAAACCTCAACCCTCAACCATCAGCCCTCATCCTCAATCCTCAATACTCAATCTTCAATCCTCAATCCTCAATCCTCAATCCTCAATCCTCATCCTTCAGTCCTCAATACCCAATCATCAATCTTCAATCCTCAATCCTCAATGCTCATTCTCAATGCTCAATCCTCAGTCCTCAGTTCTCAAACCTCAACCCTCAACCATCATCCCTCATCCTCAATCCTCAATATTCAATCCTCAATCCTCAATCTTCAATCCTCAATATTCAATCTTCAATAATCAATCCTCAACTCTCAATCCTCAATACTCATTCCTCAATCGTCGATCCTCAATCCCCAATCCTCAATCTTCAATCCTCAATCCTCAATCCTCAATCCTCAATCTTCAATCCTCAATGCTCAATCTTCAATCCTCAATCCTCAATCCTCAATCCTCAATCCTCAATCCTCAATCCTCAATCCTCAACCATCAATCATCAATACTCAGTCTTAAATCCTCAATCCTCAATCCTCAATTGTCAATCCTCTTTCTTCAATCCTCAATACGCAATCCTCAATCTTCAATCCTCAATCCTCAATCCTCAATTCTCAATCCTTAATCCTCAATCCTCAGACCTTAAACATCAATACTCAACCCTCAGTCCTCGTCCTCAATCTACAACAATCAATCCTCAATCCTCAATCTTCAATCATCAATATCCAATCTTCAGTCCTCAATCCTCAATCCTGAATCCTCAATCCTCAATCCTCAATGTTCAATCCGCAATACCCAATCCTCAATCTTCAATCCTCAATCCTCAGTCCTCAATCCTCAATCCTCAATACTCAATCCTCAATCCTCAGTCCTCAAACCTCAAAACTCAATCTTCAATCCTCAATACTCAATCTTCAATCCTCCGTACTCAACCCGCAATCCTCAATCCTCAATCCTCAATCGTCAGGCTCCATTCCTCAATACTCAATCTTCAATCCTCAATCCTCAATCCTCAATCCTCATCCTTCAATCCTCAATACCCAATCCTCAATCTTCAATCCTCAATCCTCAATCCTCAATTCTCAAACCGCAATCCTCAGTCCTTAGTCCTGAAACCTCATTCCTCAACCCTCAGCCCTCATCCTCAATCCTCAATCCTCAATCCTCAATCCTCAATCCTCAATCCTCAGTCCTCAATCCTCAATCCTCAATCCTCAATCTTCAATCCTCAATATTCAATCTTCAATAATCAATCCTCAATTCTCAATCCTCAATCCTCAATCCTCAATCCTCAATCCTCAATCCTCAATCCTGATTCTTCAACCCTCAATACCCAGTCCTCAATCTTCAATCCTCAATCCTCAATCCTCAATCCTCATTCTTCAATCCTCAATACCCAATCCTCAATCTTCAATCCTCAATCCTGAATCCTCAATCCTGAATCCTTATTCTTCAATCCTCAACACACAATCCTTAATCGTCAATCCTCAATCCTCAATCCTCAGACCTCAATCCTCATTCTTCAATCCTCATCACCCAATCCTCAATCTTCAATCCTCAATCCTCAATTATCGATCCTCAATCCTCAATCCTCATTCCTCAAAACCCAAACCTGAATCCTCAATCCTGAATCCTCAACCTTCAGAACTCAGTCATCAACAATCAGTTGTCAATTCTCAATTATCAATAGAATATAATCAATTCACAGTTTTCAGTACTAAATACTCAATCTGCAATCTTCAAATCTCTATCCACAAACATCAATTCTCATCATTCAACCCTCAACACTCAGTCCCCAATCCTCAATCTTCAACACTCAATACTCAATCCTCAATCCTCAATCCTCAATATTCAACCCTCAATACTCAATCTTCTATCCTCCATCCTCAATCCTTAATCCTCAATCCTCAATCCTCAATCGTCAGGCTTCAATCCTCAATACTCAATCTTCAACCCTCAATCCTCAATCCTCATGCCTCAATCCCCATTCTTCAATCCTCATTCTTCAATCGTCAATACCCAATCCTCAATCTTCAATCCTCAATCCTCAATCCTCAATTCTCAATCCTCAATCCTCAGTCCTCAGTCCTCAAACTTCAATCGTCAACCCTCAGCCCTCATCCTCAATCCTCAATCCTCAATCTTCAATCCTCAATCCTCAATCCTCATGCCTCAATCCTCAATCCTCAATCCTCTGTCATCAAAAACCATTCCTGAATCCTCAATCCTGAATCCTCAATCTTCAGACCTCAGACCTGAACAATCACATGTCAGTCCTCAATCCTCAATAGAATATTATCAATTCACAGTTTTCAATACTCAATACTCAATCTGCAATCTTCAAATTTCTATCCACAAACATCAATTCTCATCACTCAAATCTCAACACTCAGTCCCCAATCCTCAATCTTCAATCCTCAATCCTCAATCCTCAATCCTCAATCCTCAATCTTCAATCATCTATACTCAATCCTCAATCCTCAATCCTCAATCCTCAATACTCAATCGTCAATTTTCAATCCTCAATACTCAATCTTCAATCCTCAATCCTCAATCCTCAATCCTCAATCCTCAATCCTCATTCTACAATCCTCAATACCCGATCCTCAATCTTCAATCCTCAATCCTCAGTCCTCAATTCTCAATCCTCAATCCTCAGTCCTCAGTCCTCAAACATCAATCCTCAACCCTCAGCCCTCATTCTCAATCCTCAATCCGCAATTCTCAGTCCTCAGCCCTCAAACCTCAATCCTCAACCATCAGACCTCATCCTCAGTCCTCAATTATCAATCCTCAATCCTCAATCTTCAATCCTCAATCCTCAACCCTCAACCCTCAATCCTCAACCTTCAATCATCTATACTCAATCCTCAATCCTCAATCCTCAATCCTCAATACTCAATCCTCAATTTTCAATCCTCAATACTCAATCTTCAAGCCTCAATCCTCAAACCTCAATCCTCAATCCTCAATCCTCATTCTACAATCCTCAATACCCAATCCTCAATCTTCAATCCTCAATCCTCAATCCTCAATTCTCAATCCTCAATCCTCAGTCCTCAGCCCTCAAACCTCAATCCTCAATCCTCAATTCTCAACACTCAATCCTCAATACTTAATCTTCATTCCACAATACTCAATATTCAATCCTCGATCCTCAATTCTCAATCCTCAATCTTCAATCCTCAATCCTCAATCCTCAATCCTCAATCCTCATTCTTCAATCCTCAATACCCAATCCTCAATCTTCAATCCTCAATCCTCAATCCTCAATTCACAATGCTCAATCCTCAGTCCTCAGTTCTCAAACCTCAACCCTCAACCTTCAGCCCTCATCCTCAATCCTCAATACTCAATCCTCAATCCTCAATATTCAATCCTCAATACTCAATCTTCAATAATCAATCCTCAATTCTCAATCCTCAATACTCAACACTCAATCGTCGATACTCAATCCCCTATCCTCAATCTTCAATCCTCAATCCTCAATCCTCAATCCTCAATCCTCAATCCTCAATCTTCAATCCTCAATACTCAATCTTCAATCCTCAATCCTCAATCCTCAATCCTCAATCCTCAATCCTCAATCCTCAATCCTCAATTCTCAATACTCAATCCTGAATCCTCAGTCCTCAAACCTCAAATCTCAATCTTCAATCCTCATCCTTCAGTCCTCAACACTCAATCCTCAATCCTCAATCTTCAATCCTCAATATTCAATCTTCAATAATCAATCCTCAATTCTCAATCCTCAATACTAATTCCTCAATCGTGGATCCTCAATCCCCAATCCTCAATCTTCAATCCTCAATCCTCAACCCTCAATCCTCAATCCTCAATCTTCAATCCTCAATACTCAATCTTCAATCCTCAATCCTCAATCCTCAATCCTCAATCCTCAATCCTCAATCCTCAATCCTCAACCATCAATCATCAATACTCAGTCTTCAATCCTCAATCCTCAATCCTCAATCGTCAATCCTCATTCTTCAATCCTCAATACGCAATCCTCAATCTTCAATCCTCAATCCTCAATCCTCAATTCTCAAACCTTAATCCTCAATCCTCAGACCTTAAACATCAATACTCAACGCTCAGTCCTCGTCCTCAATCTACAACAATCAATCCTCAATCCTCAATCTTCAATCATCAATATTCAATCTTCAGTCCTCAATCCTCAATCCTCAATCCTCAATCCTCAATCCTCAATGTTCAATCCGCAATACCCAATCCTCAATCTTCAATCCTCAATCCTCAATCCTCAATCCTCAATCCTCAATACTCAATCCTCAATCCTCAGTCCTCAAACCTCAAAACTCAATCTTCAATCCTCAATACTCAATCTTCAATCCTCCATACTCAATCCGCAATCCTCAATCCTCAATCCTCAATCGTCAGGCTCCAATCCTCAATACTCAATCTTCAATCCTCAATCCTCAATACTCAATCCTCATCCTTCCATCCTCAATACCCAATCCTCAATCCTCAATCCTCAGTCCTCAATCCTCAATCCTCGATCTTCAATCCTCAGTCCCCAATCCTCAATCTTCAATCCTCAATCCTCAGTCCTCGATCCTCAGTCCTCAATCCTCAATCCTCAATACTCAATGTTCAATACGCAATACCCAATCCTCAATCTTCAATCCTCAATACTGAATCCTCAATCCTCAGTACTCAATCCTCAATCCTCAGTCCTCAAACCTTAATCCTGAATCCTCAATCCCCAATCTTCAATCCTCAATACTCAGTCTTCAATCCTCAATCCTCAATCCACAATCCTCAATCCTCAATCCTGATTCTTCAACCCTCAATACCCAGTCCTCAATCTTCAATCCTCAATCCTCAATCCTCAATCCTCATTCTTCAATCCTCAATACCCAATCCTCAATCTTCAATCCTCAATCCTGAATCCTCAATCCTCAATCCTCATTCTTCAATCCTCAACACACAATCCTCAATCTTCAATCCTCAATCCTCAATCCTCAGACCTCAATCCTCAATCTTCAATCCTCAATGTTCAATACGCAATACCCAATCCTCAATCTTCAATCCTCAATCCTCAATCCTCAATTCTCAATGCTCAATCCTCAGTCCTCAGTTCTCAAACCTCAACCCTCAACCATCATCCCTCATCCTCAATCCTCAATACTCAATCCTCAATCCTCAATCTTCAATCCTCAATATTCAATCTTCAATCCTCAATCCTCAATCCTCAATTCTCAAACCTTAGCCCACATTCTCAATCCTCAATCCTCAATCCTCAATCTTCAATCCTCAATCCTCAATCCTCAAACTTCAATCATCTATACTCAATCCTCAATCCTCAACCCTCAATCCTCAATACTCAATCCTCAATTTTCAATCCTCAATACTCAATCTTCAATCCTCAATCCTCAATCCTCAATCCTCAATCCTCAATCCTCATTCTACAATCCTCAATACCCAATCCTCAATCTTCAATCCTCAATCCTCAATCCTCAATTCTCAATCCTCAATCCTCAGGCCTCAGTCCTCAAACCTCAATCCTCAACCCTCAGCCCTCATTCTCAATCCTCAATCCGCAATTCTCAGTCCTCAGCCCTCAAACCTCAATCGTCAACCATCAGACTTCATCCTCAGTCCTCAATTATCAATACTCAATCCTCAATCTTCAATCCTCAATACTCAATCTTCTATCCTCAATCGTCAGTCCTCTAACCTCAATTCTGAATCCTCAATACTCCATCTTCAATCCTCAACCTTCAGTCCTCAATACTCAACTATCAGTCCTCAATTCTCAATACTCAATCCTCAATCCTCAATCTCCAATCCTCGATACTCAATCTTCAATCCTCAATCCTCAATCCTCAATCCTCAATGCTCAATCCTCAATCCTCAATCTCCAACACTCAATCTTCAATCCTCAATACTCAATCTGCAATCCTCAATCCTCAATCCTCAATCCTCAATCCTCATTCTTCAATCCTCAATACCCAATCCTCAATCTTCAATCCTCAATCCTAAATCCTCAATCCTCAATCCTCATTCTTCAATCCTCAACACACAATCCTCAATCTTCAATCCTCAATCCTCAATCCTCAGACCTCAATCCTCAATCTTCAATCCTCTATACTCAATGTTCAATCTTCAATCCTCAATCCTCAATCCTCAATCCTCAATCCTCATTCTTCAATCCTCAACACCTAATCCTCAATCTTCAATCCTCAATCCTCAATCCTCAATTCTCAATCCTCAATCCTCAATCCTCAATCCTCAATCTTCAATCCTCAATCCTCAATCCTCAATCCTCAATCCTCATTCTTCAATCCTCAATACCCATTCCTCAATCTTCAATCCTCAATCCTCAATCCTCAATTCTCAATGCTCATTCCTCAGTCCTCAGTTCTCAAACCTCAACCCTCAACCATCAGCCCTCATCCTCAATCCTCAATACTCAATCCTCAATCCTCAATCTTCAATCCTCAATACTCAATCTTCAATAATCAATCCTCAATTCTCAATCCTCAATACTCAATACTCAATCCTCAATACTCAATACTCAATCGTCGATACTCAATCCCCAATCCTCAATCTTCAATCCTCAATCCTCAATCTTCAATCTTCGATCCTCAATACTCAATCTTCAATCCTCAATCCTCAATCCTCAATCCTCAATCATCAATCCTCAATCCTCAACCTTCAATCATCAATATTCAATCTTCACTCCTCAATCCTCAATTCTCAATACTCAATCCTCAATCCTCAATCCTCAATCCTCAATACTCAAGCATCAACCCTCAATCCTCAATACTCAACAGAATATCCTGAATTCTCAGGATTCAATACTCAAACCTCAACACTTAACACTCTATCCTCAATACTCAATCCTCAATCCTCAATCTTCAATCCTCAATCCTCAATCCTCAATTCTCAATGCTCAACTCTCATTCCTCAGTTCTCAAACATCAACCCTCAACCGCCGGCCCTCATCCTCAATCCTCAATACTCAATCGTCAATCCTCAATCTTCAATCCTCAATCCTCAATCCTCATCCTTCAGTCCTCAATACCCAATCATCAATCTTCAATCCTCAATCCTCAATGCTCATTCTCAATGCTCAATCCTCAGTCCTCAGTTCTCAAACCTCAACCCTCAACCATCATCCCTCATCCTCAATCCTCAATATTCAATCCTCAATCCTCAATCTTCAATCCTCAATATTCAATCTTCAATAATCAATCCTCAACTCTCAATCCTCAATACTCATTCCTCAATCGTCGATCCTCAATCCCCAATCCTCAATCTTCAATCCTCAATCCTCAATCCTCAATCCTCAATCTTCAATCCTCAATGCTCAATCTTCAATCCTCAATACTCAATCTTCAATCCTCCGTACTCAATCCGCAATCCTCAATCCTCAATCCTCAATCGTCAGGCTCCATTCCTCAATACTCAATCTTCAATCCTCAATCCTCAATCCTCAATCCTCATCCTTCAATCCTCAATACCCAATCCTCAATCTTCAATCCTCAATCCTCAATCCTCAATTCTCAAACCGCAATCCTCAGTCCTTAGTCCTGAAACCTCAATCCTCAACCCTCAGCCCTCATCCTCAATCCTCAATCCTCAATCCTCAATCCTCAATCCTCAATCCTCAGTCCTCAATCCTCAATCATCGATCTTCAATCCTCAGTCCCCAATCCTCAATCTTCAATCCTCAATCCTCAGTCCTCGATCCTCAGTCCTCAATCCTCAATCCTCAATCCTCAATGTTCAATACGCAATACCCAATCCTCAATCCTCAATCCTCGATCCTCAATCCTCATTCTTCAATCCTCAACACACAATCCTCAATCTTCAATCCTCAATCCTCAATCCTCAGACCTCAATCCTCAATCTTCAATCCTCAATACTCAATCTTCAATCCTCAATCCTCAATCCTCAATCCTCAATCCTCATTCTTCAATCCACAACACCCAATCCTCAATCTTCAATCCTCAATCCTCAATCCTCAATTCTCAATCCTCAGTCCTCAATCCTCAGACCTCAAACATCAATACTCAACCCTCAGTCCTCGTCCTCAAGCCGCAACCCTCAATCCTCTATCCTCAATCTTCAATCATCAATCCTCAATCTTCAATCCTCAATCCTCAATCCTCAATCCTCAATCCTCAATCCTCAAACTTCAATCCTCTATACTCAATCCTCAATCTTCAATCCTCAATCCTCAACCCTCAATCCTCAATTTTCAATCCTCAATACTCAGTCTTCAATCCTCAATCCTCAATCCTCAATCCTCAATCCTCAATCCTCTAACCTCATTCTACAATCCTCAATACCCAATCCTAAATCATCAATCCTCAATCCTCATTCCTCAATTCTCAATCCTCAATCCTCAGTCCTCAGTCCTCAAACCTCAATCCTCAACACTCAGCCCTCATTCTCAATCCTCAATCCTCAATTCTCAGTCCTCTGCCCTCAAACCTCAATCCTCAACCCTCAGACCTCACCCTCAATCCTCAATTATCAATCCTCAATCCACAATCTTCAATCCTCAATACTCAATCTTCAATCCTCAATCCTCAATCCTCAATCCTCAATCCTCATCCTTCAGTCCTCAATACCCAATCCTCAATCTTCAATCCTCAATCCTCAATCCTCATTCTGAATGCTCAATCCTCAGTCCTCAGTTCTCAAACCTCAACCCTCAACCATCATCCCTCATCCTCAATCCTCAATACTCAATCCTCAATCCTCAATCTTCAATCCTCAATATTCAATCTTCAATAATCAATCCTCAATTCTCAATCCTCAATACTAATTCCTCAATCGTGGATCCTCAATCCCAAATCCTCAATCTTCAATCCTCAATCCTCAACCCTCAATCCTCAATCCTCAATCTGCAATCCTCAATACTCAATCTTCAATCCTCAATCCTCAATCCTCAATCCTCAATCCTCAATCCTCAATCCTCAATCCTCAACCATCAATCATCAATACTCAGTCTTCAATCCTCAATCCTCAATCCTCAATCGTCAATCCTCATTCTTCAATCCTCAATACGCAATCCTCAATCTTCAATCCTCAATCCTCAATCCTCAATTCTCAATCCTTAATCCTCAATCCTCAGACCTTAAACATCAATACTCAACGCTCAGTCCTCGTCCTCAATCTACAACAATCAATCCTCAATCCTCAATCTTCAATCATCAATATTCAATCTTCAGTCCTCAATCCTCAATCCTCAATCCTCAATCCTCAATCCTCAATGTTCAATCCGCAATACCCAATCCTCAATCTTCAATCCTCAATCCTCAATCCTCAATCCTCAATCCTCAATACTCAATCCTCAATCCTCAGTCCTCAAACCTCAAAATTCAATCTTCAATCCTCAATACTCAATCTTCAATCCTCCGTACTCAATCCGCAATCCTCAATCCTCAATCCTCAATCGTCAGGCTCCAATCCTCAATACTCAATCTTCAGTCCTCAATCCTCAATCCTCAATCCTCATCCTTGAATCCTCAATACCCAATCCTCAATCCGCAATCCTCAGTCCTCAATCCTCAATCCTCGATCTTCAATCCTCAATCCTCAATCCTCAATCCTCAATCCTCAATCCTGATTCTTAAACCCTCAATACCCAGTCCTCAATCTTCAATCCTCAATCCTCAATCCTCAATCCTCATTCTTCAATCCTCAATACCCAATCGTCAATCTTCAATCCTCAATCCTGAATCCTCAATCCTCAATCCTCATTCTTCAATCCTCAACACACAATCCTCAATCTTCAATACTCAATCCTCAATCCTCAGTCCTCAAACCTCAAAACTCAATCTTCAATCCTCAATACTCAATCTTCAATCCTCCATACTCAATCCGCAATCCTCAATCCTCAATCCTCAATCGTCAGGCTCCAATCCTCAATACTCAATCTTCAATCCTCAATCCTCAATACTCAATCCTCATCCTTCAATCCTCAATACCCAATCCTCAATCCTCAATCCTCAGTCCTCAATCCTCAATCCTCGATCTTCAATCCTCAGTCCCCAATCCTCAATCTTCAATCCTCAATCCTCAGTCCTCGATCCTCAGTCCTCAATCCTCAATCCTCAATACTCAATGTTCAATACGCAATACCCAATCCTCAATCTTCAATCCTTTATACTGAATCCTAAATCCTCAGTACTCAATCCTCAATCCTCAGTCCTCAAACCTTAATCCTGAATCCTCAATCCCCAATCTTCAATCCTCAATACTCAGTCTTCAATCCTCAATCCTCAATCCTCAATCCTCAATCCTCAATCCTGATTCTTCATCCCTCAATACCCAGTCCTCAATCTTCAATCCTCAATCCTCAATCCTCAATCCTCATTCTTCAATCCTCAGTACCCAATCCTCAATCTTCAATCCTCAATCCTGAATCCTCAATCCTCAATCCTCATTCTTCAATCCTCAACACACAATCCTCAATCTTCAATCCTCAATCCTCAATCCTCAGACCTCAATCCTCAATCTTCAATCCTCAATGTTCAATACGCAATACCCAATCCTCAATCTTCAATCCTCAATCCTCAATCCTCAATTCTCAATGCTCAATCCTCAGTCCTCAGTTCTCAAACCTCAACCCTCAACCATCATCCCTCATCCTCAATCCTCAATACTCAATCCTCAATCCTCAATGTTCAATCCGCAATACCCAATCCTCAATCTTCAATCCTCAATCCTCAATCCTCAATCCTCAATCCTCAATACTCAATCCTCAATCCTCAGTCCTCAAACCTCAAAATTCAATCTTCAATCCTCAATACTCAATCTTCAATCCTCCGTACTCAATCCGCAATCCTCAATCCTCAATCCTCAATCGTCAGGCTCCAATCCTCAATACTCAATCTTCAGTCCTCAATCCTCAATCCTCAATCCTCATCCTTGAATCCTCAATACCCAATCCTCAATCCGCAATCCTCAGTCCTCAATCCTCAATCCTCGATCTTCAATCCTCAATCCTCAATCCTCAATCCTCAATCCTCAATCCTGATTCTTAAACCCTCAATACCCAGTCCTCAATCTTCAATCCTCAATCCTCAACCCTCAATCCTCAATCCTCAATTCTCAATCCTTAATCCTCAATCCTCAGACCTTAAACATCAATACTCAACGCTCAGTCCTCGTCCTCAATCTACAACAATCAATCCTCAATCCTCAATCTTCAATCATCAATATTCAATCTTCAGTCCTCAATCCTCAATCCTCAATCCTCAATCCTCAATCCTCAATGTTCAATCCGCAATACCCAATCCTCAATCTTCAATCCTCAATCCTCAATCCTCAATCCTCAATCCTCAATACTCAATCCTCAATCCTCAGTCCTCAAACCTCAAAATTCAATCTTCAATCCTCAATACTCAATCTTCAATCCTCCGTACTCAATCCGCAATCCTCAATCCTCAATCCTCAATCGTCAGGCTCCAATCCTCAATACTCAATCTTCAGTCCTCAATCCTCAATCCTCAATCCTCATCCTTGAATCCTCAATACCCAATCCTCAATCCGCAATCCTCAGTCCTCAATCCTCAATCCTCGATCTTCAATCCTCAATCCTCAATCCTCAATCCTCAATCCTCAATCCTGATTCTTAAACCCTCAATACCCAGTCCTCAATCTTCAATCCTCAATCCTCAATCCTCAATCCTCATTCTTCAATCCTCAATACCCAATCCTCAATCTTCAATCCTCAATCCTGAATCCTCAATCCTCAATCCTCATTCTTCAATCCTCAACACACAATCCTCAATCTTCAATACTCAATCCTCAATCCTCAGTCCTCAAACCTCAAAACTCAATCTTCAATCCTCAATACCCAATCTTCAATCCTCCATACTCAATCCGCAATCCTCAATCCTCAATCCTCAATCGTCAGGCTCCAATCCTCAATACTCAATCTTCAATCCTCAATCCTCAATACTCAATCCTCATCCTTCAATCCTCAATACCCAATCCTCAATCCTCAATCCTCAGTCCTCAATGCTCAATCCTCGATCTTCAATCCTCAGTCCCCAATCCTCAATCTTCAATCCTCAATCCTCAGTCCTCGATCCTCAGTCCTCAATCCTCAATCCTCAATACTCAATGTTCAATACGCAATACCCAATCCTCAATCTTCAATCCTCAATACTGAATCCTAAATCCTCAGTACTCAATCCTCAATCCTCAGTCCTCAAACCTTAATCCTGAATCCTCAATCCCCAATCTTCAATCCTCAATACTCAGTCTTCAATCCTCAATCCTCAATCCTCAATCCTCAATCCTCAATCCTGATTCTTCATCCCTCAATACCCAGTCCTCAATCTTCAATCCTCAATCCTCAATCCTCAATCCTCATTCTTCAATCCTCAATACCCAATCCTCAATCTTCAATCCTCAATCCTGAATCCTCAATCCTCAATCCTCATTCTTCAATCCTCAACACACAATCCTCAATCTTCAATCCTCAATCCTCAATCCTCAGACCTCAATCCTCAATCTTCAATCCTCAATGTTCAATACGCAATACCCAATCCTCAATCTTCAATCCTCAATCCTCAATCCTCAATTCTCAATGCTCAATCCTCAGTCCTCAGTTCTCAAACCTCAACCCTCAACCATCATCCCTCATCCTCAATCCTCAATACTCAATCCTCAATCCTCAATCTTCAATACTCAATATTCAATCTTCAATAATCAATCCTCAATTCTCAATCCTCAATACTCAATCCTCAATGGTCGATCCTCAATCCCCAATCCTCAATCTTCAATCCTCAATACTCAATCTTCAATCCTCAATCCTCAATCCTCAATCCTCAATCCTCAATCGTCTATCCTCATTCTACAATCCTCAATACCCAATCCTAAATCTTCAATCCTCAATCCTCAATCCTCAATCCTCAATCCTCAATCCACAATCCTCAATCCTCATTCTTCAATCCTCAATACCCGATCCTCAATCTTCAATCCTCAATCCTCAATCCTCAATCCTCAATCCTCATTCTTCAATCCTCAACACACAATCCTCAATCTTCAATCCTCAATCCTCAATCCTCAGACCTCAATCCTCAATCTTCAATCCTCAATACTCAATCTTCAATCCTCAATCCTCAATCCTCAATCCTCAATCGTCAAGCCTCAGCCCTCATTCTCGATCCTCAACCCTCAATCTTCAATCCTCAATCCTCAGTCCTCAAAACACAGAGCTGAATACTCAATCCTGAATATTCAACCTTCAGAACTCAGTCCTCAATAATCAGCTGTCAATTCTCAATCCTCAAGAGAATATAATCAATTCACAGCTTTCAATACTCAATACTCAATCTGCAATCTTCAAATCTCTATCCACAAACATCAATCCTCATCATTCAACCCTCAACACTCAGTCCCCAATCCTCAATCTTCAACACTCAATCCTCAATCCTCAATCCTCAATCCTCAATCTTCAATCCTCAATACTCAATCTTCAAACCTTCATCCTCAATCCACAATACTCAATCCTCAATCCTCCATCGTCAGGCATCAATCCTCAATACTCAATCTTCAATCCTCAAACCTCAATCCTCAATTCTCAGTCCTCAGCCCCCAAACCTCAATCCTCAACCCTCGGACCTCATCCTCAATCCTCAATTATCAATCCTCAATCCTCCATCTTCAGTCCTCGATACTCAATCTTCAATCCTCAATCCTCAATTCTCAATCCTCAATCCTCAGTACTCAGTCCTCAAACCTCAATCGTCAACCCTCAGCCCTCATCCTCAATCCTAAATCCTCAATCTTCAATCTTCAATCCTCAATCCTCATGCCTCAATCCTCTATCCCCAATCCTCAGTCATCAAACCTCAAACCTGAATCCTCAATCCTCAATCCTCAATCTTCACACCTCAGACCTGAACAATCAGACGTCAGTCCACAATCCTCAATAGAATATTATCAATTCACAGCTTTCAATACTCAATACTCAATCTCCAATCTTCAAATTTCTTTCCACTAACATCAATTCTCATCACTCAACACTCAACACTCTGTCCCCAATACTCAATCTTCAATCCTCAATCCTCAATCTTCAATCCTCAATCTTCAATCCTCAATACTCAATCTTCAATGCTCAATCCTCAGTCCTCAAACCTCAATTCTGAATCCTCAATACTCAATCTTCAATCCTCAACCATCAGTCCTCAATACTCAACTATTAGTCCTCAATCCTCAATACTCAATCCTCAAACTTCAATCCTCAATCCTAAATTCTCAATTCTCAATCCTCAATTCTCAACCCTCAGTCCTCGTCCTCAATCCACAACCCTCAATCCCCGATCCTCAATCTTCAATCATCAATATTCAATCTTCAATACTCAATCCTCAATCCTCAATACTCAACTATCAATTCTCAATTCTCAATACTCAATAGAATATCCTGAATTCTCAGGATTCAATACTCAACCCTCAACCCTCAACCATCAGCCCTCATCCTCAATCCTCAATCCTCAATCCTCAATCCTCAATTTTCAATCCACAATACTCAATCTTCAATCCTCAATCCTCAATCCTCAAACCGCAATCCTTAACCCTCAGCCCTCGTACTCAATTCTCAATCCTCAATCCTCAATCTTCAATCCTCAATAATCAATCTCCAATCACTAGATCCTCAATCCCCAATCCTCAGTCCTCAATCCTCAGCTTTCAATCATCTATCCCCAGTACTCAATCTTCAATCCTCAATGCTCAATACTCAATCCTCAATCCTCAGTTCTCAATCCTCAATCCTCAATCCTCAAACATAAATCCTCAACCGTCAGTCCTCGTCCTCAATACTCAACACTCAATCCTCAATCCTCAATCTTCAATCCTCAATACTCAATATTCAATCCTCGATCCTCAATTCTCAATCCTCAATCTTCAATCCTCAATCCTCAATCCTCAATCCTCAATCCTCATTCTTCAATCCTCAATACCCAGTCCTCAATCTTCAATCCTCAATCCTCAATCCTCAATTCTCAATGCTCAATCCTCAGTCCTCAGTTCTCAAACCTCAACCCTCAACCATCAGCCCTCACCCTCAATCCTCAATACCCAATCCTCAATCCTCATTCTTCAACCATCAATACACAATCCTCAACCTTCTATCCTCAATCCTCAATCCTCAATTCTCAATCCTTAATCCTCAATCCTCAGACCTTAAACATCAATACTCAACCCTCAGTCCTCGTCCTCAATCCACAACAATCATTCCTCAATCCTCAATCTTCAATCATCAATATTCGATCTTCAGTCCTCAATCCTCAATCCTCATTCCTCAGTCCTCAATCCTCAATGTTCAATCCGCAATACCGAATCCTCAATCTTCAATCCTCAATCCTCAATCCTCAATCCTCAATCCTCAATACTCAGTCCTCAATCCTCAGTCCTCAAACCTCAAAACTCGATCTTCAATCCTCAATACTCAATCTTCAATCCTCCGTCCTCAATCCTCAATCCTCAATCCTCAATCCTCAATCGTCAGGCTTCAATCCTCAATACTCAATCTTCAATCGTCAATCCTCAATCCTCAATCCTCAATCCTCATCCTTCAATCCTCAATACCCAATCCTCAATCTTCAATCCTCAATCCTCAATCCTCAATTCTCAATGATCAATCCTCAGTCCTCAGTTCTCAAACATCAATCCTCAACCATCATCCCTCATCCTCAATCCTGAATACTCAATCCTCAATCCACAATCCTCAATCTTCAATCCTCAATACTCAATCTTCAATAATCAATCCTCAATTCTCAATCCTCAATACTCAATCCTCAATCGTCGATCCTCAATCCCCAATCCTCAATCTTCAATCCTCAATCCTCAATCCTCAATCCTCAATCCTCAATCTTCAATCCTCAATACTCAATCTTCAATCCTCAATCCTGAATCCTCAATCCTCAATCCTCAGTCCTCAATCCTCAATCCTCAACCATCAATCATCAATACTCAGTCTTCAATCCTCAATCCTCAATCCTCAATCCTCAATCCTCATTCTTCAATCCTCAATACGCAATCCTCAATCTTCAATCCTCAATCCTCAATCCTCAATTCTCAATCCTTAATCTTCAATCCTCAGACCTTAAACATCAATACTCAACCCTCAGTCCTCGTCCTCAATCCACAACAATCAATCCTCAATCCTCAATCTTCAATCATCAATATTCAATGTTCAGTCCTCAATCCTCAATCCTCAATCCTCAATCCTCAATCCTCAATGTTCAATCCGCAATACCCAACCCTCAATCTTCAATCCACAATCCTCAATCCTCAATCCTCAATCCTCAATACTCAATCCTCAATCCTCAGTCCTCAAACCTCAAAACTCAATCTTCAATCCTCAATACTCAATCTTCAATCCTCCGTCCTCAATCCGCAATCCTCAATCCTCAATCCTCAATCGTCAGGCTCCAATCCTCAATACTCAATCTTCAATCCTCAATCCTGAATCCTCAATCCTCATCCTTCAATAATCAATACCCAATCCTCAATCTTCAATACTCAATCCTCAATCCTCAATTCTCAAACCTCAATCCTCAGTCCTTAGTCCGCAAACCTCAATCCTCAACCCTCAGCACTCATCCTCAATCTTCAACCCTCAATCATCAATCCTCAATCCTCAATCCTCAGTCCTCAATCCTCAATCCTCGATCTTCAATCCTCAGTCCCCAATCCTCAATCTTGAATCCTCAATCCTCAGTCCTCGATCCTCAGTCCTCAATCCTCAATCCTCAATCCTCAATGTTCAATACGCAATACCCAATCCTCAATCCTCAATTCTCAATCCTCAATCCTCAATCCTCAATCCTCAATACTCAATCTTCAATCCTCCATCCTCAATCCTCAATCCTCAATACTCATTCTTCAATCCTCAATACCCAATCCTCAATCTTCAATCCTCAATCCTCAATCCTCAATCCTCAATCCTCATTCTTCAAACCTCAACACACAATCCTCAATCTTCAATCCTCAATCCTCAATCCTCAGACCTCAATCCTCAATCTTCAATCCTCAATACTCAATCTTCAATCCTCAATCCTCAATCCTCAATCGTCAACCCTCAGTCCTCATCCTCGATCCTCAATCCTCAATCTTCAATTCTCAATCCTCAATCCTCATGCCTGAGTACTCAATCCTCAATCCTCAGTCATCAAACCTCAATCCTGAATCCTCAATCCTGAATCCTCAATCTTCAGACCTCAGACCTGAACAATCAGACGTCAATCCTCAATCCTCAATAGAATATTATCAATTCACAGCTTTCAATACTCAATACTCAATCTGCAATCTTCAAATTTCTTTCCACAAACATCAATTCTCATCACTCAACCCTCAACACTCTGTCCCCAACCCTCAATCTTCAATCCTCAATCCTCAATCCTCAGTCCTCAATCCTCAATCCTCAAACTTCAATCCTCTATACTCAATCCTCAATCTTCAATCCTCAATCCTCAACCCTCAATCCTCAATTTTCAATCCTCAATACTCAATCTTCAATCCTCAATCCTCATTGCTCAATCCTCAATCCTCAATCCTCTATCCTCATTCTACAATCCTCAATACCCAATCCTAAATCTTCAATCCTCAATCCTCAATCCTCAATTCTCAATCCTCAATCCGCAGTCCTCAGTCCTCAAACCTCAATCCTCAACACTCAGCCCTCATTCTCAATCCTCAATCCTCAATTCTCAGTCCTCAAACCTCAATTCTGATTCCTCAATACTCAATCTTCAATCCTCAACCTTCAGTCCTCAATACTCAACTATCAGTACTCAATCCTCAATACTCAATCCCCAATCCTCAATCTTCAATCCTCAATACTCAATATTCAATCCTCGATCCTCAATTCTCAATCCTCAATCTTCAATCCTCAATCCTCAATCCTCAATCCTCAATCCTCATTCTTCAATCCTCAATACCCATTCCTCAATCTTCAATCCTCAATCCTCAATCCTCAATTCTCAATGCCCAATCCTCAGTCCTCAGTTCTCAAACATCAATACTCAACCCTCAGTCCTCGTCCTCAATCCACAGCCCTCAATACTCTATCCTCAATCTTGAATCATCAATATTCAATCTTCACTCCTCAATCCTCAATCCTCAATACTCAATCCTCAATCCTCAATCCTCAATCCTCAATACTCAAGCATCAAGCCTCAGTTCTCAATACTCAACAGAATATCCTGAATTCTCAGGATTCAATACTCAAGCCTCAACACTTAACCATCATTCCTCAATACTCAATCCTCAATCCTCAATCTTCAATCCTCAATCCTCAATCCTCAATTCTCAATGCTCAACCCTCATCCCTCAGTTCTCAAACCTCAACCCTCAACCACCAGCCCTCATCCCCAATCCTCAATACTCAATCGTCAATCCTCAATCTTCAATCCTCAATACTCAATCTTCAATAATCAATCCTCAATCCCCAAACCTCATACTTCAATCCTCAATCCTCAATCCTCAATCCTCAATCCTCAATCTTCAATCCTCAATACTCAATCTTCAATCCTCAATCCTCAATCCTCAATCCTCAATGCTGAATCCACAATCCTCAATCCTCAACCCTCAATCTTCAATCCTCAATTCTCAATCTGCAATCCTCAATCCTCAATCCTCAAACCTCAGTACTCAATCTTCAATCCTCAATCCTCAATCCTCAATCCTCAACCCTCATTCTTCAATCCTCAACACCCAATCCTCAAACTTCAATCCTCAATCCTAAATTCTCAATTCTCAATCCTCAATCCTCAATCCTCAGACCTCAAACATCAACACTCAACCCTCAGTCCTCGTCCTCAATCCACAACCCTCAATCCCCGATCCTCAATCTTCAATCATCAATATTCAATCTTCAATACTCAATCCTCAATCCTCAATCCTCAATCCTCAATTTTCAATCCACAATACTCAATCTTCAATCCTCAATCCTCAATCCTCAATCCTCAAACCGCAATCCTTAACCCTCAGCCCTCGTACTCAATTCTCAATCCTCAATCCTCAATCTTCAATCCTCAATAATCAATCTCCAATGACTAGATCCTCAATCCCCAATCCTCAGTCCTCAATCCTCAGCTTTCAATCATCTATCCCCAGTACTCAATCTTCAATCCTCAATGCTCAATACTCAATCCTCAATCCTCAGTTCTCAATCCTCAATCCTCAATCCTCAAACATAAATCCTCAACCGTCAGTCCTCGTCCTCAATACTCAACACTCAATCCTCAATCCTCAATCTTCAATCCTCAATACTCAATATTCAATCCTCGATCCTCAATTCTCAATCCTCAATCTTCAATCCTCAATCCTCAATCCTCAATCCTCAATCCTCATTCTTCAATCCTCAATACCCAGTCCTCAATCTTCAATCCTCAATCCTCAATCCTCAATTCTCAATGCTCAATCCTCAGTCCTCAGTTCTCAAACCTCAACCCTCAACCATCAGCCCTCACCCTCAATCCTCAATACCCAATCCTCAATCCTCATTCTTCAATCATCAATACACAATCCTCAACCTTCTATCCTCAATCCTCAATCCTCAATTCTCAATCCTTAATCCTCAATCCTCAGACCTTAAACATCAATACTCAACCCTCAGTCCTCGTCCTCAATCCACAACAATCATTCCTCAATCCTCAATCTTCAATCATCAATATTCGATCTTCAGTCCTCAATCCTCAATCCTCAATCCTCAGTCCTCAATCCTCAATGTTCAATCAGCAATACCGAATCCTCAATCTTCAATCCTCAATCCTCAATCCTCAATCCTCAATCCTCAATACTCAGTCCTCAATCCTCGGTCCTCAAACCTCAAAACTCGATCTTCAATCCTCAATACTCAATCTTCAATCCTCCGTCCTCAATCCTCAATCCTCAATCCTCAATCCTCAATCGTCAGGCTTCAATCCTCAATACTCAATCTTCAATCGTCAATCCTCAATCCTCAATCCTCAATCCTCATCCTTCAATCCTCAATACCCAATCCTCAATCTTCAATCCTCAATCCTCAATCCTCAATTCTCAATGATCAATCCTCAGTCCTCAGTTCTCAAACCTCAATCCTCAACCATCATCCCTCATCCTCAATCCTGAATACTCAATCCTCAATCCTCAATCCTCAATCTTCAAGCCTCAATACTCAATCTTCAATAATCAATCCTCAATTCTCAATCCTCAATACTCAATCCTCAATCGTCGATCCTCAATCCCCAATCCTCAATCTTCAATCCTCAATCCTCAATCCTCAATCCTCAATCCTCAATCTTCAATCCTCAATACTCAATCTTCAATCCTCAATCCTGAATCCTCAATCCTCAATCCTCAGTCCTCAATCCTCAATCCTCAACCATCAATCATCAATACTCAGTCTTCAATCCTCAATCCTCAATCCTCAATCCTCAATCCTCATTCTTCAATCCTCAATACGCAATCCTCAATCTTCAATCCTCAATCCTCAATCCTCAATTCTCAATCCTTAATCTTCAATCCTCAGACCTTAAACATCAATACTCAACCCTCAGTCCTCGTCCTCAATCCACAACAATCAATCCTCAATCCTCAATCTTCAATCATCAATATTCAATGTTCAGTCCTCAATCCTCAATCCTCAATCCTCAAACCTCAATCCTCAATGTTCAATCCGCAATACCCAACCCTCAATCTTCAATCCACAATCCTCAATCCTCAATCCTCAATCCTCAATACTCAATCCTCAATCCTCAGTCCTCAAACCTCAAAACTCAATCTTCAATCCTCAATACTCAATCTTCAATCCTCCGTCCTCAATCCGCAATCCTCAATCCTCAATCGTCAGGCTCCAATCCTCAATACTCAATCTTCAATCCTCAATCCTGAATCCTCAATCCTCATCCTTCAATAATCAATACCCAATCCTCAATCTTCAATACTCAATCCTCAATCCTCAATTCTCAAACCTCAATCCTCAGTCCTTAGTCCGCAAACCTCAATCCTCAACCCTCAGCCCTCATCCTCAATCTTCAACCCTCAATCATCAATCCTCAATCCTCAATCCTCAGTCCTCAATCCTCAATCCTCGATCTTCAATCCTCAGTCCCCAATCCTCAATCTTCAATCCTCAATGTTCAATACGCAATACCCAATCCTCAATCTTCAATCCTCAATACTGAATCCTCAATCCTCAGTCCTCAATCCTCAATCCTCAGTACTCAGACCTTAATCCTGGATCCTCAATTCCCAATCATCAATCCTCAATACTCAATCTTCTATCCTCAATCCTCAGTCGTCTAACCTCAATTCTGTATCCTCAATACTCTATCTTCAATCCTCAACCTTCAGTCCTCAATACTCAACTATCAGTCCTCAATTCTCAATACTCAATCGTCAATCCTCAATCTCCAATCCTCAATACTCAATCTTCAATCCTCAATCCTCAATCCTCAATCCTCAATCCTCAATGCTCAATCCTCAATCCTCAATCCTCAACACTCAATCTTCAATCCTCAATACTCAATCTGCAATCTTCAATCCTCAATCCACAATCCTCAATCCTCATTCTTCAATCCTCAATACCCAATCATCAATCCTCAATGCTCAATCCTCAATCCTCAATCCACAACCCTCAATCTTCAATCCTCAATACTCAATCTGCAATCCTCAATCCTCAATCCTCAACCCTCAATCCTCATTCTTCAATCCTCAATTACCAATCCTCAATCTTCAATCCTCAATCCACAATCCTCAGCCCTCAATCCTCAGTCTTCGATCCTCAACACCCAATCCTCAATCTTCAATCCTCAATCCTCAATCCTCAGACCTCAATCCTCAATCTTCAATCCTCAATACTCAACCTTCAATCCTCAATCCTCAATCCTCAATGCTCAATCCTCATTCTTCAATCCGCAACACCCAATACTCAATCTTCAATCCCCAATCCTCAATCCTCAATTCTCAATCCTCAATCCTCAATCATCAATCCTCAGACCTCAAACATCAATACACAACCCTCAGTCCTCGTCCTCAATCCACAACCCTCAATCCTCGGTCCTCAATCTTCAATCATCAATATTCAATCTTCAATCCTCATTCTTCAATCCTCAATACCCAATCCTCAATCTTCAATCCTCAATCCCCAATCCTCAGTTCACAATCCTCAATCCTCAATCCTCAGACCTCAGGCATCAATACTCAACCCTCAGTCCTCGTCCTCAATCCACAGCCCTCAATCCTCAATCCTCAACCTTCATTCATCAATATTCAACATTCTATCCTCAATCCTGAATCCTCAATCCTCAATCCTCAATCCTCAATGTTCAATCCTCAACACCCAATCCTCAATCTTCAATCCTCAATCCTCAATCCTCAATGCTCAAACCTTAGCCCACATTTTCAATCCTCAATCCTCAATCCTCAATCTTCAATCCTCAATACACAATCCTCAATCTTCAATCCTCATTCTTCAATCCTCAACACCCAATCCTCAATCTTCAATCCTCAATCTTCAATCCTCAATTCTCAATCCTCAATCCTCAATCCTCAGACCTCAAACATCAATACACAACCCTCAGTCCTCGTCCTCAATCCACAGCCCTCAATCCTCGATCCTCAATCTTCAATCATCAATATTCAATCTTCACTCCTCAATCCTCAATCCTCAATACTCAATCCTCAATCCTCAATCCTCAATCCTCAATACTCAAGCATCAACCCTCAATTCTCAATACTCAACAGAATATCCTGAATTCTCAGGATTCAATACTCAAACCTCAACACTTAACCCTCAATCCTCAATACTCAATACCCAATCCTCAATCTTCAACCTTCAATCCTCAATCCTCAATTCTCAATCCTCAATCCTCAGTCCTCAGTCCTCAAACCTCAATCGTCAACCCTCAGCGCTCATCCTCGATCCTCAATCCTCAATCTTCAATCCTCAATCCTCAATTCTCATGCCTCAGTCCTCAATCCTCAATCCTCAGTCATCAAACCTCAATCCTGAATCCTCAATCCTGAATCCTCAATCTTCAGACCTCAGACCTGAACAATCAGACGTCAATCCTCAATCCTCAATAGAATATTATCAATTCACAGCTTTCAATACTCAATACTGAATCTGCAATCTTCAAATTTCTTTCCACAATCATCAATTCTCATCACTCAACCCTCAACACTCAATCCTCAACCTTCAATCCTCAGTCCTGAATCCTCAATCCTCAATCCTCAAACTTCAATCCTCTATACTCAACACTCAATCCTCAATCCTCAATCCTCAACCCTCAATCCTCAATTTTCAATCCTCAATACTCAATCTTCAATCCTCAATCCTCAGTCCTCTGTCCTCAATCCTCAATCCTCATTCTACAATCCTCAATACCCAATCCTCAACCTTCAATCCTCAATCCTCAATCCTCAATTCTCAATCCTCAATCCTCAGTCCTCAGTCCTCAAACCTCAATCCTCAATCCTCAATCCTCAGTCCTCAAAACACAAAGCTGAATACTCAATCCTGAATATTCAACCTTCAGAACTCAGTCCGCAATAATCAGCTGTCAATTCTCAATCCTCAAGAGAATATAATCAATTCACAGCTTTCAATACTCAATACTCAATCTGCAATCTTCAAATCTCTATCCACAAACATCAATCCTCATCATTCAACCCTCAACACTCAGTCCCCAATCCTCAATCTTCAACACTCAATCTTCAATCCTCAATCCTCAATCCTCAATCTTCAATCCTCAATACTCAATCTTCAATCCTTCATCCTCAATCCACAATACTCAATCCTCAATCCTCCATCGTCAGGCATCAATCCTCAATACTCAATCTTCAATCCTCAAACCTCAATCCTCAATTCTCAGTCCTCAGCCCCCAAACCTCAATCCTCAACCCTCAGACCTCATCCTCAATCCTCAATTATCAATCCTCAATCCTCAATCTTCAATCCTCAATACTCAATCTTCAATAATCAATCCTCAATTCTCAATCCTCAATACTCAATACTCAATCCTCAATACTCAATACTCAATCGTCGATACTCAATCCCCAATCCGGAATCTTCAATCCTCAATCTTCAATCCTCAATCCTCAATCCTCAATTCTCAATCCTCAATCCTCAATCCTCAGACCTCAAACATCAATACTCAACCCTCAGTCCTCGTCCTCAATCCGCAACCCTCAATCCTCTATCCTCAATCTTCAATCATCAATATTCAATCTTCAATCCTCAATCCTCAATCCTCAATACTCAATCCTCAATCCTCAATCCTCAATCCTCAATCCTCAAAACTCAACCATCAATCCTCAATTCTCAATACACAATAGAATATCCTGAATTCTCAGGATTCAATACTCAAACCTCAACACTGAACACTCAATTCTCAATCCTCAATCCTCAATCCTCAGTCCTCAATCCTCAATACTCAATCTTCAATCCTCCATCATCAATCCTCAATCCTCAATACTCATTCTTCAATCCTCAACCCTCAATCCTCAATTTTCAATCCAGAATACTCAATCTTCAATCCTCAATCCTCAATCCTCAATCCTCAATCCTCAATCCTCTATCCTCATTCTACAATCATCAATACCCAATCCTAAAGCTTCAATCCTCAATCCTCAATCCTCAATTCTCAATCCTCAATCCTCAGTCCTCAGTCCTCAAACCTCATTCCTCAACACTCAGCCCTCATTCTCAATCCTCAGTCCTCAATTCTCAGTCCTCAGCCCTCAAACCTCAATCCTCAACCCTCAGACCTCACCCTCAATCCTCAATTATCATTCCTCAATCCACAATATTCAATCCTCAATACTCAATCTTCAATCCTCAATCCTCAGTCCTCAAACCTCAATTCTGATTCCCCAATACTCAATCTTCAATCCTCAACCTTCAGTCCTCAATACTCAACTATCAGTCCTCAATCCTCAGTACTCAATCCTCAATCCTCAATCTTCAATCCTCAATACTTAATCTTCAATCCTCAATCCTCAGTCCTCAATCCTCAATGCTCAATCCTCAATCCTCAATCCACAACCCTCAATCTTCAATCCTCAATATTCAATCTGCAATCCTCGATCCTCAATCCTCAACCCTCAATCCTCATTCTTCAATCCTCAATAACCAATCCTCAATCTTCAATCCTCAGTCCACAATCCTCAGCCCTCAATCCTCAGTCTTCGATCCTCAACACCCAATTCTCAATCTTCAATCTTCAATCCTCAATCCTCAGACCTCAATCTTCAACCTTCAATCCTCAATACTCAACCTTCAATCCTCAATCCTCAATCCTCAATCCTCAAACCTCATTCTTCAATCCGCAACACCCAATACTCAATCTTCAATCCTCAATCCTCAATCCTCAATTCTCAATCCTCAATACTCAATCATCAATCCTCAGACCTCAAACATCAATACTCAACCCTCAGTCCTCGTCCTCAATCCACAACCCTCAATCCTCGGTCCTCAATCTTCAATCATCAATATTCAATATTCAATCCTCATTCTTCAATCCTCAATACCCAATCCTCAATCTTCAATCCTCAATCCCCAATCCTCAGTTCACAATCCTCAATCCTCAATCCTCAGACCTCAGGCATCAATACTCAACCCTCAGTCCTCGTCCTCAATCCACAACCCTCAATCCTCAATCCTCAACCTTCATTCATCAATATTCAACCTTCTATCCTCAATCCTGAATCCTCAATCCTCAATCCTCAATCCTCAATGTTCAATCCTCAACACCCAATCCTCAATCTTCAATCCTCAATCCTCAATCCTCAATGCTCAAACCTTAGCCCACATTCTCAATCCTCAATCCTCAATCCTCAATCTTCAATCCTCAATACTCAATCCTCAATCTTCAATCCTCATTCTTCAATCCTCAACACCCAATCCTCAATCTTCAATCCTCAATCTTCAATCCTCAATTCTCAATCCTCAATCCTCAATCCTCAGACCTCAAACATCAATACTCAACCCTCAGTCCTCGTCCTCAATCCACAGCCCTCAATACACTATCCTCAATCTTGAATCATCAATATTCAATCTTCACTCCTCAATCCTCAATCCTCAATACTCAATCCTCAATCCTCAATCCTCAATCCTCAATACTCAAGCATCAAGCCTCAATTCTCAATACTCAACAGAATATCCTGAATTCTCAGGATTCAATACTCAAGCCTCAACACTTAACCATCATTCCTCAATACTCAATCCTCAATCCTCAATCTTCAATCCTCAATCCTCAATCCTCAATTCTCAATGCTCAACCCTCATTCCTCCGTTCTCAAACCTCAACCCTCAACCACCAGCCCTCATCCCCAATCCTCAATACTCAATCGTCAATCCTCAGTCTTCAATCCTCAATACTCAACCTTCAATAATCAATCCTCAATCCCCAAACCTCATACTTCAAACCTCAATCCTCAATCCTCAATCCTCAATCCTCAATCTTCAATCCTCAATACTCAATCTTCAATCCTCAATACTCAATCCTCAATCCTCAATGCTGAATCCACAATCCTCAATCCTCAACCCTCAATCTTCAATCCTCAATTCTCAATCTGCAATCCTCAATCCTCAGTCCTCAATCCTCAATCCTCAATCGTCAGGCTTCAATCCTCAATACTCAATCTTCAATCGTCAATCCTCAATCCTCAATCCTCAATCCTCATCCTTCAATCCTCAATACCCAATCCTCAATCTTCAATACTCAATCCTCAATCCTCAATTCTCAATGCTCAATCCTCAGTCCTCAGTTCTCAAACCTCAATCCTCAACCATCGTCCCTCATCCTCAATCCTGAATACTCAATCCTCAATCCTCAATCCTCAATCTTCAATCCTCAATACTCAATCTTCAATAATCAATCCTCAATTCTCAATCCTCAATACTCAATCCTCAATCGTCGATCCTCAATCCCCAATCCTCAATCTTCAATCCTCAATCCTCAATCCTCAATCCTCAATCCTCAATCTTCAATCCTCAATACTCAATCTTCAATCCTCAATCCTGAATCCTCAATCCTCAATCCTCAGTCCTCAATCCTCAATCCTCAACCATCAATCATCAATACTCAGTCTTCAATCCTCAATCCTCAATCCTCAATCCTCAATCCTCATTCTTCAATCCTCAATACGCAATCCTCAATCTTCAATCCTCAATCCTCAATACTCAATTCTCAATCCTTAATCTTCAATCCTCAGACCTTAAACATCAATACTCAACCCTCAGTCCTCGTCCTCAATCCACAACAATCAATCCTCAATCCTCAATCTTCAATCATCAATATTCAATGTTCAGTCCTCAATCCTCAATCCTCAATCCTCAATCCTCAATCCTCAATGTTCAATCCGCAATACCAAACCCTCAATCTTCAATCCACAATCCTCAATCCTCAATCCTCAATCCTCAATACTCAATCCTCAATCCTCAGTCCTCAAACCTCAAAACTCAATCTTCAATCCTCAATACTCAATCTTCAATCCTCCGTCCTCAATCCGCAATCCTCAATCCTCAATCCTCAATCGTCAGGCTCCAATCCTCAATACTCAATCTTCAATCCTCAATCCTGAATCCTCAATCCTCATCCTTCAATCCTCAATACCCAATCCTCAATCTTCAATACTCAATCCTCAATCCTCAATTCTCAAACCTCAATCCTCAGTCCTTAGTCCGCAAACCTCAATCCTCAACCCTCAGCACTCATCCTCAATCTTCAACCCTCAATCATCAATCCTCAATCCGCAATCCTCAATCCTCAATCCTCAGTACTCAGACCTTAATCCTGGATCCTCAATTCCCAATCATCAATCCTCAATACTCAATCTTCTATCCTCAATCCTCAGTCGTCTAACCTCAATTCTGTATCCTCAATACTCTATCTTCAATCCTCAACCTTCAGTCCTCAATACTCAACTATCAGTCCTCAATTCTCAATACTCAATCGTCAATCCTCAATCTCCAATCCTCAATACTCAATCTTCAATCCTCAATCCTCAATCCTCAATCCTCAATCCTGAATGCTCAATCCTCAATCCTCAATCCTCAACACTCAATCTTCAATCCTCAATACTCAATCTGCAATCCTCAATCCTCAATCCACAATCCTCAATCCTCAATCTTCAATCCTCAATACCCAATCCTCAATCCTCAATGCTCAATCCTCAATCCTCAATCCACAACCCTCAATCTTCAATCCTCAATACTCAATCTGCAATCCTCAATCCTCAATCCTCAACCCTCAATCCTCATTCTTCAATCCTCAATTCCCAATCCTCAATCTTCAATCCTCAATCCACAATCCTCAGCCCTCAATTCTCAGTCTTCGATCCTCAACACCCAATCCTCAATCTTCAATCCTCAATCCTCAATCCTCAGACCTCAATCCTCAATCTTCAATCCTCAATACTCAACCTTCAACCCTCAATCATCAATCCTCAATCCTCAATCCTCAGTCCTCAATCCTCAATCCTCGATCTTCAATCCTCAGTCCCCAATCCTCAATCTTCAATCCTCAATGTTCAATACGCAATACCCAATCCTCAATCTTCAATCCTCAATACTGAATCCTCAATCCTCAGTCCTCAATCCTCAATCCTCAGTACTCAGACCTTAATCCTGGATCCTCAATTCCCAATCATCAATCCTCAATGCTCAATCTTCAATCCTCAATCCTCAGTCCTCAATCCTCAATCCTCAATCCTGAATCTTCAGCCCTCAATACCCAGTCCTCAATCTTCAATCCTCAATCCTCAATCGTCAATTCTCAAACCTCAAATCTCAATCCTCAGACCTCAAACATCAATACTCAACCCTCAGTCCTCGTCCTCAATCCACAACAATCAATCCTCAATCCTCAATCTTCAATCATCAATATTCAATCTTCAGTCCTCAATCCTCAATCCTCAATCCTCAATCCTCAATCCTCAATGTTCAATCCGCAATACCCAATCCTCTATCTTCAATACTCAATCCTCAATTATCGATCCTCAATCCTCAATCCTCAATCCTCAATCCTCAATCCTCAAAACTCAAACCTGAATCCTCAATCCTGAATCCTCAACCTTCAGAGCTCAGTCCTCAACAATCAGTTGTCAATTCTCAATTATCAATAGAATATAATCAATTCACAGTTTTCAATACTCAATACTCAATCTGCAAACTTCAAATCTCTATCCACAAACATCAATTCTCATCATTCAACCCTAAACACTCCGTCCCCAATACTCAATCTTCAACACTCAATCCTCAATCCTCAATCCTCAATCCTCAATCCTCAATCTTCAATCCTCAATCCTCAATACTCAATCCTCAATTTTCAATCCTCAATACTCAATCTTCAATCCTCAATCCTCAATCCTCAATCCTCAATCCTCAATCCTCATTCTACAATCCTCAATACCCAATACTCAATCTTCAATCCTCAATCCTCAATCCTCAATTCTCAATCCTCAATCCTCAGTCCTCAGTCCTCAAACCTCAATCCTCAACCCTCAGCCCTCATTCTCAATCCACAATCCGCAATTCTCAGTCCTCAGCCATCAAACCTCAATCCTCAACCATCAGACCTCATCCTCAGTCCTCAATTATCAATCCTCAATCCTCAATCTTCAATCCTCAATACTCAATCTTCTATCCTCAATCATGAGCCCTCTAACCTCAATTCTGAATCCTCAATACTCTATCTTCAATCCTCAACCTTCAGTCCTCAATACTCAACTATCAGTCCTCAATTCTCAATACTCAATCCTCAATCCTCAATCTCCAATCCTCAATACTCAATCTTCAATCCTCCATCCTCAATCCTCAATCCTCAATACTCATTCTTCAATCCTCAATACCCAATCCTCAATCTTCAATCCTTAATCCTCAATCCTCAATCCTCAATCCTCAATCCTCAATCCTCAATCATCAATACTCAGTCTTCAATCCTCAATCCTCAATCCTCAATCCTCAATCCTCATTCTTCAATCCTCAATACACAATCCTCAATCTTCAATCCTCAATCCTCAATCTTCAATCCTCAATACTCAATCTTCAATCCTCAATCCTCAATCCTCAATCCTCAATCATAAATCCTCAATCCTCAACCTTCAATCATCAATACTCAGTCTTCAATCCTCAATCCTCAATCCTCAATCCTCAATCCTCATTCTTCAATCCTCAATACACAATCCTCAATCTTCAATCCTCAATCCTCAATCCTCAATTCTCAATCCTTAATCCTCAATCCTCAGACCTTAAACATCAATACTCAACCCTCAGTCCTCGTCCTCAATCCTCAATCCTCAATCCTCAATCCTCAATCCTCAATCCTCAATCTTCAATCCTCAATACTCAATCTTCAATCCTCCATCCTCAATCCTTAATCCTCAATCCTCAATCCTCAATCTTCAGGCTTCAATCCTCAATACTCAATCTTCAACACTCAATCCTCAATCCTCATTCCTCAATCCTCATTCTTCAATCCTCATTCTTCAATCCTCAATACCCAATCCTCAATCTTCAATCTTCAATCCTCAATCCTCAATTCTCAATCCTCAATCCTCAGTCCTCAGTCCTCAAACTTCAATCGTCAACCCTCAGCCCTCATCCTCAGTCCTCAATCCTCAATCTTCAATCCTCAATCCTCAATCCTCATGCCTCAATCCTCAATCCTCAATCCTCTGTCATCAAACCTCAATCCTGAATCCTCAATCCTGAATCCTCAAACTTCAGACCTCAGACCTGAACAATCAGATGTCAGTCCTCAATCCTCAATAGAATATTATCAATTCACAGTTTTCAATACTCAATACTCAATCTGCAATCTTCAAATTTCTATCCACAAACATCAATTCTTATCACTCAAATCTCAACACTCAGTCCCCAATCCACAATCTTCAATCCTCAATCCTCAATCCTCAATCCTCAATCCTCAACCTTCAATCATCTATACTCAATCCTCAATCCTCAATCCTCAATCCTCAATACTCAGTCCTCAATTTTCAATCCTCAATACTCAATCTTCAATCCTCAATCCTCAAACCTCAATCCCCAATCCTCAATCCTCATTCTACAATCCTCAATACCCAATCCTCAATCTTCAATCCTCAATCCTCAATCCTCAATTCTCAATCCTCAATCCTCAGTCCTCAGTCCTCAAACCTCAATCCTCAACCCTCAGCCCTCATTCTCAATCCTCAATCCGCAATTCTCAGTCCTCAGCCCTCAAACCTCAATCCTCAACCATCAGACCTCATCCTCAGTCCTCAATTATCAATCCTCAATCCTCAATCTTCAATCCTCAATACTCAATCTTCTATCCTCAATCATCAGTCCTCTAACCTCAATTCTGAATCCTCAATACTCTATCTTCAATCCTCAACCTTCAGTCCTCAATACTCAACTATCAGTCCTCAATTCTCAATACTCAATCCCCAATCCTCAATCTCCAATCCTCAATACTCAATCTTCAATCCTCCATCCTCAATCCTCAATCCTCAATACTCATTCTTCAATCCTCAATACCCAATCCTCAATCTTCAATCCTTAATCCTCAATCCTCAATCCTCAATCCTCAATCCTCAATCCTCAATCATCAATACTCAGTCTTCAATCCTCAATCCTCAATCCTCAATCCTCAATCCACATTCTTCAATCCTCAATACACAATCCTCAATCTTCAATCCTCAATCCTCAATCTTCAATCCTCAATACTCAATCTTCAATCCTCAATCCTCAATCCTCAATCCTCAATCATAAATCCTCAATCCTCAACCTTCAATCATCAATACTCAGTCTTCAATCCTCAATCCTCAATCCTCAATCCTCAATCCTCATTCTTCAATCCTCAATACACAATCCTCAATCTTCAATCCTCAATCCTCAATCCTCAATTCTCAATCCTTAATCCTCAATCCTCAGACCTTAAACATCAATACTCAACCCTCAGTCCTCGTCCTCAATCCACAACAATCAATCCTCAATCCTCAATCTTCAATCATCAATATTCAATCTTCAGTCCTCAATCCTCAATGTTCAATCCGCAATACCCCATCCTCAATTTTCAATCCTCAATCCTCAATCCTCAATCCTCAATCCTCAATCCTCAATCCTCAATCCTCAGTCCCCAATCCTCAATCTTCAATCCTCAATGCTCAGTCCTCGATCCTCAGTCTTCAATCCTCAATCCTCAGTCCTCGATCCTCAGTCCTCAATCCTCAATCCTCAATCCTCAATGTTCAATACGCAATACCCAATCCTCAATCTTCAATCCTCACTACTGAATCCTCAATCCTCAGTCCTCAATCTCCAATCCTCAATACTCAATCTTCTATCCTCAATCATCAGTCCTCTAACCTCAATTCTGAATCCTCAATACTCTATCTTCAATCCTCAACCTTCAGTCCTCAATACTCAACTATCAGTCCTCAATTCTCAATACTCAATCCCCAATCCTCAATCTCCAATCCTCAATACTCAATCTTCAATCCTCCATCCTCAATCCTCAATCCTCAATACTCATTCTTCAATCCTCAATACCCAATCCTCAATCTTCAATCCTTAATCCTCAATCCTCAATCCTCAATCCTCAATCCTCAATCCTCAATCATCAATACTCAGTCTTCAATCCTCAATCCTCAATCCTCAATCCTCAATCCTCATTCTTCAATCCTCAATACACAATCCTCAATCTTCAATCCTCAATCCTCAATCTTCAATCCTCAATACTCAATCTTCAATCCTCAATCCTCAATCCTCAATCCTCAATCATAAATCCTCAATCCTCAACCTTCAATCATCAATACTCAGTCTTCAATCCTCAATCCTCAATCCTCAATCCTCAATCCTCATTCTTCAATCATCAATACACAATCCTCAATCTTCAATCCTCAATCCTCAATCCTCAATTCTCAATCCTTAATCCTCAATCCTCAGACCTTAAACATCAATACTCAACCCTCAGTCCTCGTCCTCAATCCACAACAATCAATCCTCAATCCTCAATCTTCAATCATCAATATTCAATCTTCAGTCCTCAATCCTCAATGTTCAATCCGCAATACCCCATCCTCAATTTTCAATCCTCAATCCTCAATCCTCAATCCTCAATCCTCAATCCTCAATCCTCAATCCTCAGTCCCCAATCCTCAATCTTCAATCCTCAATGCTCAGTCCTCGATCCTCAGTCTTCAATCCTCAATCCTCAGTCCTCGATCCTCAGTCCTCAATCCTCAATCCTCAATCCTCAATGTTCAATACGCAATACCCAATCCTCAATCTTCAATCCTCAATACTGAATCCTCAATCCTCAGTCCTCAATCCTCAATCCTCAGTCCTCAAACCTTAATCCTGATCCTCAATCCCCAATCTTCAATCCTCAATACTCAGTCTTCAATCCTCAATCCTCAATCCTCAATCCTCAATCCTCAATCCTCATTCTTCAATCCTCAATACCCAATCGTCAATCTTCAATCCTCATTCCTCAATCCTCAATTCTCAATGCTCAATCCTCAGTCCTCATTTCTCAAACCTCAACCCTCAACCATCAGCCCTCATCCTCAATCCTCAATACTCAATCCTCAATCCTCAATCTTCAATCCTCAGTACTCAATCCTGATTCTTCAACCCTCAATACCCAGTCCTCAATCTTCAATCCTCAATCCTCAATCCTCAATTATCGATCCTCAATCCTCAATCCTCAATCCTCAAAACTCAAACCTGAATCCTCAATCCTGAATCCTCAACCTTCAGAACTCAGTCCTCAACAATCAGTTGTCAATTCTCAATTATCAATATAATATAATCAATTCACAGTTTTCAATACTCAATACTCAATCTGCAATCTTCAAATCTCTATCCACAAACATCAATTCTCATCATTCAACCCTCAACACACAGTCCCCAATCCTCAATCTTCAACACTCAATCCTCAATCCTCAATCCTCAATCCTCAATCTTCAATCCTCCATACTCAATCTTCAATCCTCCATCCTCAATCCTTAATCCTCAATCCTCAATCCTCAATCGTCAGGCCTCAATCCTCAATACTCAATCTTGAACCCTCAATCCTCAATCCTCATTCCTCAATCCTCATTCTTCAATCCTCATTCTTCAATCCTCAATACCCAATCCTCAATCTTCAATCCTCAATCCTCAATCCTCAATTCTCAATCCTCAATCCTCAGTCCTCAGTCCTCAGTCCTCAAACTTCAATCGTCAACCCTCAGCCCTCATCCTCAACCCTCAAACCTCAATCTTCAATCCTCAATCCTCAATCCTCTGTCATCAAACCTCAATCCTGAATCCTCAATCCTGAATCCTCAATCTTCAGACCTCAGACCTGAACAATCAGATGTCAGTCCTCAATCCTCAATAGAATATTATCAATTCACAGTTTTCAATACTCAATACTCAATCTGCAATCTTCAAATTTCTATCCACAAACATCAATTCTCATCACTCAAATCCAAACACTCAGTCCCCAATCCTCAATCTTCAATCCTCAATCCTCAATCCTCAATCCTCAATCCTCAATCTTCAATCATCTATACTCAATCCTCAATCCTCAATCCCCAATCCTCAATACTCAATCCTCAATTTTCAATCCTCGATACTCAATCTTCAATCCTCAATCCTCAATCCTCAATCCTCAATCCTCAATCCTCATTCTACAATCCTCAATACCCTATCTTCAATCTTCAATCCTCAATCCTCAATCCTCAATTCTCAATCCTCAATCCTCAGTCCTCAGTCCTCAAACATCAATCCTCAACCCTCAGCCCTCATTCTCAATCCTCAATCCGCAATTCTCAGTCCTCAGCCCTCAAACCTCAATCCTCAACCATCAGACCTCATCCTCAGTCCTCAATTATCAATCCTCAATCCTCAATCTTCAATCCTCAATACTCAATCTTCTATCCTCAATCCTCAGTCCTCTAACCTCAATTCTGTATCCTCAATACTCTATCTTCAATCCTCAACCTTCAGTCCTCAATACTCAACTATCAGTCCTCAATTCTCAATACTCAATCCTCAATCCTCAATCTCCAATCCTCAATACTCAATCTTCAATCCTCGATCCTCAATCCTCAATCCTCAATCCTCATTCTTCAATCCTCAACACACAATCCTCAATTTTCAATCCTCAATCCTCAATCCTCAGACCTCAATCCTCAATCTTCAATCCTCAATACTCAATCTTCAATCCTCAATCCTCAATCCTCAATCCTCAATACTCATTCTTCAATCCTCAACACCCAATCCTCAATCTTCAATCCTCAATCCTCAATCCTCAATACTCAATCCTCAATCCTCAATCCTCAATCCTCAATCCTCAAAACTCAACCATCAATCCTCAATTCTCAATACACAATAGAATATCCTGAATTCTCAGGATTCAATACTCAAACCTCAACACTCAAAACTCAATCCTCAATCCTCAATCCTCAATCCTCAATCCTCAATCCTCAATCCTCAATACTCAATCTTCAATCCTCCATCCTCAATCTTCAATCCTCAATACTCATTCTTCAATCCTCAATACCCAATCCTCAATCTTCAATCCTCAATCCTCAATCCTCAATCCTCAATCGTCAACCCTCAGCCCTCATCCTCGATCCTCAATCCTCAATCTTCAATCCTCAATCCTCAATCCTCATGCCTCAGTCCTCAATCCTCAATCCTCAGTCATCAAACCTCAATCCTGAATCCTCAATCCTGAATCCTCAATCTTCAGACCTCAGACCTGAACAATCAGACGTCAATCCTTAATCCTCAATAGAATATTATCAATTCACAGCTTTCAATACTCAATACTCAATCTGCAATCTTCAAATTTCTTTCCACAAACATCAATTCTCATCACTCAACCCTCAACACTCTGTCCCCAATCCTCAATCTTCAATCCTCAATCCTCAATCCTCAATCCTCAATCCTCAATCCTCAAACTTCAATCCTCTATACTCAATCCTCAATCTTCAATCCTCAATCCTCAACCCTCAATCCTCAATTTTCAATCCACAATACTCAATCTTCAATCCTCAATCCTCAATCCTCAATCCTCAATCCTCAATCCTCTATCCTCATTCTACAATCCTCAAGACCCAATCCTAAATCTTCTATCCTCAATCCTCAATCCTCAATCCTCAATACTTAATCTTCAATCCTCAATCCTCAATCCTCAATCCTCAATACTCAATGCTCAATCCTCAATCCTCAGTCCACAACCCTCAATCTTCAATCCTCAATACTCAATCTGCAATCCTCGATCGTCAACCCTCAGCCCTCATCCTCGATCCTTAATCCTCAATCTTCAATCCTCAATACTCAATCCTCAATCCTCAATCTTCAATCCTCAATACTTAATCTTCAATCCTCAATCCTCAATCCTCAATACTCAATGCTCAATCCTCAATCATCAGTCCACAACCCTCAATCTTCAATCCTCAATACTCAATCTGCAATCCTCAATCCTCAATCCTCAACCCTCAATCCTCATTCTTCAATCCTCAATACCCAATCCTCAATCTTCAATCCTCAATCCACAATCCTCAGCCCTCAATCCTCAGTCTTCGATCCTCAACACCCAATCCTCAATCTTCAATCCTCAATCCTCAATCCTCAGACCTCAATCCTCAATATTCAATATTCAATACTCAACCTTCAATCCTCAATCCTCAATCCTCAATCCTCAATCCTCATTCTTCAATCCGCAACACCCAATACTCAATCTTCAATCCTCAATCCTCAATCCTCAGTTCTCAATCCTCAATCCTCAATCATCAATCCTCAGACCTCAAACATCAATACACAACCCTCAGTCCTCGTCCTCAATCCACAACCCTCAATCCTCGGTCCTCAATCTTCAATCATCAATATTCAATCTTCAATCTTCATTCTTCAATCCTCAATACCCAATCCTCAATCTTCAATCCTCAATCCCCAATCCTCAGTTCACAATCCTCAATCCTCAATCCTCAGACCTCAGGCATCAATACTCAACCCTCAGTCCTCGTCCTCAATCCACAGCCCTCAATCCTCAATCCTCAACCTTCATTCATCAATATTCAACCTTCTATCCTCAATCCTGAATCCTCAATCCTCAATCCTCAATCCTCAATGTTCAATCCTCAACACCCAATCCTCAATCTTCAATCCTCAATCCTCAATCCTCAATGCTCAAACCTTAGCCCACATTTTCAATCCTCAATCCTCAATCCTCAATCCTCAATCTTCAATCCTCAATACTCAATCCTCAATCCTCAATCTTCAATCCTCAATACTTAATCTTCAATCCTCAATCCTCAATCCTCAATCCTCAATGCTCAAACCTCAATCCTCAGTCCACAACCCTCAATCTTCAATCCTCAATACTCAATCTGCAATCCTCAATCCTCAATCCTCAACTCTCAATCCTCATTCTTCAATCCTCAATACCCAATCCTCAATCTTCAATCCTCAATCCACAATCCTCAGCCCTCAATCCTCAGTCTTCGATCCTCAACACCCAATCCTCAATCTTCAATCCTCAATCCTCAATCCTCAGACCTCAATCCTCAATCTTCAATCCTCAATACTCAACCTTCAATCCTCAATCCTCAATCTTCAATCCTCAATCCTCATTCTTCAATGCGCAACACCCAATACTCAATCTTCAATCCTCAATCCTCAATCCTCAATTCTCAATCCTCAATCCTCAATCATCAATCCTCAGACCTCAAACATCAATACACAACCCTCAGTCCTCGTCCTCAATCCACAACCCTCAATCCTCGGTCCTCAATCTTCAATCATCAATATTCAATCTTCAATCCTCATTCTTCAATCCTCAATACCCAATCCTCAATCTTCAATCCTCAAACCCCAATCCTCAGTTCACAATCCTCAATCCTCAATCCTCAGACCTCAGGCATCAATACTCAACCCTCAGTCCTCGTCCTCAATCCACAGCCCTCAATCCTCAATCCTCAACCTTCATTCATCAATATTCAACCTTCTATCCTCAATCCTGAATCCTCAATCCTCAATCCTCAATGTTCAATCCTCAACACCCAATCCTCAATCTTCAATCCTCAATCCTCAATCCTCAATGCTCAAACCTTAGCCCACAATCTCAATCCTCAATCCTCAATCCTCAATCTTCAATCCTCAACACTCAATCCTCAATCCTCAATCTTCAATCCTCAATACTTAATCTTCAATCCTCAATCCTCAATCCTCAATCCTCAATGCTCAAACCTCAATCCTCAGTCCACAACCCTCAATCTTCAATCCTCAATACTCAATCTGCAATCCTCAATCCTCAATCCTCAACTCTCAATCCTCATTCTTCAATCCTCAATACCCAATCCTCAATCTTCAATCCTCAATCCACAATCCTCAGCCCTCAATCCTCAGTCTTCGATCCTCAACACCCAATCCTCAATCTTCAATCCTCAATCCTCAATCCTCAGACCTTAATCCTCAATCTTCAATCCTCAATACTCAACCTTCAATCCTCAATCCTCAATCTTCAATCCTCAATCCTCATTCTTCAATGCGCAACACCCAATACTCAATCTTCAATCCTCAATCCTCAATCCTCAATTCTCAATCCTCAATCCTCAATCATCAATCCTCAGACCTCAAACATCAATACACAACCCTCAGTCCTCGTCCTCAATCCACAACCCTCAATCCTCGGTCCTCAATCTTCAATCATCAATATTCAATCTTCAATCCTCATTCTTCAATCCTCAATACCCAATCCTCAATCTTCAATCCTCAATCTTCAATCCTCAATTCTCAATCCTCAATCCTCAATCCTCAGACCTCAAACATCAATACACAACCCTCAGCCCTCGTCATCAATCCACAGCCCTCAATCCTCGATCCTCAATCATCAATCATCAATATTCAATCTTCACACCTCAATCCTCAATCCTCAATACTCAATCCTCAATCCTCAATCCTCAATCCTCAATACTCAAGCATCAACCCTCAATTCTCAATACTCAACAGAATATCCTGAATTCTCAGGATTCAATACTCAAACCTCAACACTTAACCCTCAATCCTCAATACTCAATACCCAATCCTCAATCTTCAACCTTCAATCCCCAATCCTCAATTCTCAATCCTCAATCCTCAGTCCTCAGTCCTCAAACCTCAATCGTCAACCCTCAGCCCTCATCCTCGATCCTCAATCCTCAATCTTCAATCCTCAATCCTCAATTCTCAATCCTCAATCCTCAGTCCTCAGTCCTCAAACCTCAATTCTGAATCCTCAATACTCAATCTTCAATCCTCAACGTTCAGTCCTCAATACTCAACTATCAGTCCTCAATCTTCAATCCTCAATCCTCAATCCTCAATCCTCAATCCACAACCCTCAACCCTCAATCCTCAATTTTCAATCCTCAATACTCAATCTTCAATCCTCAATCCTCAGTCCTCAGTCCTCAATCCTCAATCCTCATTCTACAATCCTCAATACCCAATCCTCAACCTTCAGTCCTCAATCCTCAATCCTCAATTCTCAATCCTCAATCCTCAGTCCTCAGTTCTCAAACCTCAATTCTGAATCCTCAATACTCAATTCTCAATCCTCAATCTTCAATCCTCAATACTTAATCTTCAATCCTCAATCCTCAATCCTCAATCCTCAATCCTCAATGCTCAATCCTCAATCCTCAATCCACAACCCTCAATCTTCAATACTCAATACTCAATCTGCAATCCTCGATCCTCAATCCTCAACCCTCAATCCTCATTCTTCAATCCTCAATACCCAATGCTCAATCTTCAATCCTCAGTCCACATTCCTCAGCCCTCAATCCTCAGTCTTCGATCCTCAACACCCAATCCTCAATCTTCAATCCTCAATCCTCAATCCTCAGAACTCAATCTTCAATCCTCAATCCTCAATACTCAACCTTCAATCCTCAATCCTCAATCCTCAATCCTCAATCCTCATTCTTCAATCCGCAACACCCAATAATCAATCTTCAATCCTCAATCCTCAATACTCAATCATCAATCCTCAGACCTCAAACATCAATACTCAACCCTCAGTCCTCGTCCTCAATCCACAACCCTCAATCCTCGGTCCTCAATCTTCAATCATCAATATTCAATATTCAATCCTCATTCTTCAATCCTCAATACCCAATCCTCAATCTTCAATCCTCAATCCCCAATCATCAGTTCACAATCCTCAATCCTCAATCCTCAGACCTCAGGCATCAATACTCAACCCTCAGTCCTCGTCCTCAATCCACAACCCTCAATCCTCAATCCTCAACCTTCATTCATCAATATTCAACCTTCTACCCTCAATCCTGAATCCTCAATCCCCAATCCTCAATCCTCAATGTTCAATCCTCAACACCCAATCCTCAATCTTCAATCCTCAATCCTCAATCCTCAATGCTCAAACCTTAGCCCACATTCTCAATCCTCAATCCTCAATCCTCAATCTTCAATCCTCAATACTCAATCCTCAATCTTCAATCCTCATTCTTCAATCCTCAACACCCAATCCTCAATCTTCAATCCTCAATCTTCAATCCTCAATTCTCAATCCTCAATCCTCAATCCTCAGACCTCAGACATCAATACTCAACCCTCAGTCCTCGTCCTCTATCCACAGCCCTCAATACTCGATCCTCAATCTTCAATCATCAATATTGAATCTTCACTCCTCAATCCTCAATCCTCAATACTCAATCCTCAATCCTCAATCCTCAATCCTCAGTACTCAAGCATCAACCCTCAATTCTCAATACTCAACAGAATATCCTGAATTCTCAGGATTCAATACTCAAACCTCAACACTTAACCCTCATTCCTCAATACTCAATCCTCAATCCTCAGTCTTCAATCCTCAATCCTCAATCCTCAATTCTCAATGCTCAACCCTCATTCCTCAGTTCTCAAACCTCAACCCTCAACCACCAGCCCTCATCCTCAATCCTCAATACTCAATCGTCAATCCTCAATCTTCAATCCTCAATACTCAATCTTCAATAATCAATCCTCAATCCCCAAACCTCATACTTCAATCCTCAATCCTCAATCCTCAATCCTCAATCCTCAATCTTCAATCCTCAATACTCAATCTTCAATCCTCAATCCTCAATCCTCAATCCTCAATGCTGAATCCACAATCCTCAATCCTCAACGCTCAATCTTCAATCCTCAATTCTCAATCTGCAATCCTCAATCCTCAATCCTCAAACCTCAATCCTCAATCCTCACTCTTCAATCCTCAACACACAATCCTCAATCTTCAATCCTCAATCCTCAATCCTCAACCCTCAGCCCTCATTCTCAATCCTCAATCCTCAATTCTCAGTCCTCAGCCCTCAAACCTCAATCCTCAATCCTCAATACTCAACACTCAATCCTCAATCCTCAATCTTCAACCCTCAATACTCAATATTCAATCCTCGATCCTCAATTCTCAATCCTCAATCTTCAATCCTCAATCGTCAATCCCCAATCCTCAATCCTCATTCTTCAATCCTCAATACCCAATCCTCCATCTTCAATCCTCAATCCTCAATCCTCAATTCTCAATTCTCAATCCGCAGTCCTCAGTTCTCAAACCTCAACCCTCAACCATCAGCCCTCATCCTCAATCCTCAATACTCAATCCTCAATCCTCAATCTTCAATCCTCAATACTCAATCTTCAATAATCAATCCTCAATTCTCAATCCTCAATACTCAATACCCAATCGTCGATACTCAATACCCTATCCTCAATCTTCAATCCTCAATCCTCAATCCTCAATCCTCAATCCTCAATCCTCAATCTTCAATCCTCAATACTCAATCTTCAATCCTCAATCCTCAATCCTCAATCCTCAATCATCAATCCTCAATCCTCAACCTTCAATCATCAATACTCAGTCTTCAATCTTCAATCCTCAATCCTCAATCCTCAATCCTCATTCTTCAATCTTCAATACACAATCCTCAATCTTCAATCCTCAATCCTCAATCCTCAATTCTCAATCCTTAATCCTCAATCCTCAGACCTTAAACATCAATACTCAACCCTCAGTCCTCGTCCTCAATCCACAACAATCAATCCTCAATCCTCAATCTTCAATCATCAATATTCAATCTTCAGTCCTCAATCCTCAACCCTCAATCCTCAATCCTCAATCCTCAATGTTCAATCCGCTATACCCAATCCTCAATCTTCAATCCTCAATCCTCAATCCTCAATCCTCAATCCTCAATCCTCAATTCTCAATACTCAATCCTCAATCCTCAGCCCTCAAACCTCAAATCTCAACCTTCAATCCTCAATACTCAATCTTCAGTCCTCCGTCCTCAATTCTCAATCCTCAATCCTCAATCCTCAATCGTCAGGCTTCAATCCTCGATACTCAAACTTCAATCCTCAATCCTCAATCCTCAATCCTCAATCCTCATCCTTCAATCCCAATACCCAATCCTCAATCTTCAATCCTCAATCCTCAATTCCCAATCCTCAATCCTCAATCTTCAATCCTCAATATTCAATCTTCAATAAATAATCCTCAATACTCAATCCTCAATACTCATTCCTCAACCGTCGATCCTCAATCCCCAATCCTCAATCTTCAATCCTCAATCCTCAATCCTCAATCCTCAATCCTCAAAACTCAACCATCAATCCTCAATTCTCAATACACAATAGAATATCCTGAATTCTCAGGATTCAATACTCAAACCTCAACACTCAAAACTCAATCCTCAATCCTCAATCCTCAATCCTCAATCCTCAATCCTCAATCCTCAATACTCAATCTTCAGTCCTCCATCCTCAATCTTCAATCCTCAATACTCATTCTTCAATCCTCAATACCCAATCCTCAATCTTCAATCCTCAATCCTCAATCCTCAATCCTCAATCGTCAACCCTCAGCCCTCATCCTCGATCCTCAATCCTCAATCTTCAATCCTCAATCCTCAATCCTCATGCCTCAGTCCTCAATCCTCAATCCTCAGTCATCAAACCTCAATCCTGAATCCTCAATCCTGAATCCTCAATCTTCAGACCTCAGACCTGAACAATCAGACGTCAATCCTTAATCCTCAATAGAATATTATCAATTCACAGCTTTCAATACTCAATACTCAATCTGCAATCTTCAAATTTCTTTCCACAAACATCAATTCTCATCACTCAACCCTCAACACTCTGTCCCCAATCCTCAATCTTCAATCCCCAATTCTCAATCCTCAATCCTCAATCCTCAATCCTCAAACTTCAATCCTCTATACTCAATCCTCAATCTTGAATCCTCAATCCTCAACCCTCAATCCTCAATTTTCAATCCACAATACTCAATCTTCAATCCTCAATCCTCAATCCTCAATCCTCAATCCTCAATCCTCTATCCTCATTCTACAATCCTCAAGTCCCAATCCTAAATCTTCTATCCTCAATCCTCAATCCTCAATCCTCAATACTTAATCTTCAATCCTCAATCCTCAATCCTCAATCCTCAATACTCAATGCTCAATCCTCAATCCTCAGTCCACAACCCTCAATCTTCAATCCTCAATACTCAATCTGCAATCCTCGATCGTCAACCCTCAGCCCTCATCCTCGATCCTCAATCCTCAATCTTCAATCCTCAATACTCAATCCTCAATCCTCAATCTTCAATCCTCAATACTTAATCTTCAATCCTCAATCCTCAATCCTCAATACTCAATGCTCAATCCTCAATCATCAGTCCACAACCCTCAATCTTCAATCCTCAATACACAATCTGCAATCCTCAATCCTCAATCCTCAACCCTCAATCCTCATTCTTCAATCCTCAATACCCAATCCTCAATCTTCAATCCTCAATCCACAATCCTCAGCCCTCAATCCTCAGTCTTCGATCCTCAACACCCAATCCTCAATCTTCAATCCTCAATCCTCAATCCTCAGACCTCAATCCTCAATATTCAATATTCAATACTCAACCTTCAATCCTCAATCCTCAATCCTCAATCCTCAATCCTCATTCTTCAATCCGCAACACCCAATACTCAATCTTCAATCCTCAATCCTCAATCCTCAGTTCTCAATCCTCAATCCTCAATCATCAATCCTCAGACCTCAAACATCAATACACAACCCTCAGTCCTCGTCCTCAATCCACAACCCTCAATCCTCGGTCCTCAATCTTCAATCATCAATATTCAATCTTCAATCTTCATTCTTCAATCCTCAATACCCAATCCTCAATCTTCAATCCTCAATCCCCAATCCTCAGTTCACAATCCTCAATCCTCAATCCTCAGACCTCAGGCATCAATACTCAACACTCAGTCCTCGTCCTCAATCCACAGCCCTCAATCCTCAATCCTCAACCTTCATTCATCAATATTCAACCTTCTATCCTCAATCCTGAATCCTCAATCCTCAATCCTCAATCCTCAATGTTCAATCCTCAACACCCAATCCTCAATCTTAAATCCTCAATCCTCAATCCTCAATGCTCAAACCTTAGCCCACAATCTCAATCCTCAATCCTCAATCCTCAATCTTCAATCCTCAATACTCAATCCTCAATCCTCAATCTTCAATCCTCAATACTTAATCTTCAATCCTCAATCCTCAATCCTCAATCCTCAATGCTCAAACCTCAATCCTCAGTCCACAACCCTCAATCTTCAATCCTCAATACTCAATCTTCAATCCTCAATCCTCAATCCTCAAATCTCAATCCTCATTCTTCAATCCTCAATACCCAATCCTCAATCTTCATTCCTCAATCCACAATCCTCAGCCCTCAATCCTCAGTCTTCGATCCTCAACACCCAATCATCAATCTTCAATCCTCAATCCTCAATCCTCAGACCTCAATCCTCAATCTTCAATCCTCAATACTCAACCTTCAATCCTCAATCCTCAATCTTCAATCCTCAATCCTCATTCTTCAATGCGCAACACCCAATACTCAATCTTCAATCCTCAATCCTCAATCCTCAATTCTCAATCCTCAATCCTCAATCATCAATCCTCAGACCTCAAACATCAATACACAACCCTCAGTCCTCGTCCTCAATCCACAACCCTCAATCCTCGGTCCTCAATCTTCAATCATCAATATTCAATCTTCAATCCTCATTCTTCAATCCTCAATACCCAATCCTCAATCTTCAATCCTCAATCCCAAATCCTCAGTTCACAATCCTCAATCCTCAATCCTCAGACCTCAGGCATCAATACTCAACACTCAGTCCTCGTCCTCAATCCACAGCCCTCAATCCTCAATCCTCAACCTTCATTCATCAATATTCAACCTTCTATCCTCAATCCTGAATCCTCAATCCTCAATCCTCAATCCTCAATGTTCAATCCTCAACACCCAATCCTCAACCTTCAATCCTCAATCCTCAATCCTCAATGCTCAAACCTTAGCCCACATTATCAATCCTCAATCCTCAATCCTCAATCTTCAATCCTCAATACCCAATCCTCAATCTTCAATCCTCATTCTTCAATCCCCAACACCCAATCCTCAATCTTCAATCCTCAATCTTCAATCCTCAATTCTCAATCCTCAATCCTCAATCCTCAGACCTCAAACATCAATACACAACCCTCAGCCCTCGTCCTCAATCCACAGCCCTCAATCCTCGATCCTCAATCATCAATCATCAATATTCAATCTTCACTCCTCAATCCTCAATCCTCAATACTCAATCCTCAATCCTCAATCCTCAATCCTCAATACTCAAGCATCAACCCTCAATTCTCAATACTCAACAGAATATCCTGAATTCTCAGGATTCAATACTCAAACCTCAACACTTAACCCTCAATCCTCAATACTCAATACCCAATCCTCAATCTTCAACCTTCAATCCCCAATCCTCAATTCTCAATCCTCAATCCTCAGTCCTCAGTCCTCAAACCTCAATCGTCAACCCTCAGCCCTCATCCTCGATCCTCAATCCTCAATCTTCAATCCTCAATCCTCAATTCTCAATCCTCAATCCTCAGTCCTCAGTCCTCAAACCTCAATTCTGAATCCTCAATACTCAATCTTCAATCCTCAACCTTCAGTCCTCAATACTCAACTATCAGTCCTCAATCTTCAATCCTCAATCCTCAATCCTCAATCCTCAATCCACAACCCTCAACCCTCAATCCTCAATTTTCAATCCTCAATACTCAATCTTCAATCCTCAATCCTCAGTCCTCAGTCCTCAATCCTCAATCCTCATTCTACAATCCTCAATACCCAATCCTCAATCTTCAATCCTCAATCCTCAATCCTCAATCCTCAATCGTCAACACTCAGCCCTCATCCTCGATCCTCAATCCTCAATCTTCAATCCTCAATCCTCAATCCTCATGCCTCAGTCCTCAATCCTCAATCCTCAGTCATCAAACCTCAATCCTGAATCCTCAATCCTGAATCCTCAATCTTCAGACCTCAGACCTGAACAATCAGACGTCAATCCTTAATCCTCAATAGAATATTATCAATTCACAGCTTTCAATACTCAATACTCAATCTGCAATCTTCAAATTTCTTTCCACAAACATCAATTCTCATCACTCAACCCTCAACACTCTGTCCCCAATCCTCAATCTTCAATCCTCAATCCTCAATCCTCAATCCTCAATCCTCAATCCTCAAACTTCAATCCTCTATACTCAATCCTCAATCTTCAATCCTCAATCCTCAACCCTCAATCCTCAATTTTCAATCCACAATACTCAATCTTCAATCCTCAATCCTCAATCCTCAATCCTCAATCCTCAATCCTCTATCCTCATTCTACAATCCTCAAGACCCAATCCTAAATCTTCTATCCTCAATCCTCAATCCTCAATCCTCAATACTTAATCTTCAATCCTCAATCCTCAATCCTCAATCCTCAATACTCAATGCTCAATCCTCAATCCTCAGTCCACAACCCTCAATCTTCAATCCTCAATACTCAATCTGCAATCCTCGATCGTCAGCCCTCAGCCCTCATCCTCGATCCTCAATCCTCAATCTTCAATCCTCAATACTCAATCCTCAATCCTCAATCTTCAATCCTCAATACTTAATCTTCAATCCTCAATCCTCAATCCTCAATACTCAATGCTCAATCCTCAATCATCAGTCCACAACCCTCAATCTTCAATCCTCAATACTCAATCTGCAATCCTCAATCCTCAATCCTCAACCCTCAATCCTCATTCTTCAATCCTCAATACCCAATCCTCAATCTTCAATCCTCAATCCACAATCCTCAGCTCTCAATCCTCAGTCTTCGATCCTCAACACCCAATCCTCAATCTTCAATCCTCAATCCTCAATCCTCAGACCTCAATCCTCAATATTCAATATTCAATACTCAACCTTCAATCCTCAATCCTCAATCCTCAATCCTCAATCCTCATTCTTCAATCCGCAACACCCAATACTCAATCTTCAATCCTCAATCCTCAATCCTCAATCCTCAATTCTCAATCCTTAATCCTCAATCCTCAGACCTTAAACATCAATACTCAACCCTCAGTCCTCGTCCTCAATCCACAACAATCAATCCTCAATCCTCAATCTTCAATCATCAATATTCAATCTTCAGTCCTCAATCCTCAATGTTCAATCCGCAATACCCCATCCTCAATTTTCAATCCTCAATCCTCAATCCTCAATCCTCAATCCTCAATCCTCAATCCTCAATCCTCAGTCCCCAATCCTCAATCTTCAATCCTCAATGCTCAGTCCTCGATCCTCAGTCTTCAATCCTCAATCCTCAGTCCTCGATCCTCAGTCCTCAATCCTCAATCCTCAATCCTCAATGTTCAATACGCAATACCCAATCCTCAATCTTCAATCCTCACTACTGAATCCTCAATCCTCAGTCCTCAATCTTCAATCCTCAATACTCAATCTTCTATCCTCAATCATCAGTCCTCTAACCTCAATTCTGAATCCTCAATACTCTATCTTCAATCCTCAACCTTCAGTCCTCAATACTCAACTATCAGTCCTCAATTCTCAATACTCAATCCCCAATCCTCAATCTCCAATCCTCAATACTCAATCTTCAATCCTCCATCCTCAATCCTCAATCCTCAATACTCATTCTTCAATCCTCAATACCCAATCCTCAATCTTCAATCCTTAATCCTCAATCCTCAATCCTCAATCCTCAATCCTCAATCCTCAATCATCAATACTCAGTCTTCAATCCTCAATCCTCAATCCTCAATCCTCAATCCTCATTCTTCAATCCTCAATACACAATCCTCAATCTTCAATCCTCAATCCTCAATCTTCAATCCTCAATACTCAATCTTCAATCCTCAATCCTCAATCCTCAATCCTCAATCATAAATCCTCAATCCTCAACTTTCAATCATCAATACTCAGTCTTCAATCCTCAATCCTCAATCCTCAATCCTCAATCCTCATTCTTCAATCATCAATACACAATCCTCAATCTTCAATCCTCAATCCTCAATCCTCAATTCTCAATCCTTAATCCTCAATCCTCAGACCTTAAACATCAATACTCAACCCTCAGTCCTCGTCCTCAATCCACAACAATCAATCCTCAATCCTCAATCTTCAATCATCAATATTCAATCTTCAGTCCTCAATCCTCAATGTTCAATCCGCAATACCCCATCCTCAATTTTCAATCCTCAATCCTCAATCCTCAATCCTCAATCCTCAATCCTCAATCCTCAATCCTCAGTCCCCAATCCTCAATCTTCAATCCTCAATGCTCAGTCCTCGATCCTCAGTCTTCAATCCTCAATCCTCAGTCCTCGATCCTCAGTCCTCAATCCTCAATCCTCAATCCTCAATGTTCAATACGCAATACCCAATCCTCAACCTTCAATCCTCAATACTGAATCCTCAATCCTCAGTCCTCAATCCTCAATCCTCAGTCCTCAAACCTTAATCCTGAATCCTCAATCCCCAATCTTCAATCCTCAATACTCAGTCTTCAATCCTCAATCCTCAATCCTCAATCCTCAATCCTCAATCCTCATTCTTCAATCCTCAATACCCAATCGTCAATCTTCAATCCTCATTCCTCAATCCTCAATTCTCAATGCTCAATCCTCAGTCCTCATTTCTCAAACCTCAACCCTCAACCATCAGCCCTCATCCTCAATCCTCAATACTCAATCCTCAATCCTCAATCTTCAATCCTCAGTACTCAATCCTGATTCTTCAACCCTCAATACCCAGTCCTCAATCTTCAATCCTCAATCCTCAATCCTCAATTATCGATCCTCAATCCTCAATCCTCAATCCTCAAAACTCAAACCTGAATCCTCAATCCTGAATCCTCAACCTTCAGAACTCAGTCCTCAACAATCAGTTGTCAATTCTCAATTATCAATATAATATAATCAATTCACAGTTTTCAATACTCAATACTCAATCTGCAATCTTCAAATCTCTATCCACAAACATCAATTCTCATCATTCAACCCTCAACACACAGTCCCCAATCCTCAATCTTCAACACTCAATCCTCAATCCTCAATCCTCAATCCTCAATCTTCAATCCTCCATACTCAATCTTCAATCCTCCATCCTCAATCCTTAATCCTCAATCCTCAATCCTCAATCGTCAGGCCTCAATCCTCAATACTCAATCTTGAACCCTCAATCCTCAATCCTCATTCCTCAATCCTCATTCTTCAATCCTCATTCTTCAATCCTCAATACCCAATCCTCAATCTTCAATCCTCAATCCTCAATCCTCAATTCTCAATCCTCAATCCTCAGTCCTCAGTCCTCAGTCCTCAAACTTCAATCGTCAACCCTCAGCCCTCATCCTCAACCCTCAAAGCTCAATCTTCAATCCTCAATCCTCAATCCTCTGTCATCAAACCTCAATCCTGAATCCTCAATCCTGAATCCTCAATCTTCAGACCTCAGACCTGAACAATCAGATGTCAGTCCTCAATCCTCAATAGAATATTATCAATTCACAGTTTTCAATACTCAATACTCAATCTGCAATCTTCAAATTTCTATCCACAAACATCAATTCTCATCACTCAAATCCAAACACTCAGTCCCCAATCCTCAATCTTCAATCCTCAATCCTCAATCCTCAATCCTCAATCCTCAATCTTCAATCATCTATACTCAATCCTCAATCCTCAATCCCCAATCCTCAATACTCAATCCTCAATTTTCAATCCTCGATACTCAATCTTCAATCCTCAATCCTCAATCCTCAATCCTCAATCCTCAATCCTCATTCTACAATCCTCAATACCCTATCTTCAATCTTCAATCCTCAATCCTCAATCCTCAATTCTCAATCCTCAATCCTCAGTCCTCAGTCCTCAAACATCAATCCTCAACCCTCAGCCCTCATTCTCAATCCTCAATCCGCAATTCTCAGTCCTCAGCCCTCAAACCTCAATCCTCAACCATCAGACCTCATCCTCAGTCCTCAATTATCAATCCTCAATCCTCAATCTTCAATCCTCAATACTCAATCTTCTATCCTCAATCCTCAGTCCTCTAACCTCAATTCTGTATCCTCAATACTCTATCTTCAATCCTCAACCTTCAGTCCTCAATACTCAACTATCAGTCCTCAATTCTCAATACTCAATCCTCAATCCTCAATCTCCAATCCTCAATACTCAATCTTCAATCCTCGATCCTCAATCCTCAATCCTCAATCCTCATTCTTCAATCCTCAACACACAATCCTCAATTTTCAATCCTCAATCCTCAATCCTCAGACCTCAATCCTCAATCTTCAATCCTCAATACTCAATCTTCAATCCTCAATCCTCAATCCTCAATCCTCAATACTCATTCTTCAATCCTCAACACCCAATCCTCAATCTTCAATCCTCAATCCTCAATCCTCAATACTCAATCCTCAATCCTCAATCCTCAATCCTCAATCCTCAAAACTCAACCATCAATCCTCAATTCTCAATACACAATAGAATATCCTGAATTCTCAGGATTCAATACTCAAACCTCAACACTCAAAACTCAATCCTCAATCCTCAATCCTCAATCCTCAATCCTCAATCCTCAATCCTCAATACTCAATCTTCAATCCTCCATCCTCAATCTTCAATCCTGAATACTCATTCTTCAATCCTCAATACCCAATCCTCAATCTTCAATCCTCAATCCTCAATCCTCAATCCTCAATCGTCAACCCTCAGCCCTCATCCTCGATCCTCAATCCTCAATCTTCAATCCTCAATCCTCAATCCTCATGCCTCAGTCCTCAATCCTCAATCCTCAGTCATCAAACCTCAATCCTGAATCCTCAATCCTGAATCCTCAATCTTCAGACCTCAGACCTGAACAATCAGACGTCAATCCTTAATCCTCAATAGAATATTATCAATTCACAGCTTTCAATACTCAATACTCAATCTGCAATCTTCAAATTTCTTTCCACAATCATCAATTCTCATCACTCAACCCTCAACACTCTGTCCCCAATCCTCAATCTTCAATCCTCAATCCTCAATCCTCAATCCTCAATCCTCAATCCTCAAACTTCAATCCTCTATACTCAATCCTCAATCTTCAATCCTCAATCCTCAACCCTCAATCCTCAATTTTCAATCCACAATACTCAATCTTCAATCCTCAATCCTCAATCCTCAATCCTCAATCCTCAATCCTCTATCCTCATTCTACAATCCTCAAGACCCAATCCTAAATCTTCTATCCTCAATCCTCAATCCTCAATCCTCAATACTTAATCTTCAATCCTCAATCCTCAATCCTCAATCCTCAATACTCAATGCTCAATCCTCAATCCTCAGTCCACAACCCTCAATCTTCAATCCTCAATACTCAATCTGCAATCCTCGATCGTCAACCCTCAGCCCTCATCCTCGATCCTTAATCCTCAATCTTCAATCCTCAATACTCAATCCTCAATCCTCAATCTTCAATCCTCAATACTTAATCTTCAATCCTCAATCCTCAATCCTCAATACTCAATGCTCAATCCTCAATCATCAGTCCACAACCCTCAATCTTCAATCCTCAATACTCAATCTGCAATCCTCAATCCTCAATCCTCAACCCTCAATCCTCATTCTTCAATCCTCAATACCCAATCCTCAATCTTCAATCCTCAATCCACAATCCTCAGCCCTCAATCCTCAGTCTTCGATCCTCAACACCCAATCCTCAATCTTCAATCCTCAATCCTCAATCCTCAGACCTCAATCCTCAATCCTCAATCCTCAATCCTCAATCCTCAAAACTCAACCATCAATCCTCAATTCTCAATACACAATAGAATATCCTGAATTCTCAGGATTCAATACTCAAACCTCAACACTCAAAACTCAATCCTCAATCCTCAATCCTCAATCCTCAATCCTCAATCCTCAATCCTCAATACTCAATCTTCAATCCTCCATCCTCAATCTTCAATCCTCAATACTCATTCTTCAATCCTCAATACCCAATCCTCAATCTTCAATCCTCAATCCTCAATCCTCAATCCTCAATCGTCAACCCTCAGCCCTCATCCTCGATCCTCAATCCTCAATCTTCAATCCTCAATCCTCAATCCTCATGCCTCAGTCCTCAATCCTCAATCCTCAGTCATCAAACCTCAATCCTGAATCCTCAATCCTGAATCCTCAATCTTCAGACCTCAGACCTGAACAATCAGACGTCAATCCTCAATCCTCAATAGAATATTATCAATTCACAGCTTTCAATACTCAATACTCAATCTGCAATCTTCAAATTTCTTTCCACAAACATCAATTCTCATCACTCAACCCTCAACACTCTGTCCCCAATCCTCAATCTTCAATCCTCAATCCTCAATCCTCAATCCTCAATCCTCAATCCTCAAACTTCAATCCTCTATACTCAATCCTCAATCTTCAATCCTCAATCCTCAACCCTCAATCCTCAATTTTCAATCCACAATACTCAATCTTCAATCCTCAATCCTCAATCCTCAATCCTCAATCCTCAATCCTCTATCCTCATTCTACAATCCTCAAGACCCAATCCTAAATCTTCTATCCTCAATCCTCAATCCTCAATCCTCAATACTTAATCTTCAATCCTCAATCCTCAATCCTCAATCCTCAATACTCAATGCTCAATCCTCAATCCTCAGTCCACAACCCTCAATCTTCAATCCTCAATACTCAATCTGCAATCCTCGATCGTCAACCCTCAGCCCTCATCCTCGATCCTTAATCCTCAATCTTCAATCCTCAATACTCAATCCTCAATCCTCAATCTTCAATCCTCAATACTTAATCTTCAATCCTCAATCCTCAATCCTCAATACTCAATGCTCAATCCTCAATCATCAGTCCACAACCCTCAATCTTCAATCCTCAATACTCAATCTGCAATCCTCAATCCTCAATCCTCAACCCTCAATCCTCATTCTTCAATCCTCAATACCCAATCCTCAATCTTCAATCCTCAATCCACAATCCTCAGCCCTCAATCCTCAGTCTTCGATCCTCAACACCCAATCCTCAATCTTCAATCCTCAATCCTCAATCCTCAGACCTCAATCCTCAATATTCAATATTCAATACTCAACCTTCAATCCTCAATCCTCAATCCTCAATCCTCAATCCTCAATCCTCATTCTTCAATCCGCAACACCCAATACTCAATCTTCAATCCTCAATCCTCAATCCTCAGTTCTCAATCCTCAATCCTCAATCATCAATCCTCAGACCTCAAACATCAATACACAACCCTCAGTCCTCGTCCTCAATCCACAACCCTCAATCCTCGGTCCTCAATCTTCAATCATCAATATTCAATCTTCAATCTTCATTCTTCAATCCTCAATACCCAATCCTCAATCTTCAATCCTCAATCCCCAATCCTCAGTTCACAATCCTCAATCCTCAATCCTCAGACCTCAGGCATCAATACTCAACCCTCAGTCCTCGTCCTCAATCCACAGCCCTCAATCCTCAATCCTCAACCTTCATTCATCAATATTCAACCTTCTATCCTCAATCCTGAATCCTCAATCCTCAATCCTCAATCCTCAATGTTCAATCCTCAACACCCAATCCTCAATCTTCAATCCTCAATCCTCAATCCTCAATGCTCAAACCTTAGCCCACAATCTCAATCCTCAATCCTCAATCCTCAATCTTCAATCCTCAATACTCAATCCTCAATCCTCAATCTTCAATCCTCAATACTTAATCTTCAATCCTCAATCCTCAATCCTCAATCCTCAATGCTCAAACCTCAATCCTCAGTCCACAACCCTCAATCTTCAATCCTCAATACTCAATCTGCAATCCTCAATCCTCAATCCTCAACTCTCAATCCTCATTCTTCAATCCTCAATACCCAATCCTCAATCTTCAATCCTCAATCCACAATCCTCAGCCCTCAATCCTCAGTCTTCGATCCTCAACACCCAATCCTCAATCTTCAATCCTCAATCCTCAATCCTCAGACCTCAATCCTCAATCTTCAATCCTCAATACTCAACCTTCAATCCTCAATCCTCAATCTTCAATCCTCAATCCTCATTCTTCAATGCGCAACACCCAATACTCAATCTTCAATCCTCAATCCTCAATCCTCAATTCTCAATCCTCAATCCTCAATCATCAATCCTCAGACCTCAAACATCAATACACAACCCTCAGTCCTCGTCCTCAATCCACAACCCTCAATCCTCGGTCCTCAATCTTCAATCATCAATATTCAATCTTCAATCCTCATTCTTCAATCCTCAATACCCAATCCTCAATCTTCAATCCTCAAACCCCAATCCTCAGTTCACAATCCTCAATCCTCAATCCTCAGACCTCAGGCATCAATACTCAACCCTCAGTCCTCGTCCTCAATCCACAGCCCTCAATCCTCAATCCTCAACCTTCATTCATCAATATTCAACCTTCTATCCTCAATCCTGAATCCTCAATCCTCAATCCTCAATGTTCAATCCTCAACACCCAATCCTCAATCTTCAATCCTCAATCCTCAATCCTCAATGCTCAAACCTTAGCCCACAATCTCAATCCTCAATCCTCAATCCTCAATCTTCAATCCTCAACACTCAATCCTCAATCCTCAATCTTCAATCCTCAATACTTAATCTTCAATCCTCAATCCTCAATCCTCAATCCTCAATGCTCAAACCTCAATCCTCAGTCCACAACCCTCAATCTTCAATCCTCAATACTCAATCTGCAATCCTCAATCCTCAATCCTCAACTCTCAATCCTCATTCTTCAATCCTCAATACCCAATCCTCAATCTTCAATCCTCAATCCACAATCCTCAGCCCTCAATCCTCAGTCTTCGATCCTCAACACCCAATCCTCAATCTTCAATCCTCAATCCTCAATCCTCAGACCTCAATCCTCAATCTTCAATCCTCAATACTCAACCTTCAATCCTCAATCCTCAATCTTCAATCCTCAATCCTCATTCTTCAATGCGCAACACCCAATACTCAATCTTCAATCCTCAATCCTCAATCCTCAATTCTCAATCCTCAATCCTCAATCATCAATCCTCAGACCTCAAACATCAATACACAACCCTCAGTCCTCGTCCTCAATCCACAACCCTCAATCCTCGGTCCTCAATCTTCAATCATCAATATTCAATCTTCAATCCTCATTCTTCAATCCTCAATACCCAATCCTCAATCTTCAATCCTCAATCTTCAATCCTCAATTCTCAATCCTCAATCCTCAATCCTCAGACCTCAAACATCAATACACAACCCTCAGCCCTCGTCCTCAATCCACAGCCCTCAATCCTCGATCCTCAATCATCAATCATCAATATTCAATCTTCACACCTCAATCCTCAATCCTCAATACTCAATCCTCAATCCTCAATCCTCAATCCTCAATACTCAAGCATCAACCCTCAATTCTCAATACTCAACAGAATATCCTGAAATCTCAGGATTCAATACTCAAACCTCAACACTTAACCCTCAATCCTCAATACTCAATACCCAATCCTCAATCTTCAACCTTCAATCCCCAATCCTCAATTCTCAATCCTCAATCCTCAGTCCTCAGTCCTCAAACCTCAATCGTCAACCCTCAGCCCTCATCCTCGATCCTCAATCCTCAATCTTCAATCCTCAATCCTCAATTCTCAATCCTCAATCCTCAGTCCTCAGTCCTCAAACCTCAATTCTGAATCCTCAATACTCAATCTTCAATCCTCAACGTTCAGTCCTCAATACTCAACTATCAGTCCTCAATCTTCAATCCTCAATCCTCAATCCTCAATCCTCAATCCACAACCCTCAACCCTCAATCCTCAATTTTCAATCCTCAATACTCAATCTTCAATCCTCAATCCTCAGTCCTCAGTCCTCAATCCTCAATCCTCATTCTACAATCCTCAATACCCAATCCTCAACCTTCAGTCCTCAATCCTCAATCCTCAATTCTCAATCCTCAATCCTCAGTCCTCAGTTCTCAAACCTCAATTCTGAATCCTCAATACTCAATTCTCAATCCTCAATCTTCAATCCTCAATACTTAATCTTCAATCCTCAATCCTCAATCCTCAATCCTCAATCCTCAATGCTCAATCCTCAATCCTCAATCCACAACCCTCAATCTTCAATACTCAATACTCAATCTGCAATCCTCGATCCTCAATCCTCAACCCTCAATCCTCATTCTTCAATCCTCAATACCCAATGCTCAATCTTCAATCCTCAGTCCACATTCCTCAGCCCTCAATCCTCAGTCTTCGATCCTCAACACCCAATCCTCAATCTTCAATCCTCAATCCTCAATCCTCAGACCTCAATCTTCAATCCTCAATCCTCAATACTCAACCTTCAATCCTCAATCCTCAATCCTCAATCCTCAATCCTCATTCTTCAATCCGCAACACCCAATAATCAATCTTCAATCCTCAATCCTCAATACTCAATCATCAATCCTCAGACCTCAAACATCAATACTCAACCCTCAGTCCTCGTCCTCAATCCACAACCCTCAATCCTCGGTCCTCAATCTTCAATCATCAATATTCAATATTCAATCCTCATTCTTCAATCCTCAATACCCAATCCTCAATCTTCAATCCTCAATCCCCAATCATCAGTTCACAATCCTCAATCCTCAATCCTCAGACCTCAGGCATCAATACTCAACCCTCAGTCCTCGTCCTCAATCCACAACCCTCAATCCTCAATCCTCAACCTTCATTCATCAATATTCAACCTTCTACCCTCAATCCTGAATCCTCAATCCCCAATCCTCAATCCTCAATGTTCAATCCTCAACACCCAATCCTCAATCTTCAATCCTCAATCCTCAATCCTCAATGCTCAAACCTTAGCCCACATTCTCAATCCTCAATCCTCAATCCTCAATCTTCAATCCTCAATACTCAATCCTCAATCTTCAATCCTCATTCTTCAATCCTCAACACCCAATCCTCAATCTTCAATCCTCAATCTTCAATCCTCAATTCTCAATCCTCAATCCTCAATCCTCAGACCTCAGACATCAATACTCAACCCTCAGTCCTCGTCCTCTATCCACAGCCCTCAATACTCGATCCTCAATCTTCAATCATCAATATTGAATCTTCACTCCTCAATCCTCAATCCTCAATACTCAATCCTCAATCCTCAATCCTCAATCCTCAGTACTCAAGCATCAACCCTCAATTCTCAATACTCAACAGAATATCCTGAATTCTCAGGATTCAATACTCAAACCTCAACACTTAACCCTCATTCCTCAATACTCAATCCTCAATCCTCAGTCTTCAATCCTCAATCCTCAATCCTCAATTCTCAATGCTCAACCCTCATTCCTCAGTTCTCAAACCTCAACCCTCAACCACCAGCCCTCATCCTCAATCCTCAATACTCAATCGTCAATCCTCAATCTTCAATCCTCAATACTCAATCTTCAATAATCAATCCTCAATCCCCAAACCTCATACTTCAATCCTCAATCCTCAATCCTCAATCCTCAATCCTCAATCTTCAATCCTCAATACTCAATCTTCAATCCTCAATCCTCAATCCTCAATCCTCAATGCTGAATCCACAATCCTCAATCCTCAACGCTCAATCTTCAATCCTCAATTCTCAATCTGCAATCCTCAATCCTCAATCCTCAAACCTCAATCCTCAATCCTCACTCTTCAATCCTCAACACACAATCCTCAATCTTCAATCCTCAATCCTCAATCCTCAACCCTCAGCCCTCATTCTCAATCCTCAATCCTCAATTCTCAGTCCTCAGCCCTCAAACCTCAATCCTCAATCCTCAATACTCAACACTCAATCCTCAATCCTCAATCTTCAATCCTCAATACTCAATATTCAATCCTCGATCCTCAATTCTCAATCCTCAATCTTCAATCCTCAATCGTCAATCCCCAATCCTCAATCCTCATTCTTCAATCCTCAATACCCAATCCTCCATCTTCAATCCTCAATCCTCAATCCTCAATTCTCAATTCTCAATCCGCAGTCCTCAGTTCTCAAACCTCAACCCTCAACCATCAGCCCTCATCCTCAATCCTCAATACTCAATCCTCAATCCTCAATCTTCAATCCTCAATACTCAATCTTCAATAATCAATCCTCAATTCTCAATCCTCAATACTCAATACCCAATCGTCGATACTCAATACCCTATCCTCAATCTTCAATCCTCAATCCTCAATCCTCAATCCTCAATCCTCAATCCTCAATCTTCAATCCTCAATACTCAATCTTCAATCCTCAATCCTCAATCCTCAATCCTCAATCATCAATCCTCAATCCTCAACCTTCAATCATCAATACTCAGTCTTCAATCTTCAATCCTCAATCCTCAATCCTCAATCCTCATTCTTCAATCTTCAATACACAATCCTCAATCTTCAATCCTCAATCCTCAATCCTCAATTCTCAATCCTTAATCCTCAATCCTCAGACCTTAAACATCAATACTCAACCCTCAGTCCTCGTCCTCAATCCACAACAATCAATCCTCAATCCTCAATCTTCAATCATCAATATTCAATCTTCAGTCCTCAATCCTCAACCCTCAATCCTCAATCCTCAATCCTCAATGTTCAATCCGCTATACCCAATCCTCAATCTTCAATCCTCAATCCTCAATCCTCAATCCTCAATCCTCAATCCTCAATTCTCAATACTCAATCCTCAATCCTCAGTCCTCAAACCTCAAATCTCAACCTTCAATCCTCAATACTCAATCTTCAGTCCTCCGTCCTCAATTCTCAATCCTCAATCCTCAATCCTCAATCGTCAGGCTTCAATCCTCGATACTCAAACTTCAATCCTCAATCCTCAATCCTCAATCCTCAATCCTCATCCTTCAATCCCAATACCCAATCCTCAATCTTCAATCCTCAATCCTCAATCCTCAATTCTCAATGCTCAATCCTCAGTCCTCAGTTCTCAAACCTCAACCCTCAACCATCATCCCTCATCCTCAATCCTCAATTCCCAATCCTCAATCCTCAATCTTCAATCCTCAATATTCAATCTTCAATAAATAATCCTCAATACTCAATCCTCAATACTCATTCCTCAACCGTCGATCCTCAATCCCCAATCCTCAATCTTCAATCCTCAATCCTCAATCCTCAATCCTCAATCCTCAAAACTCAACCATCAATCCTCAATTCTCAATACACAATAGAATATCCTGAATTCTCAGGATTCAATACTCAAACCTCAACACTCAAAACTCAATCCTCAATCCTCAATCCTCAATCCTCAATCCTCAATCCTCAATCCTCAATACTCAATCTTCAGTCCTCCATCCTCAATCTTCAATCCTCAATACTCATTCTTCAATCCTCAATACCCAATCCTCAATCTTCAATCCTCAATCCTCAATCCTCAATCCTCAATCGTCAACCCTCAGCCCTCATCCTCGATCCTCAATCCTCAATCTTCAATCCTCAATCCTCAATCCTCATGCCTCAGTCCTCAATCCTCAATCCTCAGTCATCAAACCTCAATCCTGAATCCTCAATCCTGAATCCTCAATCTTCAGACCTCAGACCTGAACAATCAGACGTCAATCCTTAATCCTCAATAGAATATTATCAATTCACAGCTTTCAATACTCAATACTCAATCTGCAATCTTCAAATTTCTTTCCACAAACATCAATTCTCATCACTCAACCCTCAACACTCTGTCCCCAATCCTCAATCTTCAATCCCCAATTCTCAATCCTCAATCCTCAATCCTCAATCCTCAAACTTCAATCCTCTATACTCAATCCTCAATCTTGAATCCTCAATCCTCAACCCTCAATCCTCAATTTTCAATCCACAATACTCAATCTTCAATCCTCAATCCTCAATCCTCAATCCTCAATCCTCAATCCTCTATCCTCATTCTACAATCCTCAAGTCCCAATCCTAAATCTTCTATCCTCAATCCTCAATCCTCAATCCTCAATACTTAATCTTCAATCCTCAATCCTCAATCCTCAATCCTCAATACTCAATGCTCAATCCTCAATCCTCAGTCCACAACCCTCAATCTTCAATCCTCAATACTCAATCTGCAATCCTCGATCGTCAACCCTCAGCCCTCATCCTCGATCCTCAATCCTCAATCTTCAATCCTCAATACTCAATCCTCAATCCTCAATCTTCAATCCTCAATACTTAATCTTCAATCCTCAATCCTCAATCCTCAATACTCAATGCTCAATCCTCAATCATCAGTCCACAACCCTCAATCTTCAATCCTCAATACTCAATCTGCAATCCTCAATCCTCAATCCTCAACCCTCAATCCTCATTCTTCAATCCTCAATACCCAATCCTCAATCTTCAATCCTCAATCCACAATCCTCAGCCCTCAATCCTCAGTCTTCGATCCTCAACACCCAATCCTCAATCTTCAATCCTCAATCCTCAATCCTCAGACCTCAATCCTCAATATTCAATATTCAATACTCAACCTTCAATCCTCAATCCTCAATCCTCAATCCTCAATCCTCATTCTTCAATCCGCAACACCCAATACTCAATCTTCAATCCTCAATCCTCAATCCTCAGTTCTCAATCCTCAATCCTCAATCATCAATCCTCAGACCTCAAACATCAATACACAACCCTCAGTCCTCGTCCTCAATCCACAACCCTCAATCCTCGGTCCTCAATCTTCAATCATCAATATTCAATCTTCAATCTTCATTCTTCAATCCTCAATACCCAATCCTCAATCTTCAATCCTCAATCCCCAATCCTCAGTTCACAATCCTCAATCCTCAATCCTCAGACCTCAGGCATCAATACTCAACACTCAGTCCTCGTCCTCAATCCACAGCCCTCAATCCTCAATCCTCAACCTTCATTCATCAATATTCAACCTTCTATCCTCAATCCTGAATCCTCAATCCTCAATCCTCAATCCTCAATGTTCAATCCTCAACACCCAATCCTCAATCTTAAATCCTCAATCCTCAATCCTCAATGCTCAAACCTTAGCCCACAATCTCAATCCTCAATCCTCAATCCTCAATCTTCAATCCTCAATACTCAATCCTCAATCCTCAATCTTCAATCCTCAATACTTAATCTTCAATCCTCAATCCTCAATCCTCAATCCTCAATGCTCAAACCTCAATCCTCAGTCCACAACCCTCAATCTTCAATCCTCAATACTCAATCTGCAATCCTCAATCCTCAATCCTCAAATCTCAATCCTCATTCTTCAATCCTCAATACCCAATCCTCAATCTTCATTCCTCAATCCACAATCCTCAGCCCTCAATCCTCAGTCTTCGATCCTCAACACCCAATCATCAATCTTCAATCCTCAATCCTCAATCCTCAGACCTCAATCCTCAATCTTCAATCCTCAATACTCAACCTTCAATCCTCAATCCTCAATCTTCAATCCTCAATCCTCATTCTTCAATGCGCAACACCCAATACTCAATCTTCAATCCTCAATCCTCAATCCTCAATTCTCAATCCTCAATCCTCAATCATCAATCCTCAGACCTCAAACATCAATACACAACCCTCAGTCCTCGTCCTCAATCCACAACCCTCAATCCTCGGTCCTCAATCTTCAATCATCAATATTCAATCTTCAATCCTCATTCTTCAATCCTCAATACCCAATCCTCAATCTTCAATCCTCAATCCCCAATCCTCAGTTCACAATCCTCAATCCTCAATCCTCAGACCTCAGGCATCAATACTCAACACTCAGTCCTCGTCCTCAATCCACAGCCCTCAATCCTCAATCCTCAACCTTCATTCATCAATATTCAACCTTCTATCCTCAATCCTGAATCCTCAATCCTCAATCCTCAATCCTCAATGTTCAATCCTCAACACCCAATCCTCAACCTTCAATCCTCAATCCTCAATCCTCAATGCTCAAACCTTAGCCCACATTATCAATCCTCAATCCTCAATCCTCAATCTTCAATCCTCAATACCCAATCCTCAATCTTCAATCCTCATTCTTCAATCCCCAACACCCAATCCTCAATCTTCAATCCTCAATCTTCAATCCTCAATTCTCAATCCTCAATCCTCAATCCTCAGACCTCAAACATCAATACACAACCCTCAGCCCTCGTCCTCAATCCACAGCCCTCAATCCTCGATCCTCAATCATCAATCATCAATATTCAATCTTCACTCCTCAATCCTCAATCCTCAATACTCAATCCTCAATCCTCAATCCTCAATCCTCAATACTCAAGCATCAACCCTCAATTCTCAATACTCAACAGAATATCCTGAATTCTCAGGATTCAATACTCAAACCTCAACACTTAACCCTCAATCCTCAATACTCAATACCCAATCCTCAATCTTCAACCTTCAATCCCCAATCCTCAATTCTCAATCCTCAATCCTCAGTCCTCAGTCCTCAAACCTCAATCGTCAACCCTCAGCCCTCATCCTCGATCCTCAATCCTCAATCTTCAATCCTCAATCCTCAATTCTCAATCCTCAATCCTCAGTCCTCAGTCCTCAAACCTCAATTCTGAATCCTCAATACTCAATCTTCAATCCTCAACCTTCAGTCCTCAATACTCAACTATCAGTCCTCAATCTTCAATCCTCAATCCTCAATCCTCAATCCTCAATCCACAACCCTCAACCCTCAATCCTCAATTTTCAATCCTCAATACTCAATCTTCAATCCTCAATCCTCAGTCCTCAGTCCTCAATCCTCAATCCTCATTCTACAATCCTCAATACCCAATCCTCAATCTTCAATCCTCAATCCTCAATCCTCAATCCTCAATCGTCAACACTCAGCCCTCATCCTCGATCCTCAATCCTCAATCTTCAATCCTCAATCCTCAATCCTCATGCCTCAGTCCTCAATCCTCAATCCTCAGTCATCAAACCTCAATCCTGAATCCTCAATCCTGAATCCTCAATCTTCAGACCTCAGACCTGAACAATCAGACGTCAATCCTTAATCCTCAATAGAATATTATCAATTCACAGCTTTCAATACTCAATACTCAATCTGCAATCTTCAAATTTCTTTCCACAAACATCAATTCTCATCACTCAACCCTCAACACTCTGTCCCCAATCCTCAATCTTCAATCCTCAATCCTCAATCCTCAATCCTCAATCCTCAATCCTCAAACTTCAATCCTCTATACTCAATCCTCAATCTTCAATCCTCAATCCTCAACCCTCAATCCTCAATTTTCAATCCACAATACTCAATCTTCAATCCTCAATCCTCAATCCTCAATCCTCAATCCTCAATCCTCTATCCTCATTCTACAATCCTCAAGACCCAATCCTAAATCTTCTATCCTCAATCCTCAATCCTCAATCCTCAATACTTAATCTTCAATCCTCAATCCTCAATCCTCAATCCTCAATACTCAATGCTCAATCCTCAATCCTCAGTCCACAACCCTCAATCTTCAATCCTCAATACTCAATCTGCAATCCTCGATCGTCAGCCCTCAGCCCTCATCCTCGATCCTCAATCCTCAATCTTCAATCCTCAATACTCAATCCTCAATCCTCAATCTTCAATCCTCAATACTTAATCTTCAATCCTCAATCCTCAATCCTCAATACTCAATGCTCAATCCTCAATCATCAGTCCACAACCCTCAATCTTCAATCCTCAATACTCAATCTGCAATCCTCAACCCTCAATCCTCAACCCTCAATCCTCATTCTTCAATCCTCAATACCCAATCCTCAATCTTCAATCCTCAATCCACAATCCTCAGCTCTCAATCCTCAGTCTTCGATCCTCAACACCCAATCCTCAATCTTCAATCCTCAATCCTCAATCCTCAGACCTCAATCCTCAATATTCAATATTCAATACTCAACCTTCAATCCTCAATCCTCAATCCTCAATCCTCAATCCTCATTCTTCAATCCGCAACACCCAATACTCAATCTTCAATCCTCAATCCTCAATCCTCAGTTCTCAATCCTCAATCCTCAATCATCAATCCTCAGACCTCAAACATCAATACACAACCCTCAGTCCTCGTCCTCAATCCACAACCCTCAATCCTCGGTCCTCAATCTTCAATCATCAATATTCAATCTTCAATCTTCATTCTTCAATCCTCAATACCCAATCCTCAATCTTCAATCCTCAATCCCCAATCCTCAGCTCACAATCCTCAATCCTCAATCCTCAGACCTCAGGCATCAATACTCAACCCTCAGTCCTCGTCCTCAATCCACAGCCCTCAATCCTCAATCCTCAACCTTCATTCATCAATATTCAACCTTCTATCCTCAATCCTGAATCCTCATTCCTCAATCCTCAATCCTCAATGTTCAATCCTCAACACCCAATCCTCAATCTTAAATCCTCAATCCTCAATCCTCAATGCTCAAACCTTAGCCCACAATCTCAATCCTCAATCCTCAATCCTCAATCTTCAATCCTCAATACTCAATCCTCAATCCTCAATCTTCAATCCTCAATACTTAATCTTCAATCCTCAATCCTCAATCCTCAATCCTCAATGCTCAAACCTCAATCCTCAGTCCACAACCCTCAATCTTCAATCCTCAATACTCAATCTGCAATCCTCAATCCTCAATCCTCAACTCTCAATCCTCATTCTTCAATCCTCAATACCCAATCCTCAATCTTCAATCCTCAATCCACAATCCTCAGCCCTCAATCCTCAGTCTTCGATCCTCAACACCCAATCCTCAATCTTCAATCCTCAATCCTCAATCCTCAGACCTCAATCCTCAATCTTCAATCCTCAATACTCAACCTTCAATCCTCAATCCTCAATCCTCAATCTTCAATCCTCAATCCTCATTCTTCAATGCGCAACACCCAATACTCAATCTTCAATCCTCAATCCTCAATCCTCAATTCTCAATCCTCAATCCTCAATCATCAATCCTAAGACCTCAAACATCAATACACAACCCTCAGTCCTCGTCCTCAATCCACAACCCTCAATCCTCGGTCCTCAATCTTCAATCATCAATATTCAATCTTCAATCCTCATTCTTCAATCCTCAATACCCAATCCTCAATCTTCAATCCTCAATCCCCAATCCTCAGTTCACAATCCTCAATCCTCAATCCTCAGACCTCAGGCATCAATACTCAACACTCAGTCCTCGTCCTCAATCCACAGCCCTCAATCCTCAATCCTCAACCTTCATTCATCAATATTCAACCTTCTATCCTCAATCCTGAATCCTCAATCCTCAATCCTCAATCCTCAATGTTCAATCCTCAACACCCAATCCTCAACCTTCAATCCTCAATCCTCAATCCTCAATGCTCAAACCTTAGCCCACATTCTCAATCCTCAATCCTCAATCCTCAATCTTCAATCCTCAATACCCAATCCTCAATCTTCAATCCTCATTCTTCAATCCCCAACACCCAATCCTCAATCTTCAATCCTCAATCTTCAATCCTCAATTCTCAATCCTCAATCCTCAATCCTCAGACCTCAAACATCAATACACAACCCTCAGCCCTCGTCCTCAATCCACAGCCCTCAATCCTCGATCCTCAATCATCAATCATCAATATTCAATCTTCACTCCTCAATCCTCAATCCTCAATACTCAATCCTCAATCCTCAATCCTCAATCCTCAATACTCAAGCATCAACCCTCAATTCTCAATACTCAACAGAATATCCTGAATTCTCAGGATTCAATACTCAAACCTCAACACTTAACCCTCAATCCTCAATACTCAATACCCAATCCTCAATCTTCAACCTTCAATCCCCAATCCTCAATTCTCAATCCTCAATCCTCAGTCCTCAGTCCTCAAACCTCAATCGTCAAACCTCAGCCCTCATCCTCGATCCTCAATCCTCAATCTTCAATCCTCAATCCTCAATTCTCAATCCTCAATCCTCAGTCCTCAGTCCTCAAACCTCAATTCTGAATCCTCAATACTCAATCTTCAATCCTCAACCTTCAGTCCTCAATACTCAACTATCAGTCCTCAATCTTCAATCCTCAATCCTCAATCCTCAATCCTCAATCCACAACCCTCAACCCTCAATCCTCAATTTTCAATCCTCAATACTCAATCTTCAATCCTCAATCCTCAGTCCTCAGTCCTCAATCCTCAATCCTCATTCTACAATCCTCAATACCCAATCCTCAACCTTCAATCCTCAATCCTCAATCCTCAATTCTCAATCCTCAATCCTCAGTCCTCAGTCCTCAAACCTCAATTCTGAATCCTCAATACTCAATTCTCAATCCTCAATCTTCAATCCTCAATACTTAATCTTCAATCCTCAATCCTCAATCCTCAATCCTCAATCCTCAATGCTCAATCCTCAATCCCCAATCCACAACCCTCAATCTTCAATCCTCAATACTCAATCTGCAATCCTCGATCCTCAATCCTCAACCCTCAATCCTCATTCTTCAATCCTCAATACCCAATGCTCAATCTTCAATCCTCAGTCCACATTCCTCAGCCCTCAATCCTCAGTCTTCGATCCTCAACACCCAATCCCCAATCTTCAATCCTCAATCCTCAATCCTCAGACCTCAATCTTCAATCCTCAATCCTCAATACTCAACCTTCAATCCTCAATCCTCAATGCTCAATCCTCAATCCTCATTCTTCAATCCGCAGCACCCAATAATCAATCTTCAATCCTCAATCCTCAATACTCAATCATCAATCCTCAGACCTCAAACATCAATACTCAACCCTCAGCCCTCGTCCTCAATCCACAACCCTCAATCCTCGGTCCTCAATCTTCAATCATCAATATTCAATATTCAATCCTCATTCTTCAATCCTCAATACCCAATCCTCAATCTTCAATCCTCAATCCCCAATCATCAGTTCACAATCCTCAATCCTCAATCCTCAGACCTCAGGCATCAATTCTCAACCCTCAGTCCTCGTCCTCAATCCACAACCCTCAATCCTCAATCCTCAACCTTCATTCATCAATATTCAACCTTCTACCCTCAATCCTGAATCCTCAATCCCCAATCCTCAATCCTCAATGTTCAATCCTCAACACCCAATCCTCAATCTTCAATCCTCAATCCTCAATCCTCAATGCTCAAACCTTAGCCCACATTCTCAATCCTCAATCCTCAATCCTCAATCTTCAATCCTCAATACTCAATCCTCAATCTTCAATCCTCATTCTTCAATCCTCAACACCCAATCCTCAATCTTCAATCCTCAATCTTCAATCCTCAATTCTCAATCCTCAATCCTCAATCCTCAGACCTCAGACATCAATACTCAACCCTCAGTCCTCGTCCTCTATCCACAGCCCTCAATACTCGATCCTCAATCTTCAATCATCAATATTGAATCTTCACTCCTCAATCCTCAATCCTCAATACCCAATCCTCAATCCTCAATCCTCAATCCTCAGTACTCAAGCATCAACCCTCAATTCTCAATACTCAACAGAATATCCTGAATTCTCAGGATTCAATACTCAAACCTCAACACTTAACCCTCATTCCTCAATACTCAATCCTCAATCCTCTGTCTTCAATCCTCAATCCTCAATCCTCAATTCTCAATGCTCAACCCTCATTCCTCAGTTCTCAAACCTCAACCCTCAACCACCAGCCCTCATCCTCAATCCTCAATACTCAATCGTCAATCCTCAATCTTCAATCCTCAATACTCAATCTTCAATAATCAATCCTCAATCCCCAAACCTCATACTTCAATCCTCAATCCTCAATCCTCAATCCTCAATCCTCAATCTTCAATCCTCAATACTCAATCTTCAATCCTCAATCCTCAATCCTCAATCCTCAATGCTGAATCCACAATCCTCAATCCTCAACGCTCAATCTTCAATCCTCAATTCTCAATCTGCAATCCTCAATCCTCAATCCTCAAACCTCAATCCTCAATCCTCACTCTTCAATCCTCAACACACAATCCTCAATCTTCAATCCTCAATCCTCAATCCTCAGGCCTCACTCCTCAATCTTCAATCCTCAATACTCAATCTTCAATCCTCAATCCTCAATCCTCAATCCTCAATCCTCATTCTTCAATCCTCAACACCCAATCCTCAATCTTCAATCCTCAATCCTCAATCCTCAATTCTCAATCCTCAATCCTCAATGCTCAGACCTCAAACATCAATAGTCAACCCTCAGTCCTCGTCCTCAATCCACAACAATCAATCCTCAATCCTCAATCTTCAATCATCAATATTGAATGTTCAGACCTCAATCCTCAATCCTCAATCCTCAATCCTCAATCCTCAATGTTCAATCCGCAATACCCAATCCTCAATCTTCAATCCTCAATCCTCAATCCTCAACCCTCAGCCCTCATTCTCAATCCTCAATCCTCAATTCCCAATCCTCAATCCTCAATCTTCAATCCTCAATATTCAATCTTCAATAAATAATCCTCAATTCTCAATCCTCAATACTCATTCCTCAACCGTCGATCCTCAATCCCCAATCCTCAATCTTCAATCCTCAATCCTCAATCCTCAATCCTCAACCCTCAATCCTCAATCTTCAATCCTCAATACTCAATCTTCAATCCTCAATCCTCAATCCACAATCCTCAATCCTCAATCCTCAATCCTCAACCATTAGTCATCAATACTCAGTCTTCTATCCTCAATCCTCAATCCTCAATCCTCAATCCTCATTCTTCAATCCTCAATACGCAATCCTCAATCTTCAATCCTCAATCCTCAATCCTCAATTCTCAATCCTTAATCCTCAATCCTCAGACCTTAAACATCAATACTCAACCCTCAGTCCTCGTCCTCAATCTACAACAATCAATCCTCAATCCTCAATCTTCAATCATCAATATTCCATCTTCAGTCCTCAATCCTCAATCCTCAATCCTCAATCCTCAATCCTCAATGTTCAATCCGCAATTCCCAATCCTCAATCTTCAATCCACGATCCTCAATCCTCAATCCTCAATACTCAACCTTCAATCCTCAATCCTCAATCCTCAATCCTCAATCCTCATTCTTCAATCCGCAGCACCCAATAATCAATCTTCAATCCTCAATCCTCAATACTCAATCATCAATCCTCAGACCTCAAACATCAATACTCAACCCTCAGTCCTCGTCCTCAATCCACAACCCTCAATCCTCGGTCCTCAATCTTCAATCATCAATATTCAATATTCAATCCTCATTCTTCAATCCTCAATACCCAATCCTCAATCTTCAATCCTCAATCCCCAATCATCAGTTCACAATCCTCAATCCTCAATCCTCAGACCTCAGGCATCAATTCTCAACCCTCAGTCCTCGTCCTCAATCCACAACCCTCAATCCTCAATCCTCAACCTTCATTCATCAATATTCAACCTTCTACCCTCAATCCTGAATCCTCAATCCCCAATCCTCAATCCTCAATGTTCAATCCTCAACACCCAATCCTCAATCTTCAATCCTCAATCCTCAATCCTCAATGCTCAAACCTTAGCCCACATTCTCAATCCTCAATCCTCAATCCTCAATCTTCAATCCTCAATACTCAATCCTCAATCTTCAATCCTCATTCTTCAATCCTCAACACCCAATCCTCAATCTTCAATCCTCAATCTTCAATCCTCAATTCTCAATCCTCAATCCTCAATCCTCAATACTCAATCCTCAATCCTCAGTCCTCAAACCTCAAATCTCAACCTTCAATCCTCAATACTCAATCTTCAGTCCTCCGTCCTCAATTCTCAATCCTCAATCCTCAATCCTCAATCGTCAGGCTTCAATCCTCGATACTCAATCTTCAATCCTCAATCCTCAATCCTCAATCCTCAATCCTCATCCTTCAATCCCAATACCCAATCCTCAATCTTCAATCCTCAATCCTCAATCCTCAATTCTCAATGCTCAATCCTCAGTCCTCAGTTCTCAAACCTCAACCCTCAACCATCATCCCTCATCCTCAATCCTCAATTCCCAATCCTCAATCCTCAATCTTCAATCCTCAATATTCAATCTTCAATAAATAATCCTCAATTCTCAATCCTCAATACTCATTCCTCAACCGTCGATCCTCAATCCCCAATCCTCAATCTTCAATCCTCAATCCTCAATCCTCAATCCTCAACCCTCAATCCTGAATCTTCAATCCTCAATACTCAATCTTCAATCCTCAATCCTCAATCCACAATCCTCAATCCTCAATCCTCAATCCTCAACCATTAGTCATCAATACTCAGTCTTCTATCCTCAATCCTCAATCCTCAATCCTCAATCCTCATTCTTCAATCCTCAATACGCAATCCTCAATCTTCAATCCTCAATCCTCAATCCTCAATGGTCAATCCGCAATACCCAATCCTCAATCTTCAATCCACGATCCTCAATCCTCAATCCTCAATCCTCAATCCTCAATGTTCAATACGCAATACCCAATCCTCAATCTTCAATCCTCAATACTGAATCCTCAATCCTCAGTCCTCAATCCTCAATCCTCAGTCCTCAAACCTTAATCCTGAATCCTCAATCCCCAATCTTCAATCCTCAATACTCAGTCTTCAATCCTCAATCCTCAATCCTCAATCCTCATTCTTCAATCCTCAATACCCAATCGTCAATCTTCAATCCTCATTCCTCAATCCTCAATTCTCAATGCTCAATCCTCAGTCCTCATTTCTCAAACCTCAACCCTCAACCATCAGCCCTCATCCTCAATCCTCAATACTCAATCCTCAATCCTCAATCTTCAATCCTCAATACTCAATCCTGATTCTTCAACCCTCAATACCCAGTCCTCAATCTTCAATCCTCAATACTCAATCTTCAATCCTCAATCCTCAATCCTCAATCCTCAATGCTGAATCCACAATCCTCAATCCTCAACGCTCAATCTTCAATCCTCAATTCTCAATCTGCAATCCTCAATCCTCAATCCTCAAACCTCAATCCTCAATCCTCACTCTTCAATCCTCAACACACAATCCTCAATCTTCAATCCTCAATCCTCAATCCTCAGGCCTCACTCCTCAATCTTCAATCCTCAATACTCAATCTTCAATCCTCAATCCTCAATCCTCAATCCTCAATCCTCATTCTTCAATCCTCAACACCCAATCCTCAATCTTCAATCCTCAATCCTCAATCCTCAATTCTCAATCCTCAATCCTCAATGCTCAGACCTCAAACATCAATAGTCAACCCTCAGTCCTCGTCCTCAATCCACAACAATCAATCCTCAATCCTCAATCTTCAATCATCAATATTGAATGTTCAGACCTCAATCCTCAATCCTCAATCCTCAATCCTCAATCCTCAATGTTCAATCCGCAATACCCAATCCTCAATCTTCAATCCTCAATCCTCAATCCTCAACCCTCAGCCCTCATTCTCAATCCTCAATCCTCAATTCTCAGTCCTCAGCCCTCAAACCTCAATCCTCAATCCTCAATACTCAACACTCAATCCTCAATCCTCAATCTTCAATCCTCAATACTCAATATTCAATCCTCGATCCTCAATTCTCAATCCTCAATCTTCAATCCTCAATCGTCAATCCCCAATCCTCAATCCTCATTCTTCAATCCTCAATACCCAATCCTCCATCTTCAATCCTCAATCCTCAATCCTCAATTCTCAATTCTCAATCCGCAGTCCTCAGTTCTCAAACCTCAACCCTCAACCATCAGCCCTCATCCTCAATCCTCAATACTCAATCCTCAATCCTCAATCTTCAATCCTCAATACTCAATCTTCAATAATCAATCCTCAATTCTCAATCCTCAATACTCAATACCCAATCGTCGATACTCAATACCCTATCCTCAATCTTCAATCCTCAATCCTCAATCCTCAATCCTCAATCCTCAATCCTCAATCTTCAATCCTCAATACTCAATCTTCAATCCTCAATCCTCAATCCTCAATCCTCAATCATCAATCCTCAATCCTCAACCTTCAATCATCAATACTCAGTCTTCAATACTCAATCCTCAATCCTCAATCCTCAATCCACATTCTTCAATCTTCAATACACAATCCTCAATCTTCAATCCTCAATCCTCAATCCTCAATTCTCAATCCTTAATCCTCAATCCTCAGACCTTAAACATCAATACTCAACCCTCAGTCCTCGTCCTCAATCCACAACAATCAATCCTCAATCCTCAATCTTCAATCATCAATATTCAATCTTCAGTCCTCAATCCTCAACCCTCAATCCTCAATCCTCAATCCTCAATGTTCAATCCGCTATACCCAATCCTCAATCTTCAATCCTCAATCCTCAATCCTCAATCCTCAATCCTCAATCCTCAATTCTCAATACTCAATCCTCAATCCTCAGTCCTCAAACCTCAAATCTCAACCTTCAATCCTCAATACTCAATCTTCAGTCCTCCGTCCTCAATTCTCAATCCTCAATCCTCAATCCTCAATCGTCAGGCTTCAATCCTCGATACTCAATCTTCAATCCTCAATCCTCAATCCTCAATCCTCAATCCTCAATCCTCAATCCTCAATTCTCAATCCTTAATCCTCAATCCTCAGACCTTAAACATCAATACTCAACCCTCAGTCCTCGTCCTCAATCTACAACAATCAATCCTCAATCCTCAATCTTCAATCATCAATATTCCATCTTCAGTCCTCAATCCTCAATCCTCAATCCTCAATCCTCAATCCTCAATGTTCAATCCGCAATACCCAATCCTCAATCTTCAATCCACGATCCTCAATCCTCAATCCTCAATCCTCAATCCTCAATGTTCAATACGCAATACCCAATCCTCAATCTTCAATCCTCAATACTGAATCCTCAATCCTCAGTCCTCAATCCTCAATCCTCAGTCCTCAAACCTTAATCCTGAATCCTCAATCCCCAATCTTCAATCCTCAATACTCAGTCTTCAATCCTCAATCCTCAATCCTCAATACTCATTCTTCAATCCTCAATACCCAATCGTCAATCTTCAATCCTCAATCCTCAATCCTCAATCCTCAATGTTCAATACGCAATACCCAATCCTCAATCTTCAATCCTCAATACTGAATCCTCAATCCTCAGTCCTCAATCCTCAATCCTCAGTCCTCAAACCTTAATCCTGAATCCTCAATCCCCAATCTTCAATCCTCAATACTCAGTCTTCAATCCTCAATCCTCAATCCTCAATACTCATTCTTCAATCCTCAATCCTCAATCCTCAATTATCGATCCTCAATCCTCAATCCTCAATCCTCAAAACTCAAACCTGAATCCTCAATCTTCAATCATCTATACTCAATCCTCAATCCTCAATCCTCAATCCTCAATACTCAATCCTCAATTTTCAATCCTCAATACTCAATCTTCAATCCTCAATCCTCAATCCTCAATCCTCAATCCTCAATCCTCATTCTACAATCCTCAATACCCAATCCTCAATCTTCAATTCTCAATCCTCAATCCTCAATTCTCAATCCTCAATCCTCAGTCCTCAGTCCTCAAACATCAATCCTCAACCCTCAGCCCTCATTCTCAATCCTCAATCCGCAATTCTCAGTCCTCAGCCCTCAAACCTCAATCCTCAACCATCAGACCTCATCCTCAGTCCTCAATTATCAATCCTCAATCCTCAATCTTCAATCCTCAATACTCAATCTTCTATCCTCAATCCTCAGTCCTCTAACCTCAATTATGTATCCTCAAAACTCTATCTTCAATCCTCAACCTTCAGTCCTCAATACTCAACTATCAGTCCTCAATTCTCAATACTCAATCCTCAATCCTCAATCTCCAATCCTCAATACTCAATCTTCAATCCTCGATCCTCAATCCTCAATCCTCAATCCTCATTCTTCAATCCTCAACACACAATCCTCAATCTTCAATCCTCAATCCTCAATCCTCAGACCTCAATCCTCAATCTTCAATCCTCAATACTCAATCTTCAATCCTCAATCCTCAATCCTCAATCCTCAATCCTCATTCTTCAATCCTCAATACCCAATCGTCAATCTTCAATCCTCATTCCTCAATCCTCAATTCTCAATGCTCAATCCTCAGTCCTCATTTCTCAAACCTCAACCCTCAACCATCAGCCCTCATCCTCAATCCTCAATACTCAATCCTCAATCCTCAATCTTCAACCCTCAATACTCAATCCTGATTCTTCAACCCTCAATACCCAGTCCTCAATCTTCAATCCTCAATCCTCAATCCTCAATTATCGATCCTCAATCCTCAATCTTCAATCCTCAATCCTCAATTCTCAATACTCAATCCTCAATCCTCAATCCTCGATCCTCAATCCTCAAAACTCAACCATCAATCCTCAATTCTCAATACACAATAGAATATCCTGAATTCTCAGGATTCAATACTCAAACCTCAACACTCAACACTCAATTCTCAATCCTCAATCCTCAATCCTCAATCCTCAATCCTCAATACTCAATCTTCAATCCTCCATCCTCAATCCTCAATCCTCAATACTCATTCTTCAATCCTCAATACCCAATCCTCAATCTTCAATCCTCAATCCTCAATCCTCAATCCTCAATCGTCAACCTTCAGCCCTCATCCTCGATCCTCAATCCTCAATCTTCAATCCTCAATCCTCAATCCTCATGCCTCAGTCCTCAATCCTCAATCCTCAGTCATCAAACCTCAATCCTGATTCCTCAATCCTGAATCCTCAATCTTCAGACCTCAGACCTGAACAATCAGACGTCAATCCTCAATCCTCAATAGAATATTACCAATTCACAGCCTTCAATACTCAATACTCAATCTGCAATCTTCAAATTTCTTTCCACAATCATCAATTCTCATCACTCAACCCTCAACACTCTGTCCCCAATCCTCAATCTTCAATCCTCAATCCTCAATCCTCAATCCTCAATCCTCAATCCTCAAACTTCAATCCTCTATACTCAATCCTCAATCTTCAATCCTCAATCCTCAACCCTCAATCCTCAATTTTCAATCCTCAATACTCAATCTTCAATCCTCAATCCTCAATCCTCAATCCTCAATCCTCAATCCTCTATCCTCATTCTACAATCCTCAATACCCAATCCTAAATCTTCAATCCTCAATCCTCAATCCTCAGTTCTCAATCCTCGATCCTCAGTCCTCAGTCCTCAAACCTCAATCCTCAACACTCAGCCCTCATTCTCAATCCCCAATCCTCAATTCTCAGTCCTCAGCCCTCAAACCTCAATCCTCAACCCTCAGACCTCACCCTCAATCCTCAATTATCAATCCTCAATCCACAATCTTCAATCCTCAATACTCAATCTTCAATCCTCAATCCTCAGTCCTCAAACCTCAATTCTGATTCCTCAATAATCAATCTTCAATCCTCAACCTTCAGTCCTCAATACTCAACTATCAGTCCTCAATCCTCAATACTCAATCCTCAATCCTCAATCTTCAATCCTCAATACTTAATCTTCAATCCTCAATCCTCAATCCTCAATCCTCAATGCTCAAACCTCAAACCTCAGTCCACAACCCTCAATCTTCAATCCTCAATACTCAATCTGCAATCCTCAATCCTCAATCCACAACTCTCAATCCTCAATCTTCAATCCTCAATACCCAATCCTCAATCTTCAATACTCAATCCACAATCCTCAGCCCTCAATCCTCAGTCTTCGATCCTCAACACCCAATCCTCAATCTTCAATCCTCAATCCTCAATCCTCAGACCTCAATCCTCAATCTTCAATCCTCAATACTCAACCTTCAATCCTCAATCCTCAATCTTCAATCCTCAATCCTCATTCTTCAATCCGCAACACCCAATACTCAATCTTCAATCCTCAATCCTCAATCCTCAATTCTCAATCCTCAATCCTCAATCATCAATCCTCAGACCCCAAACATCAATACACAACCCTCAGTCCTCGTCCTCAATCCACAACCCTCAATCCTCGGTCCTCAATCTTCAATCATCAATATTCAATCTTCAATCCTCATTCTTCAATCCTCAATACCCAATCCTCAATCTTCAATCCTCAATCCCCAATCCTCAGTTCACAATCCTCAATCCTCAATCCTCAGACCTCAGGCATCAATACTCAACACTCAGTCCTCGTCCTCAATCCACAGCACTCAATCCTCAATCCTCAACCTTCATTCATCAATATTCAACCTTCTATCATCAATCCTGAATCCTCAATCCTCAATCCTCAATCCTCAATGTTCAATCCTCAACACCCAATCCTCAACCTTCAATCCTCAATCCTCAATCCTCAATGCTCAAACCTTAGCCCACATTCTCAATCCTCAATCCTCAATCCTCAATCTTCAATCCTCAATTCTCAATCCTCAATCCTCAATCGTCAGACCTCAAACATCAATACACAACCCTCAGTCCTCGTCCTCAATCCACAGCCCTCAATCCTCGATCCTCAATAATCAATCATCAATATTCAATCTTCACTCCTCAATCCTCAATCCTCAATACTCAATACCCAATCCTCAATCTTCAACCTTCAATCCTCAATCCTCAATTCTCAATCCTCAATCCTCAGTCCTCAGTCCTCAAACCTCAATCGTCAACCCTCAGCCCTCATCCTCGATCCTCAATCCTCAATCTTCAATCCTCAATCCTCAATTCTCAATCCTCAATCCTCAGTCCTCAGTCCTCAAACCTCAATTCTGAATCCTCAATACTCAATCTTCAATCCTCAACCTTCAGTCCTCAATACTCAACTATCAGTCCTCAATCTTCAATCCTCAATCCTCAATCCTCAATCCTCAATCCACAACCCTCAACCCTCAATCCTCAATTTTCAATCCTCAATACTCAATCTTCAATCCTCAATCCTCAGTCCTCAGTCCTCAATCCTCAACCCTCATTCTACAATCCTCAATACCCAATCCTCAACCTTCAATCCTCAATCCTCAATCCTCAATTCTCAATCCTCAATCCTCAGTCCTCAGTCCTCAAACCTCAATTCTGAATCCTCAATACTCAATTCTCAATCCTCAATCTTCAATCCTCAATACTTAATCTTCAATCCTCAATCCTCAATCCTCAATCCTCAATCCTCAATGCTCAATCCTCAATCCTCAATCCACAACCCTCAATCCTCATTCTTCAATCCGCAACACCCAATAATCAATCTTCAATCCTCAATCCTCAATACTCAATCATCAATCCTCAGACCTCAAACATCAATACTCAACCCTCAGTCCTCGTCCTCAATCCACAACCCTCAATCCTCGGTCCTCAATCTTCAATCATCAATATTCAATATTCAATCCTCATTCTTCAATCCTCAATACCCAAACCTCAATCTTCAATCCTCAATCCCCAATCCTCAGTTCACAATCCTCAATCCTCAATCCTCAGACCTCAGGCATCAATACTCAACCCTCAGTCCTCGTCCTCAATCCACAACCCTCAATCCTCAATCCTCAACCTTCATTCATCAATATTCAACCTTCTATCCTCAATCCTGAATCCTCAATCCTCAATCCTCAATCCTCAATGTTCAATCCTCAACACCCAATCCTCAATCTTCAATCCTCAATCCTCAATCCTCAGGCCTCACTCCTCAATCTTCAATCCTAAATACTCAATCTTCAATCCTCAATCCTCAATCCTCAATCCTCAATCCTCAATGTTCAATCCGCTATACCCAATCCTCAATCTTCAATCCTCAATCCTCAATCCTCAATCCTCATCCTTCAATCCCAATACCCAATCCTCAACCTTCAATCCTCAATCCTCAATCCTCAACTCTCAATCCTCAATCCTCAGTCCTCAGTCCTCAAACCTCAATTCTGAATCCTCAATACTCAATTCTCAATCCTCAATCTTCAATCCTCAGTACTTAATCTTCAATCCTCAATCCTCAATCCTCAATCCTCAATCCTCAATGCTCAATCCTCAATCCTCAATCCACAACCCTCAATCTTCAATCCTCAATACTCAATCTGCAATCCTCGATCCTCAATCCTCAACCCTCAATCCTCATTCTTCAATCCTCAATACACAATCCTCAATCTTCAATCCTCAGTCCACAATCCTCAGCCCTCAATCCTCAGTCTTCGATCCCCAACACCCAATCCTCAATCTTCAATCCTCAATCCTCAATCCTCAGACCTCAATCTTCAATCCTCAATCCTCAATACTCAACCTTCAATCCTCAATCCTCAATCCTCAATCCTCAATCCTCATTCTTCAATCCGCAACACCCAATAATCAATCTTCAATCCTCAATCCTCAATACTCAATCATCAATCCTCAGACCTCAAACATCAATACTCAACCCTCTGTCCTCGTCCTCAATCCACAACCCTCAATCCTCGGTCCTCAATCTTCAATCATCAATATTCAATATTCAATCCTCATTCTTCAATCCTCAATACCCAATCCTCAATCTTCAATCCTCAATCCCCAATCCTCAGCTCACAATCCTCAATCCTCAATCCTCAGACCTCAGGCATCAATACTCAACCCTCAGTCCTCGTCCTCAATCCACAACCCTCAATCCTCAATCCTCAACCTTCATTCATCAATATTCAACCTTCTATCCTCAATCCTGAATCCTCAATCCTCAATCCTCAATCCTCAATGTTCAATCCTCAACACCCAATCCTCAATCTTCAATCCTCAATCCTCAATCCTCAATGCTCAAACCTTAGCCCACATTCTCAATCCTCAATCCTCAATCCTCAATCTTCAATCCTCAATACTCAATCCTCAATCTTCAATCCTCATTCTTCAATCCTCAACACCCAACCCTCAATCTTCAATCCTCAATCTTCAATCCTCAATTCTCAATCCTCAATCCTCAATCCTCAGACCTCAAACATCAATACTCAACCCTCAGTCCTCGTCCTCAATCCACAGCCCTCAATACTCGATCCTCAATCTTCAATCATCAATATTCAATCTTCACTCCTCAATCCTCAATCCTCAATACTCAATCCTCAATCCTCAATCCTCAATCCTCAATACTCAAGCATCAACCCTCAATTCTCAATACTCAACAGAATATCCTGAATTCTCAGGATTCAATACTCAAACCTCAACACTTAACCCTCATTCCTCAATACTCAATCCTCAATCCTCAGTCTTCAATCCTCAATCCTCAATCCTCAATTCTCAATGCTCAACCCTCATTCCTCAGTTCTCAAACCTCAACCCTCAACCACCAGCCCTCATCCTCAATCCTCAATACTCAATCGTCAATCCTCAATCTTCAATCCTCAATACTCAATCTTCAATAATCAATCCTCAATCCCCAAACCTTATACTTCAATCCTCAATCCTCAATCCTCAATCCTCAATCCTCAATCTTCAATCCTCAATACTCAATCTTCAATCCTCAATCCTCAATCCTCAATCCTCAATGCTGAATCCACAATCCTCAATCCTCAACCCTCAATCTTCAATCCTCAATTCTCAATCTGCAATCCTCAATCCTCAATCCTCAAACCTCAATCCTCAATCCTCATTCTTCAATCCTCAACACACAATCCTCAATCTTCAATCCTCAATCCTCAATCCTCAGGCCTCACTCCTCAATCTTCAATCCTCAATACTCAATCTTCAATCCTCAATCCTCAATCCTCAATCCTCAATCCTCATTCTTCAATCCTCAACACCCAATCCTCAATATTCAATCCTCGATCCTCAATTCTCAATCCTCAATCTTCAATCCTCAATCGTCAATCCCCAATCCTCAATCCTCATTCTTCAATCCTCAATACCCAATCATCCATCTTCAATCCTCAATCCTCAATCCTCAATTCTCAATGCTCAATCCGCAGTCCTCAGTTCTCAAACCTCAACCCTCAACCATCAGCACTCATCCTCAATCCTCAATACTTAATCCTCAATCCTCAATCTTCAATCCTCAATACTCAATCTTCAATAATCAATCCTCAATTCTCAATCCTCAATACTCAATACCCAATCGTCGATACTCAATCCCCTATCCTCAATCTTCAATCCTCAATCCTCAATCCTCAATCCTCAATCCTCAATCCTCAATCTTCAATCCTCAATACTCAATCTTCAATCCTCAATCCTCAATCCTCCATCCTCAATCATCAATCCTCAATCCTCAACCTCCAATCATCAATACTCAGTCTTCAATCCTCAATCCTCAATCCTCAATCCTCAATCCTCATTCTTCAATCCTCAATACACAATCCTCAATCTTCAATCCTCAATCCTCAATCCTCAATTCTCAATCCTTAATCCTCAATCCTCAGACCTTAAACATCAACACTCAACCCTCAGTCCTCGTCCTCAATCCACAACAATCAATCCTCAATCCTCAATCTTCAATCATCAATATTCAATCTTCAGTCCTCAAACCTCAATCCTCAATCCTCAATCCTCAATCCTCAATGTTCAATCCGCTATACCCAATCCTCAATCTTCAATCCTCAATCCTCAACCCTCAATCCTCAATCCTCAATCCTCAATTCTCAATACTCAATCCTCAATCCTCAGACCTCAAACCTCAAATCTCAACCTTCAATCCTCAATACTCAATCTTCAATCCTCCGTCCTCAATCCTCAATCCTCAATCCTCAATCCTCAATCGTCAGGCTTCAATCCTCAATACTCAATCTTCAATCCTCAATCCTCAATCCTCAATCCTCAATCCTCAATCCTCATCCTTCAATCCCAATACCCAATCCTCAATCTTCAATCCTCAATCCTCAATCCTCAATTCTCAATGCTCAATCCTCAGTCCTCAGTTCTCAAACCTCAACCCTCAACCATCATCCCTCATCCTCAATCCTCAATACTCAATCCTCAATGCTCAATCTTCAATCCTCAATATTCAATCTTCAATAATCAATCCTCAATTCTCAATCCTCAATACTCATTCCTCAATCGTCGATCGTCAATCCCTAATCCTCAATCTTCAATCCTCAATCCTCAATCCTCAATCCTCAACCCTCAATCCTCAATCTTCAATCCTCAATACTCAATCTTCAATCCTCAATCCTCAATCCTCAATCCTCAATCCTCAATCCTCAATCCTCAACCATTAGTCATCAATACTCAGTCTTCAATCCTCAATCCTCAATCCTCAATCCTCAATCCTCATTCTTCAGTCCTCAATACGCAATCCTCAATCTTCAATCCTCAATCCTCAATCCTCAAGTCTCAATCGTTAATCCTCAATCCTCAGACCTTAAACATCAATACTCAACCCTCAGTCCTCGTCCTCAATCTACAACAATCAATCCTCAATCCTCAATCCTCAATCCTCAATCCTCAATGCTCAATCCTCAATCCTCAATACACAACCCTCAATCCTCATTCTTCAATCCGCAACACCCAATAATCAATCTTCAATCCTCAATCCTCAATACTCAATCATCAATCCTCAGACCTCAAACATCAATACTCAACCCTCAGTCCTCGTCCTCAATCCACAACCCTCAATCCTCGGTCCTCAATCTTCAATCATCAATATTCAATATTCAATCCTCATTCTTCAATCCTCAATACCCAAACCTCAATCTTCAATCCTCAATCCCCAATCCTCAGTTCACAATCCTCAATCCTCAATCCTCAGACCTCAGGCATCAATACTCAACCCTCAGTCCTCGTCCTCAATCCACAACCCTCAATCCTCAATCCTCAACCTTCATTCATCAATATTCAACCTTCTATCCTCAATCCTGAATCCTCAATCCTCAATCCTCAATCCTCAATGTTCAATCCTCAACACCCAATCCTCAATCTTCAATCCTCAATCCTCAATCCTCAGGCCTCACTCCTCAATCTTCAATCCTAAATACTCAATCTTCAATCCTCAATCCTCAATCCTCAATCCTCAATCCTCAATGTTCAATCCGCTATACCCAATCCTCAATCTTCAATCCTCAATCCTCAATCCTCAATCCTCATCCTTCAATCCCAATACCCAATCCTCAACCTTCAATCCTCAATCCTCAATCCTCAACTCTCAATCCTCAATCCTCAGTCCTCAGTCCTCAAACCTCAATTCTGAATCCTCAATACTCAATTCTCAATCCTCAATCTTCAATCCTCAGTACTTAATCTTCAATCCTCAATCCTCAATCCTCAATCCTCAATCCTCAATGCTCAATCCTCAATCCTCAATCCACAACCCTCAATCTTCAATCCTCAATACTCAATCTGCAATCCACGATCCTCAATCCTCAACCCTCAATCCTCATTCTTCAATCCTCAATACACAATCCTCAATCTTCAATCCTCAGTCCACAATCCTCAGCCCTCAATCCTCAGTCTTCGATCCCCAACACCCAATCCTCAATCTTCAATCCTCAATCCTCAATCCTCAGACCTCAATCTTCAATCCTCAATCCTCAATACTCAACCTTCAATCCTCAATCCTCAATCCTCAATCCTCAATCCTCATTCTTCAATCCGCAACACCCAATAATCAATCTTCAATCCTCAATCCTCAATACTCAATCATCAATCCTCAGACCCCAAACATCAATACTCAACCCTCTGTCCTCGTCCTCAATCCACAACCCTCAATCCTCGGTCCTCAATCTTCAATCATCAATATTCAATATTCAATCCTCATTCTTCAATCCTCAATACCCAATCCTCAATCTTCAATCCTCAATCCCCAATCCTCAGCTCACAATCCTCAATCCTCAATCCTCAGACCTCAGGCATCAATACTCAACCCTCAGTCCTCGTCCTCAATCCACAACCCTCAATCCTCAATCCTCAACCTTCATTCATCAATATTCAACCTTCTATCCTCAATCCTGAATCCTCAATCCTCAATCCTCAATCCTCAATGTTCAATCCTCAACACCCAATCCTCAATCTTCAATCCTCAATCCTCAATCCTCAATGCTCAAACCTTAGCCCACATTCTCAATCCTCAATCCTCAATCCTCAATCTTCAATCCTCAATACTCAATCCTCAATCTTCAATCCTCATTCTTCAATCCTCAACACCCAACCCTCAATCTTCAATCCTCAATCTTCAATCCTCAATTCTCAATCCTCAATCCTCAATCCTCAGACCTCAAACATCAATACTCAACCCTCAGTCCTCGTCCTCAATCCACAGCCCTCAATACTCGATCCTCAATCTTCAATCATCAATATTCAATCTTCACTCCTCAATCCTCAATCCTCAATACTCAATCCTCAATCCTCAATCCTCAATCCTCAATACTCAAGCATCAACCCTCAATTCTCAATACTCAACAGAATATCCTGAATTCTCAGGATTCAATACTCAAACCTCAACACTTAACCCTCATTCCTCAATACTCAATCCTCAATCCTCAGTCTTCAATCCTCAATCCTCAATCCTCAATTCTCAATGCTCAACCCTCATTCCTCAGTTCTCAAACCTCAACCCTCAACCACCAGCCCTCATCCTCAATCCTCAATACTCAATCGTCAATCCTCAATCTTCAATCCTCAATACTCAATCTTCAATAATCAATCCTCAATCCCCAAACCTTATACTTCAATCCTCAATCCTCAATCCTCAATCCTCAATCCTCAATCTTCAATCCTCAATACTCAATCTTCAATCCTCAATCCTCAATCCTCAATCCTCAATGCTGAATCCACAATCCTCAATCCTCAACCCTCAATCTTCAATCCTCAATTCTCAATCTGCAATCCTCAATCCTCAATCCTCAAACCTCAATCCTCAATCCTCATTCTTCAATCCTCAACACACAATCCTCAATCTTCAATCCTCAATCCTCAATCCTCAGGCCTCACTCCTCAATCTTCAATCCTCAATACTCAATCTTCAATCCTCAATCCTCAATCCTCAATCCTCAATCCTCATTCTTCAATCCTCAACACCCAATCCTCAATATTCAATCCTCGATCCTCAATTCTCAATCCTCAATCTTCAATCCTCAATCGTCAATCCCCAATCCTCAATCCTCATTCTTCAATCCTCAATACCCAATCATCCATCTTCAATCCTCAATCCTCAATCCTCAATTCTCAATGCTCAATCCGCAGTCCTCAGTTCTCAAACCTCAACCCTCAACCATCAGCACTCATCCTCAATCCTCAATACTTAATCCTCAATCCTCAATCTTCAATCCTCAATACTCAATCTTCAATAATCAATCCTCAATTCTCAATCCTCAATACTCAATACCCAATCGTCGATACTCAATCCCCTATCCTCAATCTTCAATCCTCAATCCTCAATCCTCAATCCTCAATCCTCAATCCTCAATCTTCAATCCTCAATACTCAATCTTCAATCCTCAATCCTCAATCCTCCATCCTCAATCATCAATCCTCAATCCTCAACCTTCAATCATCAATACTCAGTCTTCAATCCTCAATCCTCAATCCTCAATCCTCAATCCTCATTCTTCAATCCTCAACACACAATCCTCAATCTTCAATCCTCAATCCTCAATCCTCAATTCTCAATCCTTAATCCTCAATCCTCAGACCTTAAACATCAACACTCAACCCTCAGTCCTCGTCCTCAATCCACAACAATCAATCCTCAATCCTCAATCTTCAATCATCAATATTCAATCTTCAGTCCTCAATCCTCAATCCTCAATCCTCAATCCTCAATCCTCAATGTTCAATCCGCTATACCCAATCCTCAATCTTCAATCCTCAATCCTCAACCCTCAATCCTCAATCCTCAATCCTCAATTCTCAATACTCAATCCTCAATCCTCAGACCTCAAACCTCAAATCTCAACCTTCAATCCTCAATACTCAATCTTCAATCCTCCGTCCTCAATCCTCAATCCTCAATCCTCAATCCTCAATCGTCAGGCTTCAATCCTCAATACTCAATCTTCAATCCTCAATCCTCAATCCTCAATCCTCAATCCTCAATCCTCATCCTTCAATCCCAATACCCAATCCTCAATCTTCAATCCTCAATCCTCAATCCTCAATTCTCAATGCTCAATCCTCAGTCCTCAGTTCTCAAACCTCAACCCTCAACCATCATCCCTCATCCTCAATCCTCAATACTCAATCCTCAATGCTCAATCTTCAATCCTCAATATTCAATCTTCAATAATCAATCCTCAATTCTCAATCCTCAATACTCATTCCTCAATCGTCGATCGTCAATCCCTAATCCTCAATCTTCAATCCTCAATCCTCAATCCTCAATCCTCAACCCTCAATCCTCAATCTTCAATCCTCAATACTCAATCTTCAATCCTCAATCCTCAATCCTCAATCCTCAATCCTCAATCCTCAATCCTCAACCATTAGTCATCAATACTCAGTCTTCAATCCTCAATCCTCAATCCTCAATCCTCAATCCTCATTCTTCAATCCTCAATACGCAATCCTCAATCTTCAATCCTCAATCCTCAATCCTCAAGTCTCAATCGTTAATCCTCAATCCTCAGACCTTAAACATCAATACTCAACCCTCAGTCCTCGTCCTCAATCTACAACAATCAATCCTCAATCCTCATTCTTCAATCATTAATATTCAATCTTCAGTCCTCAATCCTCAATCCTCAATCCTCAAACCTCAATCCTCAATGTTCAATCCGCAATACCCAATCCTCAATCTTCAATACTCAATCCTCAATCCTCAATCCTCAATCCTCAATACTCAATCCTCAATCCTCAGACCTCAAACCTCAAAACTCAATCTTCAATCCTCAATACTCAATCTTCAATCCTCCGTACTCAATCCGCTATCCTCAATCCTCAATCCTCAATCGTCAGGCTCCAATCCTCAATACTCAATCTTCAATCCTCAATCCTCAATCCTCAATCCTCATCCTTCAATCCTCAATACCCAATCCTCAATCTTCAATCCTCAATCCTCAATCCTCAATTCTCAAACCTCAATCCTCAGTCCTTAGTCCTGAAACCTCAATCGTCAACCCTCAGCCCTCATCCTCAATCCTCAATCCTCAGTCCTCAATCCTCAATCCTCAATCCTCAGTCCTCAATCCTCAATCCTCGGTCTTCAATCCTCAGTCCCCAATCCTCAATATTCAATCCTCAATCCTCAGTCCTCGATCCTCAGTCCTCAATCCTCAATCCTCAAAACTCAAACCTGAATCCTCAATCCTGAATCCTCAACCTTCAGAACTCAGTCCTCAACAATCAGTTGTCAATTATCAATTATCAATAAAATATAATCAATTCACAGTTTTCAATACTCAATACTCAATCTTCAGTCCTCAGTCCTCAAACCTCAATCCTCAACCCTCAGCCCTCATTCTCAATCCTCAATCCGCAATTCTCAGTCCTCAGCCCTCAAACCTCAATCCTCAACCATCAGACCTCATCCTCAGTCCTCAATTATCAATCCTCAATCCTCAATCTTCAATCCTCAATACCCAATCTTCTATCCTCAATCATCAGTCCTCTAACCTCAATTCTGAATCCTCAACACTCTATCTTCAATCCTCAACCTTCAGTCCTCAATACTCAACTATCAGTCCTCAATTCTCAATACTCAATCCTGAATCCTCAATCTCCAATCCTCAATACTCAATCTTCAATCCTCCATCCTCAATCCTCAATCCTCGATTCTCATTCTTCAATCCTCAATACCGAATCCTCAATCTTCAATCCTTAATCCTCAATCCTCAATCCTCAATCCTCATTCTTCAATCCTCAAAACACAATCCTCAATCTTCAATCCTCAATTCTCAATCCTCGGGCCTCACTCCTCAATCTTCAATCCTCAATACTCAATCTTCAAGCCTCAATCCTCAATCCTCAATCCTCAATCCTCAATCCTCAATTCTCAATCCTCAATCCTCAATCCTCAGACCTCAGACATCAATACTCAACCCTCAGTCCTCGTCCTCAATCCACAACAATCAATCCTCAATCCTCAATCTTCAATCATCAATATTCAATCTTCAGACCTCAATCCTCAATCCTCAATCCTCAAACCTCAATCCTCAATGTTCAATCCGCAATACCCAATCCTCAATCTTCAATCCTCAATCCTCAATCCTCAATCCTCAACTATCGATCCTCAATCCTCAATCCTCAGTCCTCAAAACTCAAACCTGAATCCTCAACCTTCAGAACTCAGTCCTCAACAATCAGTTGTCAATTCTCAATTATCAATAGAATATAATCAGTTCACAGTTTTCAATACTCAATACTCAATCTGCAATCTTCAAATCTCTATCCACAAACATCAATTCTCATCATTCAACCCTCAACACTCAGTCCCCAATCCTCAATCTTCAACACACAATCCTCAATCCTCAATCCTCAATCCTCAATCTTCAATCCTCAATACTCAATCTTCAATCCTCCATCCTCAATCCTTAATCCTCAATCCTCAATCCTCAATCGTCAGGCTTCAATCCTCAATACTCAATCTTCAATCCTCAATCCTCAATCCTCATTCCTCAATCCTCATTCTTCAATCCTCAATACCCAATCCTCAATCTTCAATCTTCAATCCTCAATCCTCAATTCTCTATCCTCAATCCTCAGTCCTCAGTCCTCAAACTTCAATCGTCAATCCTCAGCCCTCATCCTCAACCCTCAATCCTCAATTTTCAATCCTCAATCCTCAATCCTCATGCCTCAATCCTCAATCCTCAATCCTCTGTCATCAAACCTCAATCCTGAATCCTGAATCCTGAATCCTCAATCTTCAATCATCTATACTCAATCCTCAATCCTCAATCCTCAACCCTCAATCCTCATTCTTCAATCCTCAATACCCAATCCTCAATCTTCAATCCTCAATCCACAATCCTCAGCCCTCAATCCTCAGTCTTCGATCCTCAACACCCAATCCTCAATCTTCAATCCTCAATCCTCAATCCTCAGACCTCAATCCTCAATCTTCAATCCTCAATACTCAACCTTCAATCCTCAATCCTCAATCCTCAATCCTCAATCCTCATTCTTCAATCCGCAACACCCAATACTCAATCTTCAATCCTCTATCCTCAATCCTCAATTCTCAATCCTCAATCCTCAATCATCAATCCTCAGACCTCAAACATCAATACACAACCCTCAGTCCTCGTCCTCAATCCACAACCCTCAATCCTCGGTCCTCAATCTTCAATCATCAATATTCAATCTTCAATCCTCATTCTTCAATCCTCAATACCCAATCCTCAATCTTCAATCCTCAATCCCCAATCCTCAGTTCACAATTCTCAATCCTCAATTCCCAGACCTCAGGCATCAATACTCAACCCTCGGTCCTCGTCCTCAATCCACAGCCCTCAATCCTCAATCCTCAACCTTCATTCATCAATATTCAACCTTCTATCCTCAATCCTGAATCCTCAATCCTCAATCCTCAATCCTCAATGTTCAATCCTCAACACCCAATCCTCAATCTTCAATCCTCAATCCTCAATCCTCAATGCTCAAACCTTAGCCCACATTCTCAATCCTCAATCCTCAATCCTCAATCTTCAATCCTCAATACTCAATCCTCAGTCCTCAATCCTCAATCCTCAATACTCAAGCATCAACCCTCAATTCTCAATACTCAACAGAATATCCTGAATTCTCAGGATTCAATACTCAAACCTCAACACTTAACCCTCATTCCTCAATACTCAATCCTCAATCCTCAATCTTCAATCCTCAATCCTCAATCCTCAATTCTCAATGCTCAACCCTCATTCCTCAGTTCTCAAACCTCAACCCTCAACCACCAGCCCTCATCCTCAATCCTCAATACTCAATCGTCAATCCTCAATCTTCAATCCTCAATACTCAATCTTCAATAATCAATCCTCAATCCCCAAACCTCATACTTCAATCCTCAATCCTCAATCCTCAATCCTCCATCCTCAATCTTCAATCCTCAATCCTCAATCCTCAATCCTCAATGCTGAATCCACAATCCTCAATCCTCAGCCCTCAATCTTCAATCCTCAATTCTCAATCTGCAATCCTCAATCCTCAATCCTCAAACCTCAGTACTCAATCTTCAATCCTCAATCCTCAATCCTCAATCCTCAATCCTCAGACCTCAAACATCAACACTCAACCCTCAGTCCTCGTCCTCAATCCACAACCCTCAATCCCCGATCCTCAATCTTCAATCATCAATATTCAATCTTCAATACTCAATCCTCAATCCTCAATACTTAACTATCAATTCTCAATTCTCAATACTCAATAGAATATCCTGAATTCTCAGGATTCAATACTCAACCCTCAACCCTCAACCATCAGCCCTCATCCTCAATCCTCTATCCTCAATCCTCAATCCTCAATTTTCAATCCACAATACTCAATCTTCAATCCTCAATCCTCAATCCTCAAACCGCAATCCTCAACCCTCAGCCCTCGTACTCAATTCTCAATCCTCAATCCTCAATCTTCAATCCTCAATAATCAATCTCCAATCACTAGATCCTCAATCCCCATTCCTCAGTCCTTAATCCTCAGCTTTCAATCCTCTATCCCCATTCCTCAATCTTCAATCCTCAATCCTCAATCCTCAAACCTCAAACCTCATTCTTCAATCCTCAACACCCAATCCTCAATCTTCAATCCTCAATCCTCAATCCTCAATACTCAATCCTCAATCCTCAATCCTCGATCCTCAATCCTCAAAACTCAACCATCAATCCTCAATTCTCAATACACAATAGAATATCCTGAATTCTCAGGATTCAATACTCAAACCTCAACACTCAACACTCAATTCTCAATCCTCAATCCTCAATCCTCAATCCTCAATCCTCAATACTCAATCTTCAATCCTCCATCCTCAATCCTCAATCCTCAATACTCATTCTTCAATCCTCAATACCCAATCCTCAATCTTCAATCCTCAATCCTCAATCCTCAATCCTCAATCTTCAATACTCAATCCTCAATCCTCAATTCTCAATCCTCGATCCTCAGTCCTCAGTCCTCAAACCTCAATCCTCAATCCTCAGTCCTCAGTCCTCAAACCTCAATTCTGAATCCTCAATACTCAATCTTCAATCCTCAACCTTCAGTCCTCAATACTCAACTATCAGTCCTCAATCTTCAATCCTCAATCCTCAATCCTCAATCGTCAGGCTTCAATCCTCAATACTCAATCTTCAATCCTCAATCCTCAATCCTCATTCCTCAATCCTCATTCTTCAATCCTCAATACCCAATCCTCAATCTTCAATCTTCAATCCTCAATCCTCAATTCTCTATCCTCAATCCTCAGTCCTCAGTCCTCAAACTTCAATCGTCAACCCTCAGCCCTCATCCTCAACCCTCAATCCTCAATTTTCAATCCTCCATCCTCAATCCTCATGCCTCAATCCTCAATCCTCAATCCTCTGTCATCAAACCTCAATCCTGAATCCTGAATCCTGAATACTCAATCTTCAATCATCTATACTCAATCCTCAATCCTCAATCCTCAACCCTCAATCCTCATTCTTCAATCCTCAATACCCAATCCTCAATCTTCAATCCTCAATCCACAATCCTCAGCCCTCAATCCTCAGTCTTCGATCCTCAACACCCAATCCTCAATCTCCAATCCTCAATCCTCAATCCTCAGACCTCAATCCTCAATCTTCAATCCTCAATACTCAACCTTCAATCCTCAATCCTCAATCCTCAATCCTCAATCCTCATTCTTCAATCCGCAACACCCAATACTCAATCTTCAATCCTCAATCCTCAATCCTCAATTCTCAATCCTCAATCGTCAATCATCAATCCTCAGACCTCAAACATCAATACACAACCCTCAGTCCTCGTCCTCAATCCACAACCCCCAATCCTCGGTCCTCAATCTTCAATCATCAATATTCAATCTTCAATCCTCATTCTTCAATCCTCAATACCCAATCCTCAATCTTCAATCCTCAATCCTCAATCCTCAGTTCACAATCCTCAATCCTCAATCCTCAGACCTCAGGCATCAATACTCAACCCTCAGTCCTCGTCCTCAATCCACAGCCCTCAATCCTCAATCCTCAACCTTCATTCATCAATATTCAACCTTCTATCCTCAATCCTGAATCCTCAATCCTCAATCCTCAATCCTCAATGTTCAATCCTCAACACCCAATCCTCAATCTTCAATCCTCAATCCTCAATCCTCAATGCTCAAACCTTAGCCCACATTCTCAATCCTCAATCCTCAATCCTCAATCTTCAATCCTCAATACTCAATCCTCAATCCTCAATCTTCAATCCTCAATACTTAATCTTCAATCCTCAATCCTCAATCCTCAATACTCAATGCTCAATCCTCAATCATCAGTCCACAACCCTCAATCTTCAATCCTCAATACTCAATCTGCAATCCTCAATCCTCAATCCTCAACCCTCAATCCTCATTCTTCAATCCTCAATACCCAATCCTCAATCTTCTATCCTCAATCCACAATCCTCAGCCCTCAATCCTCAGTCTTCGATCCTCAACACCCAATCCTCAATCTTCAATCCTCAATCCTCAATCCTCAGACCTCAATCCTCAATCTTCAATCCTCAATACTCAACCTTCAATCCTCAATCCTCAATCCTCAATCCTCAATCCTCATTCTTCAATCCGCAACACCCAATACTCAATCTTCAATCCTCAATCCTCAATCCTCAATTCTCAATCCTCAATCCTCAATCATCAATCCTCATACCTCAAACATCAATACACAACCCTCAGTCCTCGTCCTCAATCCACAACCCTCAATCCTCGGTCCTCAATCTTCAATCATCAATATTCAATCTTCAATCCTCATTCTTCAATCCTCAATACCCAATCCTCAATCTTCAATCCTCAATCCCCAATCCTCAGTTCACAATCCTTAATCCTCAATCCTCAGACCTCAGGCATCAATACTCAACCCTCAGTCCTCGTCCTCAATCCACAGCCCTCAATCCTCAATCCTCAACCTTCATTCATCAATATTCAACCTTCTATCCTCAATCCTGAATCCTCAATCCTCAATGCTCAATCCTCAATGTTCAATCCTCAACACCCAATCCTCAATCGTCAATCCTCAATCCTCAATCCTCAATGCTCAAACCTTAGCCCACATTCTCAATCCTCAATCCTCAATCCTCAATCTTCAATCCTCAATACTCAATCCTCAATCTTCAATCCTCATTCTTCAATCCTCAACACCCAATCCTCAATCTTCAATCCTCAATCTTCAATCCTCAATTCTCAATCCTCCATCCTCAATCCTCAGACCTCAAACATCAATACACAACCCTCAGTCCTCGTCCTCAATCCACAGCCCTCAATCCTCGTTCCTCAATCTTCAATCATCAATATTCAATGTTCACTCCTCAATCCTCAATCCTCAACACTCAATCCTCAATCCTCAATCCTCAATCCTCAATACTCAAGCATCAACCCTCAATTCTCAATACTCAACAGCATATCCTGAATTCTCGGGATTCAATACTCAAACCTCAACACTTAACCCTCAATCCTCAATACTCAATACCCAATCCTCAATCTTCAACCTTCAATCCTCAATCCTCAATTCTCAATCCTCAATCCTCAGTCCTCAGTCCTCAAACCTCAATTCTGAATCCTCAATACTCAATCTTCAATCCTCAACCTTCAGTCCTCAATACTCAACTATCAGTCCTCAATCTTCAATCCTCAATCCTCAATCCTCAATCCTCAATCCACAACCCTCAACCCTCAATCCTCAATTTTCAATCCTCAATACTCAATCTTCAATCCTCAATCCTCAGTCCTCAGTCCTCAATCCTCAATCCTCATTCTACAATCCTCAATACCCAATCCTCAACCTTCTATCTTCAATCCTCAATCCTCAATTCTCAATCCTCAATCCTCAGTCCTCAGTCCTCAAACCTCAATTCTGAATCCTCAATACTCAATTCTCAATCCTCAATCTTCAATCCTCAATACTTAATCTTCAATCCTCAATCCTCAATCCTCAATCCTCAATCCTCAATGCTCAATCCTCAATCCTCAATCCACAACCCTCAATCTTCAATCCTCAATACTCAATCTGCAACCCTCGATCCTCAATCCTCAACCCTCAATCCTCATTCTTCAATCCTCAATACCCAATCCTCAATCTTCAATCCTCAGTCCACAATCCTCAGCCCTCAATCATCAGTCTTCGATACTCAACACCCAATCCTCAATCTTCAATCCTCAATCCTCAATCTTCAGACCTCAATCTTCAATCTTCAATCCTCAATACTCAACCTTCAATCCTCAATCCTCAATCCTCAATCCTCAATCCTCATTCTTCAATCCGCAACACCCAATACTCAATCCTCAATACTCAACCCTCAATACTCAATCATCAATCCTCAGACCTCAAACATCAATACTCAACCCTCAGTCCTCGTCCTCAATCCACAACCCTCAATCCTCGGTCCTCAATCTTCAATCATCAATATTCAATCTTCAATCCTCATTCTTCAATCCTCAATACCCAATCCTCAATCTTCAATCCTCAATCCCCAATCCTCAGTTTACAATCCTCAATCCTCAATCCTCAGACCTCAGGCATCAATACTCAACACTCAGTCCTCGTCCTCAATCCACAGCCCTCAATCCTCAATCCTCAACCTTCATTCATCAATATTCAACCTTCTATCCTCAATCCTGAATCCTCAATCCTCAATCCTCAATCCTCAATGTTCAATCCTCAACACCCAATCCTCAATCTTCAATCCTCAATCCTCAATCCTCAATGCTCAAACCTTAGCCCACATTCTCAATCCTCAATCCTCAATCCTCAATCTTCAATCCTCAATACTCAATCCTCAGTCCTCAATCCTCAATCCTCAATACTCAAGCATCAACCCTCAATTCTCAATACTCAACAGAATATCCTGAATTCTCAGGATTCAATACTCAAACCTCAACACTTAACCCTCATTCCTCAATACTCAGTCCTCAATCCTCAATCTTCAATCCTCAATCCTCAATCCTCAATTCTCAATGCTCAACCCTCATTCCTCAGTTCTCAAACCTCAACCCTCAACCACCAGCCCTCATCCTCAATCCTCAATACTCAATCGTCAATCCTCAATCTTCAATCCTCAATACTCAATCTTCAATAATCAATCCTCAATCCCCAAACCTCATACTTCAATCCTCAATCCTCAATCCTCAATCCTCCATCCTCAATCTTCAATCCTCAATCCTCAATCCTCAATCCTCAATGCTGAATCCACAATCCTCAATCCTCAGCCCTCAATCTTCAATCCTCAATTCTCAATCTGCAATCCTCAATCCTCAATCCTCAAACCTCAGTACTCAATCTTCAATCCTCAATCCTCAATCCTCAATCCTCAATCCTCAGACCTCAAACATCAACACTCAACCCTCAGTCCTCGTCCTCAATCCACAACCCTCAATCCCCGATCCTCAATCTTCAATCATCAATATTCAATCTTCAATACTCAATCATCAATCCTCAATACTTAACTATCAATTCTCAATTCTCAATACTCAATAGAATATCCTGAATTCTCAGGATTCAATACTCAACCCTCAACCCTCAACCATCAGCCCTCATCCTCAATCCTCAATCCTCAATCCTCAATCCTCAATTTTCAATCCACAATACTCAATCTTCAATCCTCAATCCTCAATCCTCAAACCGCAATCCTCAACCCTCAGCCCTCGTACTCAATTCTCAATCCTCAATCCTCAATCTTCAATCCTCAATAATCAATCTCCAATCACTAGATCCTCAATCCCCATTCCTCAGTCCTTAATCCTCAGCTTTCAATCCTCTATCCCCATTCCTCAATCTTCAATCCTCAATCCTCAATCCTCAATCCTCAAACCTCATTCTTCAATCCTCAACACCCAATCCTCAATCTTCAATCCTCAATCCTCAATCCTCAATACTCAATCCTCAATCCTCAATCCTCGATCCTCAATCCTCAAAACTCAACCATCAATCCTCAATTCTCAATACACAATAGAATATCCTGAATTCTCAGGATTCAATACTCAAACCTCAACACTCAACACTCAATTCTCAATCCTCAATCCTGAATCCTCAATCCTCAATCCTCAATACTCAATCTTCAATCCTCCATCCTCAATCCTCAATCCTCAATACTCATTCTTCAATCCTCAATACCCAATCCTCAATCTTCAATCCTCAATCCTCAATCCTCAATCCTCAATCTTCAATCCTCAATCCTCAATCCTCAATTCTCAATCCTCGATCCTCAGTCCTCAGTCCTCAAACCTCAATCCTCAACACTCAGCCCTCATTCTCAATCCTCAATCCTCAATTCTCAGTCCTCAGCCCTCAAACCTCAATCCTCAACCCTCGGACCTCACCCTCAATCCTCAATTATCAATCCTCAATCCACAATCTTCAATCCTCAATACTCAATCTTCAATCCTCAATCCTCAGTCCTCAAACCTCAATTCTGATTCCTCAATAATCAATCTTCAATCCTCAACCTTCAGTCCTCAATACTCAACTGTCAGTCCTCAATCCTCAATACTCAATCCTCAATCCTCAATCTTCACTCCTCAATACTTAATCTTCAATCCTCAATCCTCAATCCTCAATCCTCAATGCTCAAACCTCAATCCTCAGTCCACAACCCTCAATCTTCAATCCTCAATACTCAATCTGCAATCCTCAATCCTCAATCCTCAACTCTCAATCCTCATTCTTCAATCCTCAATACCCAATCCTCAATCTTCAATCCTCAATCCACAATCCTCAGCCCTCAATCCTCAGTCTTCGATCCTCAACACCCAATCCTCAATCTTCATTGCTCAATCCTCAATCCTCAGACCTCAATCCTCAATCTTCAATCCTCAATACTCAACCTTCAATCCTCAATCCTCAATCTTCAATCCTCAATCCTCATTCTTCAATCCGCAACACCCAATACTCAATCTTCAATCCTCAATCCTCAATCCTCAATTCTCAATCCTCAATCCTCAATCATCAATCCTCAGACCTCAAACATCAATACACAACCCTCAGTCCTCGTCCTCAATCCACAACCCTCAATCCTCGGTCCTCAATCTTCAATCATCAATATTGAATCTTCAATCCTCATTCTTCAATCCTCAATACCCAATCCTCAATCTTCAATCCTCAATCCCCAATCCTCAGTTCACAATCCTCAATCCTCAATCCTCAGACCTCAGGCATCAATACTCAACACTCAGTCCTCGTCCTCAATCCACAGCCCTCAATCCTCAATCCTCAACCTTCATTCATCAATATTCAACCTTCTATCCTCAATCCTGAATCCTCTATCCTCAATCCTCAATCCTCAATGTTCAATCCTCAACACCCAATCCTCAACCTTCAATCCTCAATCCTCAATCCTCAATGCTCAAACCTTAGCCCACATTCTCAATCCTCAATCCTCAATCCTCAATCTTCAATCCTCAATACTCAATCCTCAATCTTCAATCCTCATTCTTCAATCCTCAACACCCAATCCTCAATCATCAATCCTCAATCTTCAATCCTCAATCCTCAATCCTCAATCCTCAATCCTCAGACCTCAAACATCAATACACAACCCTCAGTCCTCGTCCTCAATCCACAGCCCTCAATCCTCGATGCTCAATCATCAATCATCAATATTCAATCTTCACTCCTCAATCCTCAATCCTCAATACTCAATCCGCAATCCTCAATCCTCAATCCTCAATACTCAAGCATCAACCCTCAATTCTCAATACTCAACAGAATATCCTGAATTCTCAGGATTCAATACTCAAACCTCAGCACTTAACCCTCAATCCTCAATACTCAATACCAATCCTCAATCTTCAACCTTCAATCCTCAATCCTCAATTCTCAATCCTCAATCCTCAGTCCTCAGTCCTCAAACCTCAATCGTCAACCCACAGCCCTCATCCTCGATCCTCAATCCTCAATCTTCAATCCTCAATCCTCAATTCTCAATCCTCAATCCTCAGTCCTCAGTCCTCAAACCTCAATTCTGAATCCTCAATACTCAATCTTCAATCCTCAACCTTCAGTCCTCAATACTCAACTATCAGTCCTCAATCTTCAATCCTCAATCCTCAATCCTCAATCGTCAGGCTTCAATCCTCAATACTCAATCTTCAATCCTCAATCCTCAATCCTCATTCCTCAATCCTCATTCTTCAATCCTCAATACCCAATCCTCAATCTTCAATCTTCAATCCTCAATCCTCAATTCTCTATCCTCAATCCTCAGTCCTCAGTCCTCAAACTTCAATCGTCAACCCTCAGCCCTCATCCTCAACCCTCAATCCTCAATTTTCAATCCTCCATCCTCAATCCTCATGCCTCAATCCTCAATCCTCAATCCTCTGTCATCAAACCTCAATCCTGAATCCTGAATCCTGAATACTCAATCTTCAATCATCTATACTCAATCCTCAATCCTCAATCCTCAACCCTCAATCCTCATTCTTCAATCCTCAATACCCAATCCTCAATCTTCAATCCTCAATCCACAATCCTCAGCCCTCAATCCTCAGTCTTCGATCCTCAACACCCAATCCTCAATCTTCAATCCTCAATCCTCAATCCTCAGACCTCAATCCTCAATCTTCAATCCTCAATACTCAACCTTCAATCCTCAATCCTCAATCCTCAATCCTCAATCCTCATTCTTCAATCCGCAACACCCAATACTCAATCTTCAATCCTCAATCCTCAATCCTCAATTCTCAATCCTCAATCGTCAATCATCAATCCTCAGACCTCAAACATCAATACACAACCCTCAGTCCTCGTCCTCAATCCACAACCCCCAATCCTCGGTCCTCAATCTTCAATCATCAATATTCAATCTTCAATCCTCATTCTTCAATCCTCAATACCCAATCCTCAATCTTCAATCCTCAATCCTCAATCCTCAGTTCACAATCCTCAATCCTCAATCCTCAGACCTCAGGCATCAATACTCAACCCTCAGTCCTCGTCCTCAATCCACAGCCCTCAATCCTCAATCCTCAACCTTCATTCATCAATATTCAACCTTCTATCCTCAATCCTGAATCCTCAATCCTCAATCCTCAATCCTCAATGTTCAATCCTCAACACCCAATCCTCAATCTTCAATCCTCAATCCTCAATCCTCAATGCTCAAACCTTAGCCCACATTCTCAATCCTCAATCCTCAATCCTCAATCTTCAATCCTCAATACTCAATCCTCAATCCTCAATCTTCAATCCTCAATACTTAATCTTCAATCCTCAATCCTCAATCCTCAATACTCAATGCTCAATCCTCAATCATCAGTCCACAACCCTCAATCTTCAATCCTCAATACTCAATCTGCAATCCTCAATCCTCAATCCTCAACCCTCAATCCTCATTCTTCAATCCTCAATACCCAATCCTCAATCTTCTATCCTCAATCCACAATCCTCAGCCCTCAATCCTCAGTCTTCGATCCTCAACACCCAATCCTCAATCTTCAATCCTCAATCCTCAATCCTCAGACCTCAATCCTCAATCTTCAATCCTCAATACTCAACCTTCAATCCTCAATCCTCAATCCTCAATCCTCAATCCTCATTCTTCAATCCGCAACACCCAATACTCAATCTTCAATCCTCAATCCTCAATCCTCAATTCTCAATCCTCAATCGTCAATCATCAATCCTCAGACCTCAAACATCAATACACAACCCTCAGTCCTCGTCCTCAATCAACAACCCTCAATCCTCGGTCCTCAATCTTCAATCATCAATATTCAATCTTCAATCCTCATTCTTCAATCCTCAATACCCAATCCTCAATCTTCAATCCTCAATCCTCAATCCTCAGTTCACAATCCTCAATCCTCAATCCTCAGACCTCAGGCATCAATACTCAACCCTCAGTCCTCGTCCTCAATCCACAGCCCTCAATCCTCAATCCTCAACCTTCATTCATCAATATTCAACCTTCTATCCTCAATCCTGAATCCTCAATCCTCAATCCTCAATCCTCAATGTTCAATCCTCAACACCCAATCCTCAATCTTCAATCCTCAATCCTCAATCCTCAATGCTCAAACCTTAGCCCACATTCTCAATCCTCAATCCTCAATCCTCAATCTTCAATCCTCAATAATCAATCCTCAATCCTCAATCTTCAATCCTCAATACTTAATCTTCAATCCTCAATCCTCAATCCTCAATACTCAATGCTCAATCCTCAATCATCAGTCCACAACCCTCAATCTTCAATCCTCAATACTCAACCTGCAATCCTCAATCCTCAATCCTCAACCCTCAATCCTCATTCTTCAATCCTCAATACCCAATCCTCAATCTTCTATCCTCAATCCACAATCCTCAGCCCTCAATCCTCAGTCTTCGATCCTCAACACCCAATCCTCAATCTTCAATCCTCAATCCTCAATCCTCAGACCTCCATCCTCAATCTTCAATCCTCAATACTCAACCTTCAATCCTCAATCCTCAATCCTCAATCCTCAATCCTCATTCTTCAATCCGCAACACCCAATACTCAATCTTCAATCCTCAATCCTCAATCCTCAATTCTCAATCCTCAATCCTCAATCATCAATCCTCATACCTCAAACATCAATACACAACCCTCAGTCCTCGTCCTCAATCCACAACCCTCAATCCTCGGTCCTCAATCTTCAATCATCAATATTCAATCTTCAATCCTCATTCTTCAATCCTCAATACCCAATCCTCAATCTTCAATCCTCAATCCACAATCCTCAGTTCACAATCCTCAATCCTCAATCCTCAGACCTCAGGCATCAATACTCAACCCTCAGTCCTCGTCCTCAATCCACAGCCCTCAATCCTCAATCCTCAACCTTCATTCATCAATATTCAACCTTCTATCCTCAATCCTGAATCCTCAATCCTCAATGCTCAATCCTCAATGTTCAATCCTCAACACCCAATCCTCAATCGTCAATCCTCAATCCTCAATCCTCAATGCTTAAACCTTAGCCCACATTCTCAATCCTCAATCCTCAATCCTCAATCTTCAATCCTCAATACTCAATCCTCAATCTTCAATCCTCATTCTTCAATCCTCAACACCCAATCCTCAATCTTCAATCCTCAATCTTCAATCCTCAATTCTCAATCCTCCATCCTCAATCCTCAGACCTCAAACATCAATACACAACCCTCAGTCCTCGTCCTCAATCCACAGCCCTCAATCCTCGTTCCTCAATCTTCAATCATCAATATTCAATGTTCACTCCTCAATCCTCAATCCTCAACACTCAATCCTCAATCCTCAATCCTCAATCCTCAATACTCAAGCATCAACCCTCAATTCTCAATACTCAACAGCATATCCTGAATTCTCGGGATTCAATACTCAAACCTCAACACTTAACCCTCAATCCTCAATACTCAATACCCAATCCTCAATCTTCAACCTTCAATCCTCAATCCTCAATTCTCAATCCTCAATCCTCAGTCCTCAGTCCTCAAACCTCAATTCTGAATCCTCAATACTCAATCTTCAATCCTCAACCTTCAGTCCTCAATACTCAACTATCAGTCCTCAATCTTCAATCCTCAATCCTCAATCCTCAATCCTCAATCCACAACCCTCAACCCTCAATCCTCAATTTTCAATCCTCAATACTCAATCTTCAATCCTCAATCCTCAGTCCTCAGTCCTCAATCCTCAATCCTCATTCTACAATCCTCAATACCCAATCCTCAACCTTCTATCTTCAATCCTCAATCCTCAATTCTCAATCCTCAATCCTCAGTCCTCAGTCCTCAAACCTCAATTCTGAATCCTCAATACTCAATTCTCAATCCTCAATCTTCAATCCTCAATACTTAATCTTCAATCCTCAATCCTCAATCCTCAATCCTCAATCCTCAATGCTCAATCCTCAATCCTCAATCCACAACCCTCAATCTTCAATCCTCAATACTCAATCTGCAACCCTCGATCCTCAATCCTCAACCCTCAATCCTCATTCTTCAATCCTCAATACCCAATCCTCAATCTTCAATCCTCAGTCCACAATCCTCAGCCCTCAATCATCAGTCTTCGATCCTCAACACCCAATCCTCAATCTTCAATCCTCAATCCTCAATCTTCAGACCTCAATCTTCAATCTTCAATCCTCAATACTCAACCTTCAATCCTCAATCCTCAATCCTCAATCCTCAATCCTCATTCTTCAATCCGCAACACCCAATACTCAATCCTCAATACTCAACCCTCAATACTCAATCATCAATCCTCAGACCTCAAACATCAATACTCAACCCTCAGTCCTCGTCCTCAATCCACAACCCTCAATCCTCGGTCCTCAATCTTCAATCATCAATATTCAATCTTCAATCCTCATTCTTCAATCCTCAATACCCAATCCTCAATCTTCAATCCTCAATCCCCAATCCTCAGTTTACAATCCTCAATCCTCAATCCTCAGACCTCAGGCATCAATACTCAACACTCAGTCCTCGTCCTCAATCCACAGCCCTCAATCCTCAATCCTCAACCTTCATTCATCAATATTCAACCTTCTATCCTCAATCCTGAATCCTCAATCCTCAATCCTCAATCCTCAATGTTCAATCCTCAACACCCAATCCTCAACCTTCAATCCTCAATCCTCAATCCTCAATGCTCAAACCTTAGCCCACATTCTCAATCCTCAATCCTCAATCCTCAATCTTTAATCCTCAATACTCAATCCTCAATCTTCAATCCTCATTCTTCAATCCTCAACACCCAATCCTCAATCTTCAATCCTCAATCTTCAATCCTCAATTCTCAATCCTCAATCCTCAATCCTCAGACCTCAAACATCAATACACAACCCTCAGTCCTCGTCCTCAATCCACAGCCCTCAATCCTCGATCCTCAATCATCAATCATCAATATTCAATCTTCACTCCTCAATCCTCAATCCTCAATACTCAATCCTCAATCCTCAATCCTCAATCCTCAATACTCAAGCATCAACACTCAATTCTCAATACTCAACAGAATATCCTGAATTCTCAGGATTCAATACTCAAACCTCAACACTTAACCCTCAATCCTCAATACTCAATACCCAATCCTCAATCTTCAACCTTCGATCCTCAATCCTCAATTCTCAATCCTCAATCCTCAGTCCTCAGTCCTCAAACCTCAATCGTCAACCCTCAGCCCTCATCCTCGATCCTCAATCCTCAATCCTCAATCCTCATTCTTCAATCCGCAATACCCAATAATCAATCTTCAATCCTCAATCCTCAATACTCAATCATCAATCCTCAGACCTCAAACATCAATACTCAACCCTCAGTCCTCGTCCTCAATCCACAACCCTCAATCCTCGGTCCTCAATCTTCAATCATCAATATTCAATATTCAATCCTCATTCTTCAATCCTCAATACCCAATCCTCAATCTTCAATCCTCAATCCTCAATCCTCAATCCTCAATCCTCATTCTTCAATCCTCAATACGCAATCCTCAATCTTCAATCCTCAATCCTCAATCCTCAAGTCTCAATCGTTAATCCTCAATCCTCAGACCTTAAACATCAATACTCAACCCTCAGTCCTCGTCCTCAATCTACAACAATCAATCCTCACTCCTCATTCTTCAATCATTAATATTCAATCTTCAGTCCTCAATCCTCAATCCTCAATCCTCAAACCTCAATCCTCAATGTTCAATCCGCAATACCCAATCCTCAATGTTCAATACTCAATCCTCAATCCTCAATCCTCAATCCTCAATACTCAATCCTCAATCCTCAGTCCTCAAACCTCAAAACTCAATCTTCAATCCTCAATACTCAATCTTCAATCCTCCGTACTCAATCCGCTATCCTCAATCCTCAATCCTCAATCGTCAGGCTCCAATCCTCAATACTCAATCTTCAATCCTCAATCCTCAATCCTCAATCCTCATCCTTCAATCCTCAATACCCAATCCTCAATCTTCAATCCTCAATCCTCAATCCTCAATTCTCAAACCTCAATCCTCAGTCCTTAGTCCTGAAACCTCAATCGTCAACCCTCAGCCCTCATCCTCAATCCTCAATCCTCAGTCCTCAATCCTCAATCCTCAATCCTCAGTCCTCAATCCTCAATCCTCGGTCTTCAATCCTCAGTCCCCAATCCTCAATCTTCAATCCTCAATCCTCAGTCCTCGATCCTCAGTCCTCAATCCTCAATCCTCAATCCTCAATTATCGATCCTCAAACCTCAATCCTCAATCCTCAAAACTCAAACCTGAATCCTCAATCCTGAATCCTCAACCTTCAGAACTCAGTCCTCAACAATCAGTTGTCAATTATCAATTATCAATAAAATATAATCAATTCACAGTTTTCAATACTCAATACTCAATCTTCAGTCCTCAGTCCTCAAACCTCAATCCTCAACCCTCAGCCCTCATTCTCAATCCTCAATCCGCAATTCTCAGTCCTCAGCCCTCAAACCTCAATCCTCAACCATCAGACCTCATCCTCAGTCCTCAATTATCAATCCTCAATCCTCAATCTTCAATCCTCAATACCCAATCTTCTATCCTCAATCATCAGTCCTCTAACCTCAATTCTGAATCCTCAACACTCTATCTTCAATCCTCAACCTTCAGTCCTCAATACTCAACTATCAGTCCTCAATTCTCAATACTCAATCCTGAATCCTCAATCTCCAATCCTCAATACTCAATCTTCAATCCTCCATCCTCAATCCTCAATCCTCGATTCTCATTCTTCAATCCTCAATACCGAATCCTCAATCTTCAATCCTTAATCCTCAATCCTCAATCCTCAATCCTCATTCTTCAATCCTCAAAACACAATCCTCAATCTTCAATCCTCAATTCTCAATCCTCGGGCCTCACTCCTCAATCTTCAATCCTCAATACTCAATCTTCAAGCCTCAATCCTCAATCCTCAATCCTCAATCCTCAATCCTCAATTCTCAATCCTCAATCCTCAATCCTCAGACCTCAGCCATCAATACTCAACCCTCAGTCCTCGTCCTCAATCCACAACAATCAATCCTCAATCCTCAATCTTCAATCATCAATATTCAATCTTCAGACCTCAATCCTCAATCCTCAATCCTCAAACCTCAATCCTCAATGTTCAATCCGCAATACCCAATCCTCAATCTTCAATCCTCAATCCTCAATCCTCAATCCTCAGCTATCGATCCTCAATCCTCAATCCTCAGTCCTCAAAACTCAAACCTGAATCCTCAACCTTCAGAACTCAGTCCTCAACAATCAGTTGTCAATTCTCAATTATCAATAGAATATAATCAGTTCACAGTTTTCAATACTCAATACTCAATCTGCAATCTTCAAATCTCTATCCACAAACATCAATTCTCATCATTCAACCCTCAACACTCAGTCCCCAATCCTCAATCTTCAACACACAATCCTCAATCCTCAATCCTCAATCCTCAATCTTCAATCCTCAATACTCAATCTTCAATCCTCCATCCTCACTCCTTAATCCTCAATCCTCAATCCTCAATCGTCAGGCTTCAATCCTCAATACTCAATCTTCAATCCTCAATCCTCAATCCTCATTCCTCAATCCTCATTCTTCAATCCTCAATACCCAATCCTCAATCTTCAATCTTCAATCCTCAATCCTCAATTCTCTATCCTCAATCCTCAGTCCTCAGTCCTCAAACTTCAATCGTCAATCCTCAGCCCTCATCCTCAACCCTCAATCCTCAATTTTCAATCCTCAATCCTCAATCCTCATGCCTCAATCCTCAATCCTCAATCCTCTGTCATCAAACCTCAATCCTGAATCCTGAATCCTGAATCCTCAATCTTCAATCATCTATACTCAATCCTCAATCCTCAATCCTCAAACCTCAGTACTCAATCTTCAATCCTCAATCCTCAATCCTCAATCCTCAATCCTCAGACCTCAAACATCAACCCTCAACCCTCAGTCCTCGTCCTCAATCCACAACCCTCAATCCCCGATCCTCAATCTTCAATCATCAATATTCAATCTTCAATACTCAATCCTCAATCCTCAATACTTAACTATCAATTCTCAATTCTCAATACTCAATAGAATATCCTGAATTCTCAGGATTCAATACTCAACCCTCAACCCTCAACCATCAGCCCTCATCCTCAATCCTCAATCCTCAATCCTCAATCCTCAATTTTCAATCCACAATACTCAATCTTCAATCCTCAATCCTCAATCCCCAAACCGCAATCCTCAACCCTCAGCCCTCGTACTCAATTCTCAATCCTCAATCCTCAATCTTCAATCCTCAATAATCAATCTCCAATCACTAGATCCTCAATCCCCATTCCTCAGTCCTTAATCCTCAGCTTTCAATCCTCTATCCCCATTCCTCAATCTTCAATCCTCAATCCTCAATCCTCAATCCTCAAACCTCATTCTTCAATCCTCAACACCCAATCCTCAATCTTCAATCCTCAATCCTCAATCCTCAATACTCAATCCTCAATCCTCAATCCTCGATCCTCAATCCTCAAAACTCAACCATCAATCCTCAATTCTCAATACACAATAGAATATCCTGAATTCTCAGGATTCAATACTCAAACCTCAACACTCAACACTCAATTCTCAATCCTCAATCCTCAATCCTCAATCCTCAATCCTCAATACTCAATCTTCAATCCTCCATCCTCAATCCTCAATCCTCAATACTTATTCTTCAATCCTCAATACCCAATCCTCAATCTTCAATCCTCAATCCTCAATCCTCAATCCTCAATCTTCAATCCTCAATCCTCCATCCTCAATCCTCAATCCTCAATACTTATTCTTCAATCCTCAATACCCAATCCTCAATCTTCAATCCTCAATCCTCAATCCTCAATCCTCAATCTTCAATCCTCAATCCTCAATCCTCAATTCTCAATCCTCAATCCTCAATCTTCACTCCTCAATACTTAATCTTCAATCCTCAATCCTCAATCCTCAATCCTCAATGCTCAAACCTCAATCCTCAGTCCACAACCCTCAATCTTCAATCCTCAATACTCAATCTGCAATCCTCAATCCTCAATCCTCAACTCTCAATCCTCATTCTTCAATCCTCAATACCCAATCCTCAATCTTCAATCCTCAATCCACAATCCTCAGCCCTCAATCCTCAGTCTTCGATCCTCAACACCCAATCCTCAATCTTCATTGCTCAATCTTCAATCCTCAGACCTCAATCCTCAATCTTCAATCCTCAATACTCAACCTTCAATCCTCAATCCTCAATCTTCAATCCTCAATCCTCATTCTTCAATCCGCAACACCCAATACTCAATCTTCAATCCTCAATCCTCAATCCTCAATTCTCAATCCTCAATCCTCAATCATCAATCCTCAGACCTCAAACATCAATACACAACCCTCAGTCCTCGTCCTCAATCCACAACCCTCAATCCTCGGTCCTCAATCTTCAATCATCAATATTGAATCTTCAATCCTCATTCTTCAATCCTCAATACCCAATCCTCAATCTTCAATCCTCAATCCCCAATCCTCAGTTCACAATCCTCAATCCTCAATCCTCAGACCTCAGGCATCAATACTCAACACTCAGTCCTCGTCCTCAATCCACAGCCCTCAATCCTCAATCCTCAACCTTCATTCATCAATATTCAACCTTCTATCCTCAATCCTGAATCCTCTATCCTCAATCCTCAATCCTCAATGTTCAATCCTCAACACCCAATCCTCAACCTTCAATCCTCAATCCTCAATCCTCAATGCTCAAACCTTAGCCCACATTCTCAATCCTCAATCCTCAATCCTCAATCTTCAATCCTCAATACTCAATCCTCAATCTTCAATCCTCATTCTTCAATCCTCAACACCCAATCCTCAATCATCAATCCTCAATCTTCAATCCTCAATCCTCAATCCTCAATCCTCAATCCTCAGACCTCAAACATCAATACACAACCCTCAGTCCTCGTCCTCAATCCACAGCCCTCAATCCTCGATGCTCAATCATCAATCATCAATATTCAATCTTCACTCCTCAATCCTCAATCCTCAATACTCAATCCGCAATCCTCAATCCTCAATCCTCAATACTCAAGCATCAACCCTCAATTCTCAATACTCAACAGAATATCCTGAATTCTCAGGATTCAATACTCAAACCTCAGCACTTAACCCTCAATCCTCAATACTCAATACCAATCCTCAATCTTCAACCTTCAATCCTCAATCCTCAATTCTCAATCCTCAATCCTCAGTCCTCAGTCCTCAAACCTCAATCGTCAACCCACAGCCCTCATCCTCGATCCTCAATCCTCAATCTTCAATCCTCAATCCTCAATTCTCAATCCTCAATCCTCAGTCCTCAGTCCTCAAACCTCAATTCTGAATCCTCAATACTCAATCTTCAATCCTCAACCTTCAGTCCTCAATACTCAACTATCAGTCCTCAATCTTCAATCCTCAATCCTCAATCCTCAATCCTCAATCCACAGCCCTCAACCCTCAATCCTCAATTTTCAATCCTCAATACTCAATCTTCAATCCTCAATCCTCAGTCCTCAGTCCTCAATCCTCAATCCTCATTCTACAATCCTCAATACCCAATCCTCAACCTTCAATCCTCAATCCTCAATCCTCAATTCTCAATCCTCAATCCTCAGTCCTCAGTCCTCAAACCTCAATTCTGAATCCTCAATACTCAATACTCAATCCTCAATCTTCAATCCTCAATACTTAATCTTCAATCCTGAATCCTCAATCCTCAATCCTCAATCCTCAATGCTCAATCCTCAATCCTCAATCCACAACCCTCAATCTTCAATCCTCAATACTCAATCTGCAATACTCGATCCTCAATCCTCAACCCTCAATCCTCATTCTTCAATCCTCAATACCCAATCCTCAATCTTCAATCCTCAGTCCACAATCCTCAGCCCTCAATCCTCAGTCTTCGATCCTCAACACCCAATCCTCAATCTTCAATCCTCAATCCTCAATCCTCAGACCTCAATCTTCAATCCTCAATCCTCAATACTCAACCTTCAATCCTCAATCCTCAATCCTCAATCCTCAATCCTCAATCCTCATTCTTCAATCCGCAACACCCAATAATCAATCTTCAATCCTCAATCCTCAATCCTCAATCCTCAATGCTCAAACCTCAATCCTCAGTCCACAACCCTCAATCTTCAATCCTCAATACTCAATCTGCAATCCTCAATCCTCAATCCTCAACTCTCAATCCTCATTCTTCAATCCTCAATACCCAATCCTCAATCTTCAATCCTCAATCCACAATCCTCAGCCCTCAATCCTCAGTCTTCGATCCTCAACACCCAATCCTCAATCTTCATTGCTCAATCCTCAATCCTCAGACCTCAATCCTCAATCTTCAATCCTCAATACTCAACCTTCAATCCTCAATCCTCAATCTTCAATCCTCAATCCTCATTCTTCAATCCGCAACACCCAATACTCAATCTTCAATCCTCAATCCTCAATCCTCAATTCTCAATCCTCAATCCTCAATCATCAATCCTCAGACCTCAAACATCAATACACAACCCTCAGTCCTCGTCCTCAATCCACAACCCTCAATCCTCGGTCCTCAATCTTCAATCATCAATATTGAATCTTCAATCCTCATTCTTCAATCCTCAATACCCAATCCTCAATCTTCAATCCTCAATCCCCAATCCTCAGTTCACAATCCTCAATCCTCAATCCTCAGACCTCAGGCATCAATACTCAACACTCAGTCCTCGTCCTCAATCCACAGCCCTCAATCCTCAATCCTCAACCTTCATTCATCAATATTCAACCTTCTATCCTCAATCCTGAATCCTCTATCCTCAATCCTCAATCCTCAATGTTCAATCCTCAACACCCAATCCTCAACATTCAATCCTCAATCCTCAATCCTCAATGCTCAAACCTTAGCCCACATTCTCAATCCTCAATCCTCAATCCTCAATCTTCAATCCTCAATACTCAATCCTCAATCTTCAATCCTCATTCTTCAATCCTCAACACCCAATCCTCAATCATCAATCCTCAATCTTCAATCCTCAATCCTCAATCCTCAATCCTCAATCCTCAGACCTCAAACATCAATACACAACCCTCAGTCCTCGTCCTCAATCCACAGCCCTCAATCCTCGATGCTCAATCATCAATCATCAATATTCAATCTTCACTCCTCAATCCTCAATCCTCAATACTCAATCCGCAATCCTCAATCCTCAATCCTCAATACGCAAGCATCAACCCTCAATTCTCAATACTCAACAGAATATCCTGAATTCTCAGGATTCAATACTCAAACCTCAGCACTTAACCCTCAATCCTCAATACTCAATACCAATCCTCAATCTTCAACCTTCAATCCTCAATCCTCAATTCTCAATCCTCAATCCTCAGTCCTCAGTCCTCAAACCTCAATCGTCAACCCACAGCCCTCATCCTCGATCCTCAATCCTCAATCTTCAATCCTCAATCCTCAATTCTCAATCCTCAATCCTCAGTCCTCAGTCCTCAAACCTCAATTCTGAATCCTCAATACTCAATCTTCAATCCTCAACCTTCAGTCCTCAATACTCAACTATCAGTCCTCAATCTTCAATCCTCAATCCTCAATCCTCAATCCTCAATCCACAGCCCTCAACCCTCAATCCTCAATTTTCAATCCTCAATACTCAATCTTCAATCCTCAATCCTCAGTCCTCAGTCCTCAATCCTCAATCCTCATTCTACAATCCTCAATACCCAATCCTCAACCTTCAATCCTCAATCCTCAATCCTCAATTCTCAATCCTCAATCCTCAGTCCTCAGTCCTCAAACCTCAATTCTGAATCCTCAATACTCAATTCTCAATCCTCAATCTTCAATCCTCAATACTTAATCTTCAATCCTGAATCCTCAATCCTCAATCCTCAATCCTCAATGCTCAATCCTCAATCCTCAATCCACAACCCTCAATCTTCAATCCTCAATACTCAATCTGCAATACTCGATCCTCAATCCTCAACCCTCAATCCTCATTCTTCAATCCTCAATACCCAATCCTCAATCTTCAATCCTCAATACTCAATCTGCAATCCTCAATCCTCAATCCTCAACTCTCAATCCTCATTCTTCAATCCTCAATACCCAATCCTCAATCTTCAATCCTCAATCCACAATCCTCAGCCCTCAATCCTCAGTCTTCGATCCTCAACACCCAATCCTCAATCTTCATTGCTCAATCCTCAATCCTCAGACCTCAATCCTCAATCTTCAATCCTCAATACTCAACCTTCAATCCTCAATCCTCAATCTTCAATCCTCAATCCTCATTCTTCAATCCGCAACACCCAATACTCAATCTTCAATCCTCAATCCTCAATCCTCAATTCTCAATCCTCAATCCTCAATCATCAATCCTCAGACCTCAAACATCAATACACAACCCTCAGTCCTCGTCCTCAATCCACAACCCTCAATCCTCGGTCCTCAATCTTCAATCATCAATATTGAATCTTCAATCCTCATTCTTCAATCCTCAATACCCAATCCTCAATCTTCAATCCTCAGTCCACAATCCTCAGCCCTCAATCCTCAGTCTTCGATCCTCAACACCCAATCCTCAATCTTCAATCCTCAATCCTCAATCCTCAGACCTCAATCTTCAATCCTCAATCCTCAATACTCAACCTTCAATCCTCAATCCTCAATCCTCAATCCTCAATCCTCATTCTTCAATCCGCAACACCCAATAATCAATCTTCAATCCTCAATCCTCAATCCTCAATCCTCAATGCTCAAACCTCAATCCTCAGTCCACAACCCTCAATCTTCAATCCTCAATACTCAATCTGCAATCCTCAATCCTCAATCCTCAACTCTCAATCCTCATTCTTCAATCCTCAATACCCAATCCTCAATCTTCAATCCTCATTCTTCAATCCTCAATACCCAATCCTCAATCTTCAATCCTCAATCCCCAATCCTCAGTTCACAATCCTCAATCCTCAATCCTCAGACCTCAGGCATCAATACTCAACACTCAGTCCTCGTCCTCAATCCACAGCCCTCAATCCTCAATCCTCAACCTTCATTCATCAATATTCAACCTTCTATCCTCAATCCTGAATCCTCTATCCTCAATCCTCAATCCTCAATGCTCAATCCTCAACACCCAATCCTCAACCTTCAATCCTCAATCCTCAATCCTCAATGCTCAAACCTTAGCCCACATTCTCAATCCTCAATCCTCAATCCTCAATCTTCAATCCTCAATACTCAATCCTCAATCTTCAATCCTCATTCTTCAATCCTCAACACCCAATCCTCAATCATCAATCCTCAATCTTCAATCCTCAATCCTCAATCCTCAATCCTCAATCCTCAGACCTCAAACATCAATACACAACCCTCAGTCCTCGTCCTCAATCCACAGCCCTCAATCCTCGATGCTCAATCATCAATCATCAATATTCAATCTTCACTCCTCAATCCTCAATCCTCAATACTCAATCCGCAATCCTCAATCCTCAATCCTCAATACTCAAGCATCAACCCTCAATTCTCAATACTCAACAGAATATCCTGAATTCTCAGGATTCAATACTCAAACCTCAGCACTTAACCCTCAATCCTCAATACTCAATACCAATCCTCAATCTTCAACCTTCAATCCTCAATCCTCAATTCTCAATCCTCAATCCTCAGTCCTCAGTCCTCAAACCTCAATCGTCAACCCACAGCCCTCATCCTCGATCCTCAATCCTCAATCTTCAATCCTCAATCCTCAATTCTCAATCCTCAATCCTCAGTCCTCAGTCCTCAAACCTCAATTCTGAATCCTCAATACTCAATCTTCAATCCTCAAATCTCAATCTTCAATCCTCAATACTCAATCTTCAATCCTCCGTACTCAATCCGCTATCCTCAATCCTCAATCCTCAATCGTCAGGCTCCAATCCTCAATACTCAATCTTCAATCCTCAATCCTCAATCCTCAATCCTCAGACCTCAAACATCAATACACAACCCTCAGTCCTCGTCCTCAATCCACAGCCCTCAATCCTCGATGCTCAATCATCAATCATCAATATTCAATCTTCACTCCTCAATCCTCAATCCTCAATACTCAATCCGCAATCCTCAATCCTCAATCCTCAATACTCAAGCATCAACCCTCAATTCTCAATACTCAACAGAATATCCTGAATTCTCAGGATTCAATACTCAAACCTCAGCACTTAACCCTCAATCCTCAATACTCAATACCAATCCTCAATCTTCAACCTTCAATCCTCAATCCTCAATTCTCAATCCTCAATCCTCAGTCCTCAGTCCTCAAACCTCAATCGTCAACCCACAGCCCTCATCCTCGATCCTCAATCCTCAATCTTCAATCCTCAATCCTCAATTCTCAATCCTCAATCCTCAGTCCTCAGTCCTCAAACCTCAATTCTGAATCCTCAATACTCAATCTTCAATCCTCAACCTTCAGTCCTCAATACTCAACTATCAGTCCTCAATCTTCAATCCTCAATCCTCAATCCTCAATCCTCAATCCACAGCCCTCAACCCTCAATCCTCAATTTTCAATCCTCAATACTCAATCTTCAATCCTCAATCCTCAGTCCTCAGTCCTCAATCCTCAATCCTCATTCTACAATCCTCAATACCCAATCCTCAACCTTCAATCCTCAATCCTCAATCCTCAATTCTCAATCCTCAATCCTCAGTCCTCAGTCCTCAAACCTCAATTCTGAATCCTCAATACTCAATTCTCAATCCTCAATCTTCAATCCTCAATACTTAATCTTCAATCCTGAATCCTCAATCCTCAATCCTCAATCCTCAATGCTCAATCCTCAATCCTCAATCCACAACCCTCAATCTTCAATCCTCAATACTCAATCTGCAATACTCGATCCTCAATCCTCAACCCTCAATCCTCATTCTTCAATCCTCAATACCCAATCCTCAATCTTCAATCCTCAGTCCACAATCCTCAGCCCTCAATCCTCAGTCTTCGATCCTCAACACCCAATCCTCAATCTTCAATCCTCAATCCTCAATCCTCAGACCTCAATCTTCAATCCTCAATCCTCAATACTCAACCTTCAATCCTCAATCCTCAATCCTCAATCCTCAATCCTCATTCTTCAATCCGCAACACCCAATAATCAATCTTCAATCCTCAATCCTCAATCCTCAATCCTCAATGCTCAAACCTCAATCCTCAGTCCACAACCCTCAATCTTCAATCCTCAATACTCAATCTGCAATCCTCAATCCTCAATCCTCAACTCTCAATCCTCATTCTTCAATCCTCAATACCCAATCCTCAATCTTCAATCCTCAATCCACAATCCTCAGCCCTCAATCCTCAGTCTTCGATCCTCAACACCCAATCCTCAATCTTCATTGCTCAATCCTCAATCCTCAGACCTCAATCCTCAATCTTCAATCCTCAATACTCAACCTTCAATCCTCAATCCTCAATCTTCAATCCTCAATCCTCATTCTTCAATCCGCAACACCCAATACTCAATCTTCAATCCTCAATCCTCAATCCTCAATTCTCAATCCTCAATCCTCAATCATCAATCCTCAGACCTCAAACATCAATACACAACCCTCAGTCCTCGTCCTCAATCCACAACCCTCAATCCTCGGTCCTCAATCTTCAATCATCAATATTGAATCTTCAATCCTCATTCTTCAATCCTCAATACCCAATCCTCAATCTTCAATCCTCAATCCCCAATCCTCAGTTCACAATCCTCAATCCTCAATCCTCAGACCTCAGGCATCAATACTCAACACTCAGTCCTCGTCCTCAATCCACAGCCCTCAATCCTCAATCCTCAACCTTCATTCATCAATATTCAACCTTCTATCCTCAATCCTGAATCCTCTATCCTCAATCCTCAATCCTCAATGTTCAATCCTCAACACCCAATCCTCAACATTCAATCCTCAATCCTCAATCCTCAATGCTCAAACCTTAGCCCACATTCTCAATCCTCAATCCTCAATCCTCAATCTTCAATCCTCAATACTCAATCCTCAATCTTCAATCCTCATTCTTCAATCCTCAACACCCAATCCTCAATCATCAATCCTCAATCTTCAATCCTCAATCCTCAATCCTCAATCCTCAATCCTCAGACCTCAAACATCAATACACAACCCTCAGTCCTCGTCCTCAATCCACAGCCCTCAATCCTCGATGCTCAATCATCAATCATCAATATTCAATCTTCACTCCTCAATCCTCAATCCTCAATACTCAATCCGCAATCCTCAATCCTCAATCCTCAATACTCAAGCATCAACCCTCAATTCTCAATACTCAACAGAATATCCTGAATTCTCAGGATTCAATACTCAAACCTCAGCACTTAACCCTCAATCCTCAATACTCAATACCAATCCTCAATCTTCAACCTTCAATCCTCAATCCTCAATTCTCAATCCTCAATCCTCAGTCCTCAGTCCTCAAACCTCAATCGTCAACCCACAGCCCTCATCCTCGATCCTCAATCCTCAATCTTCAATCCTCAATCCTCAATTCTCAATCCTCAATCCTCAGTCCTCAGTCCTCAAACCTCAATTCTGAATCCTCAATACTCAATCTTCAATCCTTAACCTTCAGTCCTCAATACTCAACTATCAGTCCTCAATCTTCAATCCTCAATCCTCAATCCTCAATCCTCAATCCACAGCCCTCAACCCTCAATCCTCAATTTTCAATCCTCAATACTCAATCTTCAATCCTCAATCCTCAGTCCTCAGTCCTCAATCCTCAATCCTCATTCTACAATCCTCAATACCCAATCCTCAACCTTCAATCCTCAATCCTCAATCCTCAATTCTCAATCCTCAATCCTCAGTCCTCAGTCCTCAAACCTCAATTCTGAATCCTCAATACTCAATTCTCAATCCTCAATCTTCAATCCTCAATACTTAATCTTCAATCCTGAATCCTCAATCCTCAATCCTCAATCCTCAATGCTCAATCCTCAATCCTCAATCCACAACCCTCAATCTTCAATCCTCAATACTCAATCTGCAATACTCGATCCTCAATCCTCAACCCTCAATCCTCATTCTTCAATCCTCAATACCCAATCCTCAATCTTCAATCCTCAGTCCACAATCCTCAGCCCTCAATCCTCAGTCTTCGATCCTCAACACCCAATCCTCAATCTTCAATCCTCAATCCTCAATCCTCAGACCTCAATCTTCAATCCTCAATCCTCAATACTCAACCTTCAATCCTCAATCCTCAATCCTCAATCCTCAATCCTCATTCTTCAATCCGCAACACCCAATAATCAATCTTCAATCCTCAATCCTCAATCCTCAATCCTCAATGCTCAAACCTCAATCCTCAGTCCACAACCCTCAATCTTCAATCCTCAATACTCAATCTGCAATCCTCAATCCTCAATCCTCAACTCTCAATCCTCATTCTTCAATCCTCAATACCCAATCCTCAATCTTCAATCCTCATTCTTCAATCCTCAATACCCAATCCTCAATCTTCAATCCTCAATCCCCAATCCTCAGTTCACAATCCTCAATCCTCAATCCTCAGACCTCAGGCATCAATACTCAACACTCAGTCCTCGTCCTCAATCCACAGCCCTCAATCCTCAATCCTCAACCTTCATTCATCAATATTCAACCTTCTATCCTCAATCCTGAATCCTCTATCCTCAATCCTCAATCCTCAATGCTCAATCCTCAACACCCAATCCTCAACCTTCAATCCTCAATCCTCAATCCTCAATGCTCAAACCTTAGCCCACATTCTCAATCCTCAATCCTCAATCCTCAATCTTCAATCCTCAATACTCAATCCTCAATCTTCAATCCTCATTCTTCAATCCTCAACACCCAATCCTCAATCATCAATCCTCAATCTTCAATCCTCAATCCTCAATCCTCAATCCTCAATCCTCAGACCTCAAACATCAATACACAACCCTCAGTCCTCGTCCTCAATCCACAGCCCTCAATCCTCGATGCTCAATCATCAATCATCAATATTCAATCTTCACTCCTCAATCCTCAATCCCCAATACTCAATCCGCAATCCTCAATCCTCAATCCTCAATACTCAAGCATCAACCCTCAATTCTCAATACTCAACAGAATATCCTGAATTCTCAGGATTCAATACTCAAACCTCAGCACTTAACCCTCAATCCTCAATACTCAATACCAATCCTCAATCTTCAACCTTCAATCCTCAATCCTCAATTCTCAATCCTCAATCCTCAGTCCTCAGTCCTCAAACCTCAATCGTCAACCCACAGCCCTCATCCTCGATCCTCAATCCTCAATCTTCAATCCTCAATCCTCAATTCTCAATCCTCAATCCTCAGTCCTCAGTCCTCAAACCTCAATTCTGAATCCTCAATACTCAATCTTCAATCCTCAAATCTCAATCTTCAATCCTCAATACTCAATCTTCAATCCTCCGTACTCAATCCGCTATCCTCAATCCTCAATCCTCAATCGTCAGGCTCCAATCCTCAATACTCAATCTTCAATCCTCAATCCTCAATCCTCAATCCTCATCCTTCAATCCTCAATACCCAATCCTCAATCTTCAATCCTCAATCCTCAATCCTCAATTCTCAAACCTCAATCCTCAGTCCTTAGTCCTGAAACCTCAATCGCCAACCCTCAGCCCTCATCCTCAATCCTCAATCCTCAATCCTCAATCCTCAATCCTCAATCCTCAGTCCTCAATCCTCAATCCTCGGTCTTCAATCCTCAGTCCCCAATCCACAATCTTCAATCCTCAATCCTCAGTCCTCGATCCTCAGTCCTCAATCCTCAATCCTCAATCCTCAATTATCGATCCTCAATCCTCAATCCTCAATCCTCAAAACTCAAACCTGAATCCTCAATCCTGAATCCTCAACCTTCAGAACTCAGTCCTCAACAATCAGTTGTCAATTATCAATTATCAATAAAATATAATCAATTCACAGTTTTCAATACTCAATACACAATCTTCAGTCCTCAGTCCTCAAACCTCAATCCTCAACCCTCAGCCCTCATTCTCAATCCTCAATCCGCAATTCTCAGTCCTCAGCCCTCAAACCTCAATCCTCAACCATCAGACCTCATCCTCAGTCCTCAATTATCAATCCTCAATCCTCAATCTTCAATCCTCAATACTCAATCTTCTATCCTCAATCATCAGTCCTCTATCCTCAATTCCGAATCCTCAATACTCATTCTTCAATCGTCAATAACGAATCCTCAATCTTCAATTCTTAATCCTCAATCCTCAATCCTCAATCCTCATTCTTCAATCCTCAAAACACAATCCTCAATCTTCAATCCTCAATACTCAATCTTCAATAATCAATCCTCAATTCTCAATCCTCAATACTCATTACCCAATCGTCGATACTCAATCCCCTATCCTCAATCTTCAATCCTCAATCCTCAATCCTCAATCCTCAATCCTCAATCCTCAGTCCTCAAAACTCAAACCTGAATCCTCAACCTTCAGAACTCAGTCCTCAACAATCAGTTGTCAATTCTCAATTATCAATAGAATATAATCAGTTCACAGTTTTCAATACTCAATACTCAATCTGCAATCTTCAAATCTCTATCCACAAACATCAATTCTCATCATTCAACCCTCAACACTCAGTCCCCAATCCTCAATCTTCAACACTCAATCCTCAATCCTCAATCCTCAATCCTCAATCTTCAATCCTCAATACTCAATCTTCAATCCTCCATCCTCAATCCTTAATCCTCAATCCTCAATCCTCAATCGTCAGGCTTCAATCCTCAATACTCAATCTTCAATCCTCAATCCTCAATCCTCATTCCTCAATCCTCATTCTTCAATCCTCAATACCCAATCCTCAATCTTCAATCTTCAATCCTCAATCCTCAATTCTCTATCCTCAATCCTCAGTCCTCAGTCCTCAAACTTCAATCGTCAACCCTCAGCCCTCATCCTCAACCCTCAATCCTCAATTTTCAATCCTCCATCCTCAATCCTCATGCCTCAATCCTCAATCCTCAATCCTCTGTCATCAAACCTCAATCCTGAAACATGAATCCTGAATCCTCAATCTTCAATCATCTATACTCAATCCTCAATCCTCAATCCTCAACCCTCAATCCTCATTCTTCAATCCTCAATACCCAATCCTCAATCTTCAATCCTCAATCCACAATCCTCAGCCCTCAATCCTCAGTCTTCGATCCTCAACACCCAATCCTCAATCTTCAATCCTCAATCCTCAATCCTCAGACCTCAATCCTCAATCTTCAATCCTCAATACTCAACCTTCAATCCTCAATCCTCAATCCTTAATCCTCAATCCTCATTCTTCAATCCGCAACACCCAATACTCAATCTTCAATCCTCAATCCTCAATCCTCAATTCTCAATCCTCAATCGTCAATCATCAATCCTCAGACCTCAAACATCAATACACAACCCTCAGTCCTCGTCCTCAATCCACAACCCCCAATCCTCGGTCCTCAATCTTCAATCATCAATATTCAATCTTCAATCCTCATTCTTCAATCCTCAATACCCAATCCTCAATCTTCAATCCTCAATCCTCAATCCTCAGTTCACAATCCTCAATCCTCAATCCTCAGACCTCAGGCATCAATACTCAACCCTCAGTCCTCGTCCTCAATCCACAGCCCTCAATCCTCAATCCTCAACCTTCATTCATCAATATTCAACCTTCTATCCTCAATCCTGAATCCTCAATCCTCAATCCTCAATCCTCAATGTTCAATCCTCAACACCCAATCCTCAATCTTCAATCCTCAATCCTCAATCCTCAATGCTCAAACCTTAGCTCACATTCTCAATCCTCAATCCTCAATCCTCAATCTTCAATCCTCAATACTCAATCCTCAATCCTCAATCTTCAATCCTCAATACTTAATCTTCAATCCTCAATCCTCAATCCTCAATACTCAATGCTCAATCCTCGATCATCAGTCCACAACCCTCAATCTTCAATCCTCAATACTCAATCTGCAATCCTCAATCCTCAATCCTCAACCCTCAATCCTCATTCTTCAATCCTCAATACCCAATCCTCAATCTTCTATCCTCAATCCACAATCCTCAGCCCTCAATCCTCAGTCTTCGATCCTCAACACCCAATCCTCAATCTTCAATCCTCAATCCTCAATCCTCAGACCTCAATCCTCAATCTTCAATCCTCAATACTCAACCTTCAATCCTCAATCCTCAATCCTCAATCCTCAATCCTCATTCTTCAATCCGCAACACCCAATACTCAATCTTCAATCCTCAATCCTCAATCCTCAATTCTCAATCCTCAATCGTCAATCATCAATCCTCAGACCTCAAACATCAATACACAACCCTCAGTCCTCGTCCTCAATCAACAACCCTCAATCCTCGGTCCTCAATCTTCAATCATCAATATTCAATCTTCAATCCTCATTCTTCAATCCTCAATACCCAATCCTCAATCTTCAATCCTCAATCCTCAATCCTCAGTTCACAATCCTCAATCCTCAATCCTCAGACCTCAGGCATCAATACTCAACCCTCAGTCCTCGTCCTCAATCCACAGCCCTCAATCCTCAATCCTCAACCTTCATTCATCAATATTCAACCTTCTATCCTCAATCCTGAATCCTCAATCCTCAATCCTCAATCCTCAATGTTCAGTCCTCAACACCCAATCCTCAATCTTCAATCCTCAATCCTCAATCCTCAATGCTCAAACCTTAGCCCACATTCTCAATCCTCAATCCTCAATCCTCAATCTTCAATCCTCAATAATCAATCCTCAATCCTCAATCTTCAATCCTCAATACTTAATCTTCAATCCTCAATCCTCAATCCTCAATACTCAATGCTCAATCCTCAATCATCAGTCCACAACCCTCAATCTTCAATCCTCAATACTCAACCTGCAATCCTCAATCCTCAATCCTCAACCCTCAATCCTCATTCTTCAATCCTCAATACCCAATCCTCAATCTTCTATCCTCAATCCACAATCCTCAGCCCTCAATCCTCAGTCTTCGATCCTCAACACCCAATCCTCAATCTTCAATCCTCAATCCTCAATCCTCAGACCTCCATCCTCAATCTTCAATCCTCAATACTCAACCTTCAATCCTCAATCCTCAATCCTCAATCCTCAATCCTCATTCTTCAATCCGCAACACCCAATACTCAATCTTCAATCCTCAATCCTCAATCCTCAATTCTCAATCCTCAATCCTCAATCATCAATCCTCATACCTCAAACATCAATACACAACCCTCAGTCCTCGTCCTCAATCCACAACCCTCAATCCTCGGTCCTCAATCTTCAATCATCAATATTCAATCTTCAATCCTCATTCTTCAATCCTCAATACCCAATCCTCAATCTTCAATCCTCAATCCCCAATCCTCAGTTCACAATCCTCAATCCTCAATCCTCAGACCTCAGGCATCAATACTCAACCCTCAGTCCTCGTCCTCAATCCACAGCCCTCAATCCTCAATCCTCAACCTTCATTCATCAATATTCAACCTTCTATCCTCAATCCTGAATCCTCAATCCTCAATGCTCAATCCTCAATGTTCAATCCTCAACACCCAATCCTCAATCGTCAATCCTCAATCCTCAATCCTCAATGCTCAAACCTTAGCCCACATTCTCAATCCTCAATCCTCAATCCTCAATCTTCAATCCTCAATACTCAATCCTCAATCTTCAATCCTCATTCTTCAATCCTCAACACCCAATCCTCAATCTTCAATCCTCAATCTTCAATCCTCAATTCTCAATCCTCCATCCTCAATCCTCAGACCTCAAACATCAATACACAACCCTCAGTCCTCGTCCTCAATCCACAGCCCTCAATCCTCGATCCTCAATCTTCAATCATCAATATTCAATGTTCACTCCTCAATCCTCAATCCTCAACACTCAATCCTCAATCCTCAATCCTCAATCCTCAATACTCAAGCATCAACCCTCAATTCTCAATACTCAACAGAATATCCTGAATTCTCGGGATTCAATACTCAAACCTCAACACTTAACCCTCAATCCTCAATACTCAATACCCAATCCTCAATCTTCAATCCTCAGTCCTCAATCCTCAATTCTCAATCGTCAACCCTCAGCCCTCATCCTCGATCCTCAATCCTCAATCTTCAATCCTCAATCCTCAATTCTCAATCCTCAATACCCAATCCTCAATCTTCAGTCCTCAGTCCACAATCCTCAGCCCTCAATCCTCAGTCTTCGATCCTCAACACCCAATCCTCAATCTTCAATCCTCAATCCTCAATCCTCAGACCTCAATCTTCAATCCTCAATCCTCAATACTCAACCTTCAATCCTCAATCCTCAATCCTCAATCCTCATTCTTCAATCCGCAATACCCAATAATCAATCTTCAATCCTCAATCCTCAATACTCAATCATCAATCCTCAGACCTCAAACATCAATACTCAACCCTCAGTCCTCGTCCTCAATCCACAACCCTCAATCCTCGGTCCTCAATCTTCAATCATCAATATTCAATATTCAATCCTCATTCTTCAATCCTCAATACCCAATCCTCAATCTTCAATCCTCAATCCCCAATCCTCAGTTCACAATCCTCAATCCTCAATCCTCAGACCTCAGGCATCTATACTCAACCCTCAGTCCTCGTCCTCAATCCACAACCCTCAATCCTCAATCCTCAACCTTCATTCATCAATATTCAACCTTCTATCCTCAATCCTGAATCCTCAATCCTCAATCCTCAATCCTCAATGTTCAATCCTCAACACCCAATCCCCAATCTTCAATCCTCAATCCTCAATCCTCAATGCTCAAACCTTAGCCCACATTCTCAATCCTCAATCCTCAATCCTCAATCTTCAATCCTCAATACTCAAACCTCAACACTTAACCCTCATTCCTCAATACTCAATCCTCAATCCTCAGGCTTCAATCCTCAATCCTCAATCCTCAATTCTCAATGCTCAACCCTCATTCCTCAGTTCTCAAACCTCAACCCTCAACCACCAGCCCTCATCCTCAATCCTCAATACTCAATCGTCAATCCTCAATCTTCAATCCTCAATACTCAATCTTCAATAATCAATCCTCAATCCCCAAACCTCATACTTCAATCCTCAATCCTCAATCCTCAATCCTCAATCCTCAATCTTCAATCCTCAATACTCAATCTTCAATCCTCAATCCTCAATCCTCAATCCTCAATGCTGAATCCACAATCCTCAATCCTCAACCCTCAATTTTCAATCCTCAATTCTCAATCTGCAATCCTCAATCCTCAATCCTCAAACCTCAATCCTCAATCCTCATTCTTCAATCCTCAACACACAATCCTCAATCTTCCATCCTCAATCCTCAATCCTCAGGCCTCACTCCTCAATCTTCAATCCTCAATACTCAATCTTCAATCCTCAATCTTCAATCCTCAATCCTCAATCCTCATTCTTCAATCCTCAACACCCAATCCTCAATCTTCAATCCTCAATCCTCAATCCTCAATTCTCAATCCTCAATCCTCAATCCTCAGACCTCAAACATCAATACTCAACCCTCAGTCCTCGTCCTCAATCCACAACAATCAATCCTCAATCCTCAATCTTCAATCATCAATATTGAATCTTCAGACCTCAATCCTCAATCCTCAATCCTCAATCCTCAATCCTCAATGTTCAACCCGCAATACCCAATCCTCAATCTTCAATCCTCAATCCTCAATCCTCAACCCTCAGCCCTCATTCTCAATCCTCAATCCTCAATTCTCAGTCCTCAGCCCTCAAACCTCAATCCTCAATCCTCAATACTCAACGCTCAATCCTCAATCCTCAATCTTCAATCCTCAATACTCAATATTCAATCCTCGATCCTCAATTCTCAATCCTCAATCTTCAATCCTCAATCGTCAATCCCCAATCCTCAACCCTCATTCTTCAATCCTCAATACCCAATCCTCCATCTTCAATCCTGAATCCTCAATCCTCAATTCTCAATGCTCAATCCGCAGTCCTCAGTTCTCAAACCTCAACCCTCAACCATCAGCCCTCATCCTCAATCCTCAATACTCAATCCTCAATCCTCAATCTTCAATCCTCAATACTCAATCTTCAATAATCAATCCTCAATTCTCAATCCTCAATACTCAATACCCAATCGTCGATACTCAATCCCCTATCCTCAATCTTCAATCCTCAATCCTCAATCCTCAATCCTCAATCCTCAATCCTCAATCTTCAATCCTCAATACTCAATCTTCAATCCTCAATCCTCAATCCTCAATCCTCAATCATCAATCCTCAATCCTCAACCTTCAATCATCAATACTCAGTCTTCAATCCTCAATCCTCAATCCTCAATCCTCAATCCTCATTCTTCAATCCCCAATACACAATCCTCAATCTTCAATCCTCAATCCTCAATCCTCAATCCTCAATTCTCAATCCTTAATCCTCAATCCTCAGACCTTAAACATCAATACTCAACCCTCAGTCCTCGTCCTCAATCCACAACAATCAATCCTCAATCCTCAATCTTCAATCATCAATATTCAATCTTCAGTCCTCAATCCTCAATCCTCAATCCTCAATCCTCAATGTTCAATCCGCTATACCCAATCCTCAATCTTCAATCCTCAATCCTCAATCCTCAATCCTCAATCCTCAATCCTCAATTCTCAATACTCAATCCTCAATCCTCAGTCCTCAAACCTCAAATCTCAACCTTCAATCCTCAATACTCAATCTCCAATCCTCCGTCCTCAATCCTCAATCCTCAATCCTCAATCCTCAATCGTCAGGCTTCAATCCTCAATACTCAATCTTCAATCCTCAATCCTCAATCCTTAATCCTCAGTCCTCATCCTTCAATCCTCAATACCCAATCCTCAATCTTCAATCCTCAATCCTCAATCCTCAATTCTCAATGCTCAATCCTCAGTCCTCAGTTCTCAAACCTCAAAACTCAATCTTCAATCCTCAATACTCAATCTTCAATCCTCCGTACTCAATCCGCTATCCTCAATCCTCAATCCTCAATCGTCAGGCTCCAATACTCAATACTCAATCTTCAATCCTCAATCCTCAATCCTCAATCCTCATCCTTCAATCCTCAATACCCAATCCTCAATCTTCAATCCTCAATCCTCAATCCACAATTCTCAAACCTCAATCCTCAGTCCTTAGTCCTGAAACCTCAATCCTCAACCCTCAGCCCTCATCCTCAATCGTCAATCCTCAATCCTCAATCCTCAATCCTCAATCCTCAGTCCTCAATCCTCAATCCTCGATCTTCAATCCTCAGTCCCCAATCCTCAATCTTCAATCCTCAATCCTCAGTCCTCGATCCTCAGTCCTCAATCCTCAATCCACAATCCTCAATTATCGATCCTCAATCCTCAATCCTCATTCCTCAAAACTCAAACCTGAATCCTCAATCCTGAATCCTCAACCTTCAGAACTCAGTCCTCAACAATCAGTTGTCAATTCTCAATTATCAATAGAATATAATCAATTCACAGTTTTCAATACTCAATACTCAATCTGCAATCTTCAAATCTCTATCCACAAACATCAATTCTCATCATTCAACCCTCAACACTCAGTCCACAATCTTCAATCTTCAATCCTCAGTCCTCAATTCTCAATCCTCAATCCTCAGTCCTCAGTCCTTAAACTTCAATCGTCAACCCTCAGCCCTCATCCTCAATCCTCAATCCTCAATCTTCAATCCTCAATCCTCAATCCTCAATCTTCAATCATCTATACTCAATCCTCAATCCTCAATCCTCAATCCTCAGTCCTCAAACCTCAAATCTCAACCTTCAATCCTCAATACTCAATCTTCAATCCTCCGTCCTCAATCCTCAATCCTCAATCCTCAATCCTCAATGTTCAATCCTCAACACCCAATCCTCAATCTTCAATCCTCAATCCTCAATCCTCAATGCTCAAACCTTAGCCCACATTCTCAATCCTCAATCCTCAATCCTCAATCTTCAATCCTCAATACTCAATCCTCAATCCTCAATCTTCAATCCTCAATACTTAATCTTCAATCCTCAATCCTCAATCCTCAATACTCAATGCTCAATCCTCAATCATCAGTCCACAACCCTCAATCTTCAATCCTCAATACTCAATCTGCAATCCTCAATCCTCAATCCTCAACCCTCAATCCTCATTCTTCAATCCTCAATACCCAATCCTCAATCTTCTATCCTCAATCCACAATCCTCAGCCCTCAATCCTCAGTCTTCGATCCTCAACACCCAATCCTCAATCTTCAATCCTCAATCCTCAATCCTCAGACCTCAATCCTCAATCTTCAATCCTCAATACTCAACCTTCAATCCTCAATCCTCAATCCTCAATCCTCAATCCTCATTCTTCAATCCGCAACACCCAATACTCAATCTTCAATCCTCAATCCTCAATCCTCAATTCTCAATCCTCAATCGTCAATCATCAATCCTCAGACCTCAAACATCAATACACAACCCTCAGTCCTCGTCCTCAATCAACAACCCTCAATCCTCGGTCCTCAATCTTCAATCATCAATATTCAATCTTCAATCCTCATTCTTCAATCCTCAATCCTCAATCCTCAATCCTCAATCCTCATTCTTCAATCCGCAACACCCAATAATCAATCTTCAATCCTCAATCCTCAATCCTCAATCCTCAATGCTCAAACCTCAATCCTCAGTCCACAACCCTCAATCTTCAATCCTCAATACTCAATCTGCAATCCTCAATCCTCAATCCTCAACTCTCAATCCTCATTCTTCAATCCTCAATACCCAATCCTCAATCTTCAATCCTCATTCTTCAATCCTCAATACCCAATCCTCAATCTTCAATCCTCAATCCCCAATCCTCAGTTCACAATCCTCAATCCTCAATCCTCAGACCTCAGGCATCAATACTCAACACTCAGTCCTCGTCCTCAATCCACAGCCCTCAATCCTCAATCCTCAACCTTCATTCATCAATATTCAACCTTCTATCCTCAATCCTGAATCCTCTATCCTCAATCCTCAATCCTCAATGCTCAATCCTCAACACCCAATCCTCAACCTTCAATCCTCAATCCTCAATCCTCAATGCTCAAACCTTAGCCCACATTCTCAATCCTCAATCCTCAATCCTCAATCTTCAATCCTCAATACTCAATCCTCAATCTTCAATCCTCATTCTTCAATCCTCAACACCCAATCCTCAATCATCAATCCTCAATCTTCAATCCTCAATCCTCAATCCTCAATCCTCAATCCTCAGACCTCAAACATCAATACACAACCCTCAGTCCTCGTCCTCAATCCACAGCCCTCAATCCTCGATGCTCAATCATCAATCATCAATATTCAATCTTCACTCCTCAATCCTCAATCCTCAATACTCAATCCGCAATCCTCAATCCTCAATCCTCAATACTCAAGCATCAACCCTCAATTCTCAATACTCAACAGAATATCCTGAATTCTCAGGATTCAATACTCAAACCTCAGCACTTAACCCTCAATCCTCAATACTCAATACCAATCCTCAATCTTCAACCTTCAATCCTCAATCCTCAATTCTCAATCCTCAATCCTCAGTCCTCAGTCCTCAAACCTCAATCGTCAACCCACAGCCCTCATCCTCGATCCTCAATCCTCAATCTTCAATCCTCAATCCTCAATTCTCAATCCTCAATCCTCAGTCCTCAGTCCTCAAACCTCAATTCTGAATCCTCAATACTCAATCTTCAATCCTCAAATCTCAATCTTCAATCCTCAATACTCAATCTTCAATCCTCCGTACTCAATCCGCTATCCTCAATCCTCAATCCTCAATCGTCAGGCTCCAATCCTCAATACTCAATCTTCAATCCTCAATCCTCAATCCTCAATCCTCATCCTTCAATCCTCAATACCCAATCCTCAATCTTCAATCCTCAATCCTCAATCCTCAATTCTCAAACCTCAATCCTCAGTCCTTAGTCCTGAAACCTCAATCGCCAACCCTCAGCCCTCATCCTCAATCCTCAATCCTCAATCCTCAATCCTCAATCCTCAATCCTCAGTCCTCAATCCTCAATCCTCGGTCTTCAATCCTCAGTCCCCAATCCACAATCTTCAATCCTCAATCCTCAGTCCTCGATCCTCAGTCCTCAATCCTCAATCCTCAATCCTCAATTATCGATCCTCAATCCTCAATCCTCAATCCTCAAAACTCAAACCTGAATCCTCAATCCTGAATCCTCAACCTTCAGAACTCAGTCCTCAACAATCAGTTGTCAATTATCAATTATCAATAAAATATAATCAATTCACAGTTTTCAATACTCAATACACAATCTTCAGTCCTCAGTCCTCAAACCTCAATCCTCAACCCTCAGCCCTCATTCTCAATCCTCAATCCGCAATTCTCAGTCCTCAGCCCTCAAACCTCAATCCTCAACCATCAGACCTCATCCTCAGTCCTCAATTATCAATCCTCAATCCTCAATCTTCAATCCTCAATACTCAATCTTCTATCCTCAATCATCAGTCCTCTATCCTCAATTCCGAATCCTCAATACTCATTCTTCAATCGTCAATAACGAATCCTCAATCTTCAATTCTTAATCCTCAATCCTCAATCCTCAATCCTCATTCTTCAATCCTCAAAACACAATCCTCAATCTTCAATCCTCAATACTCAATCTTCAATAATCAATCCTCAATTCTCAATCCTCAATACTCATTACCCAATCGTCGATACTCAATCCCCTATCCTCAATCTTCAATCCTCAATCCTCAATCCTCAATGCTCAAACCTTAGCCCACATTCTCAATCCTCAATCCTCAATCCTCAATCTTCAATCCTCAATAATCAATCCTCAATCCTCAATCTTCAATCCTCAATACTTAATCTTCAATCCTCAATCCTCAATCCTCAATACTCAATGCTCAATCCTCAATCATCAGTCCACAACCCTCAATCTTCAATCCTCAATACTCAACCTGCAATCCTCAATCCTCAATCCTCAACCCTCAATCCTCATTCTTCAATCCTCAATACCCAATCCTCAATCTTCTATCCTCAATCCACAATCCTCAGCCCTCAATCCTCAGTCTTCGATCCTCAACACCCAATCCTCAATCTTCAATCCTCAATCCTCAATCCTCAGACCTCCATCCTCAATCTTCAATCCTCAATACTCAACCTTCAATCCTCAATCCTCAATCCTCAATCCTCAATCCTCATTCTTCAATCCGCAACACCCAATACTCAATCTTCAATCCTCAATCCTCAATCCTCAATTCTCAATCCTCAATCCTCAATCATCAATCCTCATACCTCAAACATCAATACACAACCCTCAGTCCTCGTCCTCAATCCACAACCCTCAATCCTCGGTCCTCAATCTTCAATCATCAATATTCAATCTTCAATCCTCATTCTTCAATCCTCAATACCCAATCCTCAATCTTCAATCCTCAATCCCCAATCCTCAGTTCACAATCCTCAATCCTCAATCCTCAGACCTCAGGCATCAATACTCAACCCTCAGTCCTCGTCCTCAATCCACAGCCCTCAATCCTCAATCCTCAACCTTCATTCATCAATATTCAACCTTCTATCCTCAATCCTGAATCCTCAATCCTCAATGCTCAATCCTCAATGTTCAATCCTCAACACCCAATCCTCAATCGTCAATCCTCAATCCTCAATCCTCAATGCTCAAACCTTAGCCCACATTCTCAATCCTCAATCCTCAATCCTCAATCTTCAATCCTCAATACTCAATCCTCAATCTTCAATCCTCATTCTTCAATCCTCAACACCCAATCCTCAATCTTCAATCCTCAATCTTCAATCCTCAATTCTCAATCCTCCATCCTCAATCCTCAGACCTCAAACATCAATACACAACCCTCAGTCCTCGTCCTCAATCCACAGCCCTCAATCCTCGATCCTCAATCTTCAATCATCAATATTCAATGTTCACTCCTCAATCCTCAATCCTCAACACTCAATCCTCAATCCTCAATCCTCAATCCTCAATACTCAAGCATCAACCCTCAATTCTCAATACTCAACAGAATATCCTGAATTCTCGGGATTCAATACTCAAACCTCAACACTTAACCCTCAATCCTCAATACTCAATACCCAATCCTCAATCTTCAATCCTCAGTCCTCAATCCTCAATTCTCAATCGTCAACCCTCAGCCCTCATCCTCGATCCTCAATCCTCAATCTTCAATCCTCAATCCTCAATTCTCAATCCTCAATACCCAATCCTCAATCTTCAGTCCTCAGTCCACAATCCTCAGCCCTCAATCCTCAGTCTTCGATCCTCAACACCCAATCCTCAATCTTCAATCCTCAATCCTCAATCCTCAGACCTCAATCTTCAATCCTCAATCCTCAATACTCAACCTTCAATCCTCAATCCTCAATCCTCAATCCTCATTCTTCAATCCGCAATACCCAATAATCAATCTTCAATCCTCAATCCTCAATACTCAATCATCAATCCTCAGACCTCAAACATCAATACTCAACCCTCAGTCCTCGTCCTCAATCCACAACCCTCAATCCTCGGTCCTCAATCTTCAATCATCAATATTCAATATTCAATCCTCATTCTTCAATCCTCAATACCCAATCCTCAATCTTCAATCCTCAATCCCCAATCCTCAGTTCACAATCCTCAATCCTCAATCCTCAGACCTCAGGCATCTATACTCAACCCTCAGTCCTCGTCCTCAATCCACAACCCTCAATCCTCAATCCTCAACCTTCATTCATCAATATTCAACCTTCTATCCTCAATCCTGAATCCTCAATCCTCAATCCTCAATCCTCAATGTTCAATCCTCAACACCCAATCCCCAATCTTCAATCCTCAATCCTCAATCCTCAATGCTCAAACCTTAGCCCACATTCTCAATCCTCAATCCTCAATCCTCAATCTTCAATCCTCAATACTCAAACCTCAACACTTAACCCTCATTCCTCAATACTCAATCCTCAATCCTCAGGCTTCAATCCTCAATCCTCAATCCTCAATTCTCAATGCTCAACCCTCATTCCTCAGTTCTCAAACCTCAACCCTCAACCACCAGCCCTCATCCTCAATCCTCAATACTCAATCGTCAATCCTCAATCTTCAATCCTCAATACTCAATCTTCAATAATCAATCCTCAATCCCCAAACCTCATACTTCAATCCTCAATCCTCAATCCTCAATCCTCAATCCTCAATCTTCAATCCTCAATACTCAATCTTCAATCCTCAATCCTCAATCCTCAATCCTCAATGCTGAATCCACAATCCTCAATCCTCAACCCTCAATTTTCAATCCTCAATTCTCAATCTGCAATCCTCAATCCTCAATCCTCAAACCTCAATCCTCAATCCTCATTCTTCAATCCTCAACACACAATCCTCAATCTTCCATCCTCAATCCTCAATCCTCAGGCCTCACTCCTCAATCTTCAATCCTCAATACTCAATCTTCAATCCTCAATCCTCAATCCTCAATCCTCAATCCTCATTCTTCAATCCTCAACACCCAATCCTCAATCTTCAATCCTCAATCCTCAATCCTCAATTCTCAATCCTCAATCCTCAATCCTCAGACCTCAAACATCAATACTCAACCCTCAGTCCTCGTCCTCAATCCACAACAATCAATCCTCAATCCTCAATCTTCAATCATCAATATTGAATCTTCAGACCTCAATCCTCAATCCTCAATCCTCAATCCTCAATCCTCAATGTTCAACCCGCAATACCCAATCCTCAATCTTCAATCCTCAATCCTCAATCCTCAACCCTCAGCCCTCATTCTCAATCCTCAATCCTCAATTCTCAGTCCTCAGCCCTCAAACCTCAATCCTCAATCCTCAATACTCAACGCTCAATCCTCAATCCTCAATCTTCAATCCTCAATACTCAATATTCAATCCTCGATCCTCAATTCTCAATCCTCAATCTTCAATCCTCAATCGTCAATCCCCAATCCTCAACCCTCATTCTTCAATCCTCAATACCCAATCCTCCATCTTCAATCCTGAATCCTCAATCCTCAATTCTCAATGCTCAATCCGCAGTCCTCAGTTCTCAAACCTCAACCCTCAACCATCAGCCCTCATCCTCAATCCTCAATACTCAATCCTCAATCCTCAATCTTCAATCCTCAATACTCAATCTTCAATAATCAATCCTCAATTCTCAATCCTCAATACTCAATACCCAATCGTCGATACTCAATCCCCTATCCTCAATCTTCAATCCTCAATCCTCAACCTTCAATCATCAATACTCAGTCTTCAATCCTCAATCCTCAATCCTCAATCCTCAATCCTCATTCTTCAATCCCCAATACACAATCCTCAATCTTCAATCCTCAATCCTCAATCCTCAATCCTCAATTCTCAATCCTTAATCCTCAATCCTCAGACCTTAAACATCAATACTCAACCCTCAGTCCTCGTCCTCAATCCACAACAATCAATCCTCAATCCTCAATCTTCAATCATCAATATTCAATCTTCAGTCCTCAATCCTCAATCCTCAATCCTCAATCCTCAATGTTCAATCCGCTATACCCAATCCTCAATCTTCAATCCTCAATCCTCAATCCTCAATCCTCAATCCTCAATCCTCAATTCTCAATACTCAATCCTCAATCCTCAGTCCTCAAACCTCAAATCTCAACCTTCAATCCTCAATACTCAATCTCCAATCCTCCGTCCTCAATCCTCAATCCTCAATCCTCAATCCTCAATCGTCAGGCTTCAATCCTCAATACTCAATCTTCAATCCTCAATCCTCAATCCTTAATCCTCAGTCCTCATCCTTCAATCCTCAATACCCAATCCTCAATCTTCAATCCTCAATCCTCAATCCTCAATTCTCAATGCTCAATCCTCAGTCCTCAGTTCTCAAACCTCAAAACTCAATCTTCAATCCTCAATACTCAATCTTCAATCCTCCGTACTCAATCCGCTATCCTCAATCCTCAATCCTCAATCGTCAGGCTCCAATACTCAATACTCAATCTTCAATCCTCAATCCTCAATCCTCAATCCTCATCCTTCAATCCTCAATACCCAATCCTCAATCTTCAATCCTCAATCCTCAATCCACAATTCTCAAACCTCAATCCTCAGTCCTTAGTCCTGAAACCTCAATCCTCAACCCTCAGCCCTCATCCTCAATCGTCAATCCTCAATCCTCAATCCTCAATCCTCAATCCTCAGTCCTCAATCCTCAATCCTCGATCTTCAATCCTCAGTCCCCAATCCTCAATCTTCAATCCTCAATCCTCAGTCCTCGATCCTCAGTCCTCAATCCTCAATCCACAATCCTCAATTATCGATCCTCAATCCTCAATCCTCATTCCTCAAAACTCAAACCTGAATCCTCAATCCTGAATCCTCAACCTTCAGAACTCAGTCCTCAACAATCAGTTGTCAATTCTCAATTATCAATAGAATATAATCAATTCACAGTTTTCAATACTCAATACTCAATCTGCAATCTTCAAATCTCTATCCACAAACATCAATTCTCATCATTCAACCCTCAACACTCAGTCCCCAATCTTCAATCTTCAATCCTCAGTCCTCAATTCTCAATCCTCAATCCTCAGTCCTCAGTCCTTAAACTTCAATCGTCAACCCTCAGCCCTCATCCTCAATCCTCAATCCTCAATCTTCAATCCTCAATCCTCAATCCTCAATCTTCAATCATCTATACTCAATCCTCAATCCTCAATCCTCAATCCTCAGTCCTCAAACCTCAAATCTCAACCTTCAATCCTCAATACTCAATCTTCAATCCTCCGTCCTCAATCCTCAATCCTCAATCCTCAATCCTCAATGTTCAATCCTCAACACCCAATCCTCAATCTTCAATCCTCAATCCTCAATCCTCAATGCTCAAACCTTAGCCCACATTCTCAATCCTCAATCCTCAATCCTCAATCTTCAATCCTCAATACTCAATCCTCAATCCTCAATCTTCAATCCTCAATACTTAATCTTCAATCCTCAATCCTCAATCCTCAATACTCAATGCTCAATCCTCAATCATCAGTCCACAACCCTCAATCTTCAATCCTCAATACTCAATCTGCAATCCTCAATCCTCAATCCTCAACCCTCAATCCTCATTCTTCAATCCTCAATACCCAATCCTCAATCTTCTATCCTCAATCCACAATCCTCAGCCCTCAATCCTCAGTCTTCGATCCTCAACACCCAATCCTCAATCTTCAATCCTCAATCCTCAATCCTCAGACCTCAATCCTCAATCTTCAATCCTCAATACTCAACCTTCAATCCTCAATCCTCAATCCTCAATCCTCAATCCTCATTCTTCAATCCGCAACACCCAATACTCAATCTTCAATCCTCAATCCTCAATCCTCAATTCTCAATCCTCAATCGTCAATCATCAATCCTCAGACCTCAAACATCAATACACAACCCTCAGTCCTCGTCCTCAATCAACAACCCTCAATCCTCGGTCCTCAATCTTCAATCATCAATATTCAATCTTCAATCCTCATTCTTCAATCCTCAATACCCAATCCTCAATCTTCAATCCTCAATCCTCAATCCTCAGTTCACAATCCTCAATCCTCAATCCTCAGACCTCAGGCATCAATACTCAACCCTCAGTCCTCGTCCTCAATCCACAGCCCTCAATCCTCAATCCTCAACCTTCATTCATCAATATTCAACCTTCTATCCTCAATCCTGAATCCTCAATCCTCAATCCTCAATCCTCAATGTTCAATCCTCAACACCCAATCCTCAATCTTCAATCCTCAATCCTCAATCCTCAATGCTCAAACCTTAGCCCACATTCTCAATCCTCAATCCTCAATCCTCAATCTTCAATCCTCAATAATCAATCCTCAATCCTCAATCTTCAATCCTCAATACTTAATCTTCAATCCTCAATCCTCAATCCTCAATACTCAATGCTCAATCCTCAATCATCAGTCCACAACCCTCAATCTTCAATCCTCAATACTCAACCTGCAATCCTCAATCCTCAATCCTCAACCCTCAATCCTCATTCTTCAATCCTCAATACCCAATCCTCAATCTTCTATCCTCAATCCACAATCCTCAGCCCTCAATCCTCAGTCTTCGATCCTCAACACCCAATCCTCAATCTTCAATCCTCAATCCTCAATCCTCAGACCTCCATCCTCAATCTTCAATCCTCAATACTCAACCTTCAATCCTCAATCCTCAATCCTCAATCCTCAATCCTCATTCTTCAATCCGCAACACCCAATACTCAATCTTCAATCCTCAATCCTCAATCCTCAATTCTCAATCCTCAATCCTCAATCATCAATCCTCATACCTCAAACATCAATACACAACCCTCAGTCCTCGTCCTCAATCCACAACCCTCAATCCTCGGTCCTCAATCTTCAATCATCAATATTCAATCTTCAATCCTCATTCTTCAATCCTCAATACCCAATCCTCAATCTTCAATCCTCAATCCCCAATCCTCAGTTCACAATCCTCAATCCTCAATCCTCAGACCTCAGGCATCAATACTCAACCCTCAGTCCTCGTCCTCAATCCACAGCCCTCAATCCTCAATCCTCAACCTTCATTCATCAATATTCAACCTTCTATCCTCAATCCTGAATCCTCAATCCTCAATGCTCAATCCTCAATGTTCAATCCTCAACACCCAATCCTCAATCGTCAATCCTCAATCCTCAATCCTCAATGCTCAAACCTTAGCCCACATTCTCAATCCTCAATCCTCAATCCTCAATCTTCAATCCTCAATACTCAATCCTCAATCTTCAATCCTCATTCTTCAATCCTCAACACCCAATCCTCAATCTTCAATCCTCAATCTTCAATCCTCAATTCTCAATCCTCCATCCTCAATCCTCAGACCTCAAACATCAATACACAACCCTCAGTCCTCGTCCTCAATCCACAGCCCTCAATCCTCGTTCCTCAATCTTCAATCATCAATATTCAATGTTCACTCCTCAACCCTCAATCCTCAACACTCAATCCTCAATCCTCAATCCTCAATCCTCAATACTCAAGCATCAACCCTCAATTCTCAATACTCAACAGCATATCCTGAATTCTCGGGATTCAATACTCATACCTCAACACTTAACCCTCAATCCTCAATACTCAATACCCAATCCTCAATCTTCAACCTTCAATCCTCAATCCTCAATTCTCAATCCTCAATCCTCAGTCCTCAGTCCTCAAACCTCAATTCTGAATCCTCAATACTCAATCTTCAATCCTCAACCTTCAGTCCTCAATACTCAACTATCAGTCCTCAATCTTCAATCCTCAATCCTCAATCCTCAATCCTCAATCCACAACCCTCAACCCTCAATCCTCAATTTTCAATCCTCAATACTCAATCTTCAATCCTCAATCCTCAGTCCTCAGTCCTCAATCCTCAATCCTCATTCTACAATCCTCAATACCCAATCCTCAACCTTCTATCTTCAATCCTCAATCCTCAATTCTCAATCCTCAATCCTCAGTCCTCAGTCCTCAAACCTCAATTCTGAATCCTCAATACTCAATTCTCAATCCTCAATCTTCAATCCTCAATACTTAATCTTCAATCCTCAATCCTCAATCCTCAATCCTCAATCCTCAATGCTCAATCCTCAATCCTCAATCCACAACCCTCAATCTTCAATCCTCAATACTCAGTCTGCAACCCTCGATCCTCAATCCTCAACCCTCAATCCTCATTCTTCAATCCTCAATACCCAATCCTCAATCTTCAATCCTCAGTCCACAATCCTCAGCCCTCAATCATCAGTCTTCGATCCTCAACACCCAATCCTCAATCTTCAATCCTCAATCCTCAATCTTCAGACCTCAATCTTCAATCTTCAATCCTCAATACTCAACCTTCAATCCTCAATCCTCAATCCTCAATCCTCAATCCTCATTCTTCAATCCGCAACACCCAATACTCAATCCTCAATACTCAACCCTCAATACTCAATCATCAATCCTCAGACCTCAAACATCAATACTCAACCCTCAGTCCTCGTCCTCAATCCACAACCCTCAATCCTCGGTCCTCAATCTTCAATCATCAATATTCAATCTTCAATCCTCATTCTTCAATCCTCAATACCCAATCCTCAATCTTCAATCCTCAATCCCCAATCCTCAGTTTACAATCCTCAATCCTCAATCCTCAGACCTCAGGCATCAATACTCAACACTCAGTCCTCGTCCTCAATCCACAGCCCTCAATCCTCAATCCTCAACCTTCATTCATCAATATTCAACCTTCTATCCTCAATCCTGAATCCTCAATCCTCAATCCTCAATCCTCAATGTTCAATCCTCAACACCCAATCCTCAACCTTCAATCCTCAATCCTCAATCCTCAATGCTCAAACCTTAGCCCACATTCTCAATCCTCAATCCTCAATCCTCAATCTTTAATCCTCAATACTCAATCCTCAATCTTCAATCCTCATTCTTCAATCCTCAACACCCAATCCTCAATCTTCAATCCTCAATCTTCAATCCTCAATTCTCAATCCTCAATCCTCAATCCTCAGACCTCAAACATCAATACACAACCCTCAGTCCTCGTCCTCAATCCACAGCCCTCAATCCTCGATCCTCAATCATCAATCATCAATATTCAATCTTCACTCCTCAATCCTCAATCCTCAATACTCAATCCTCAATCCTCAATCCTCAATCCTCAATACTCAAGCATCAACACTCAATTCTCAATACTCAACAGAATATCCTGAATTCTCAGGATTCAATACTCAAACCTCAACACTTAACCCTCAATCCTCAATACTCAATACCCAATCCTCAATCTTCAACCTTCGATCCTCAATCCTCAATTCTCAATCCTCAATCCTCAGTCCTCAGTCCTCAAACCTCAATCGTCAACCCTCAGCCCTCATCCTCGATCCTCAATCCTCAATCCTCAATCCTCATTCTTCAATCCGCAATACCCAATAATCAATCTTCAATCCTCAATCCTCAATACTCAATCATCAATCCTCAGACCTCAAACATCAATACTCAACCCTCAGTCCTCGTCCTCAATCCACAACCCTCAATCCTCGGTCCTCAATCTTCAATCATCAATATTCAATATTCAATCCTCATTCTTCAATCCTCAATACCCAATCCTCAATCTTCAATCCTCAATCCTCAATCCTCAATCCTCAATCCTCATTCTTCAATCCTCAATACGCAATCCTCAATCTTCAATCCTCAATCCTCAATCCTCAAGTCTCAATCGTTAATCCTCAATCCTCAGACCTTAAACATCAATACTCAACCCTCAGTCCTCGTCCTCAATCTACAACAATCAATCCTCAATCCTCATTCTTCAATCATTAATATTCAATCTTCAGTCCTCAATCCTCAATCCTCAATCCTCAAACCTCAATCCTCAATGTTCAATCCGCAATACCCAATCCTCAATGTTCAATACTCAATCCTCAATCCTCAATCCTCAATCCTCAATACTCAATCCTCAATCCTCAGTCCTCAAACCTCAAAACTCAATCTTCAATCCTCAATACTCAATCTTCAATCCTCCGTACTCAATCCGCTATCCTCAATCCTCAATCCTCAATCGTCAGGCTCCAATCCTCAATACTCAATCTTCAATCCTCAATCCTCAATCCTCAATCCTCATCCTTCAATCCTCAATACCCAATCCTCAATCTTCAATCCTCAATCCTCAATCCTCAATTCTCAAACCTCAATCCTCAGTCCTTAGTCCTGAAACCTCAATCGTCAACCCTCAGCCCTCATCCTCAATCCTCAATCCTCAGTCCTCAATCCTCAATCCTCAATCCTCAGTCCTCAATCCTCAATCCTCGGTCTTCAATCCTCAGTCCCCAATCCTCAATCTTCAATACTCAATCCTCAGTCCTCGATCCTCAGTCCTCAATCCTCAATCCTCAATCCTCAATTATCGATCCTCAAACCTCAATCCTCAATCCTCAAAACTCAAACCTGAATCCTCAATCCTGAATCCTCAACCTTCAGAACTCAGTCCTCAACAATCAGTTGTCAATTATCAATTATCAATAAAATATAATCAATTCACAGTTTTCAATACTCAATACTCAATCTTCAGTCCTCAGTCCTCAAACCTCAATCCTCAACCCTCAGCCCTCATTCTCAATCCTCAATCCGCAATTCTCAGTCCTCAGCCCTCAATCCTCAATCCTCAACCTTCATTCATCAATATTCAACCTTCTATCCTCAATCCTGAATCCTCTATCCTCAATCCTCAATCCTCAATGTTCAATCCTCAACACCCAATCCTCAACATTCAATCCTCAATCCTCAATCCTCAATGCTCAAACCTTAGCCCACATTCTCAATCCTCAATCCTCAATCGTCAATCTTCAATCCTCAATACTCAATCCTCAATCTTCAATCCTCATTCTTCAATCCTCAACACCCAATCCTCAATCATCAATCCTCAATCTTCAATCCTCAATCCTCAATCCTCAATCCTCAATCCTCAGACCTCAAACATCAATACACAACCCTCAGTCCTCGTCCTCAATCCACAGCCCTCAATCCTCGATGCTCAATCATCAATCATCAATATTCAATCTTCACTCCTCAATCCTCAATCCTCAATACTCAATCCGCAATCCTCAATCCTCAATCCCGAATCCTCAGTTCACAATCCTCAATCCTCAATCCTCAGACCTCAGGCATCAATACTCAACACTCAGTCCTCGTCCTCAATCCACAGCCCTCAATCCTCAATCCTCAACCTTCATTCATCAATATTCAACCTTCTATCCTCAATCCTGAATCCTCTATCCTCAATCCTCAATCCTCAATGTTCAATCCTCAACACCCAATCCTCAACATTCAATCCTCAATCCTCAATCCTCAATGCTCAAACCTTAGCCCACATTCTCAATCCTCAATCCTCAATCGTCAATCTTCAATCCTCAATACTCAATCCTCAATCTTCAATCCTCATTCTTCAATCCTCAACACCCAATCCTCAATCATCAATCCTCAATCTTCAATCCTCAATCCTCAATCCTCAATCCTCAATCCTCAGACCTCAAACATCAATACACAACCCTCAGTCCTCGTCCTCAATCCACAGCCCTCAATCCTCGATGCTCAATCATCAATCATCAATATTCAATCTTCACTCCTCAATCCTCAATCCTCAATACTCAATCCGCAATCCTCAATCCTCAATCCTCAATACTCAAGCATCAACCCTCAATTCTCAATACTCAACAGAATATCCTGAATTCTCAGGATTCAATACTCAAACCTCAGCACTTAACCCTCAATCCTCAATACTCAATACCAATCCTCAATCTTCAACCTTCAATCCTCAATCCTCAATTCTCAATCCTCAATCCTCAGTCCTCAGTCCTCAAACCTCAATCGTCAACCCACAGCCCTCATCCTCGATCCTCAATCCTCAATCTTCAATCCTCAATCCTCAATTCTCAATCCTCAATCCTCAGTCCTCAGTCCTCAAACCTCAATTCTGAATCCTCAATACTCAATCTTCAATCCTCAATCATCAATCCTCATACCTCAAACATCAATACACAACCCTCAGTCCTCGTCCTCAATCCACAGCCCTCAATCCTCGATGCTCAATCATCAATCATCAATATTCAATCTTCACTCCTCAATCCTCAATCCTCAATACTCAATCCGCAATCCTCAATCCTCAATCCCGAATCCTCAGTTCACAATCCTCAATCCTCAATCCTCAGACCTCAGGCATCAATACTCAACACTCAGTCCTCGTCCTCAATCCACAGCCCTCAATCCTCAATCCTCAACCTTCATTCATCAATATTCAACCTTCTATCCTCAATCCTGAATCCTCTATCCTCAATCCTCAATCCTCAATGTTCAATCCTCAACACCCAATCCTCAACATTCAATCCTCAATCCTCAATCCTCAATGCTCAAACCTTAGCCCACATTCTCAATCCTCAATCCTCAATCGTCAATCTTCAATCCTCAATACTCAATCCTCAATCTTCAATCCTCATTCTTCAATCCTCAACACCCAATCCTCAATCATCAATCCTCAATCTTCAATCCTCAATCCTCAATCCTCAATCCTCAATCCTCAGACCTCAAACATCAATACACAACCCTCAGTCCTCGTCCTCAATCCACAGCCCTCAATCCTCGATGCTCAATCATCAATCATCAATATTCAATCTTCACTCCTCAATCCTCAATCCTCAATACTCAATCCGCAATCCTCAATCCTCAATCCTCAATACTCAAGCATCAACCCTCAATTCTCAATACTCAACAGAATATCCTGAATTCTCAGGATTCAATACTCAAACCTCAGCACTTAACCCTCAATCCTCAATACTCAATACCAATCCTCAATCTTCAACCTTCAATCCTCAATCCTCAATTCTCAATCCTCAATCCTCAGTCCTCAGTCCTCAAACCTCAATCGTCAACCCACAGCCCTCATCCTCGATCCTCAATCCTCAATCTTCAATCCTCAATCCTCAATTCTCAATCCTCAATCCTCAGTCCTCAGTCCTCAAACCTCAATTCTGAATCCTCAATACTCAATCTTCAATCCTCAATCATCAATCCTCATACCTCAAACATCAATACACAACCCTCAGTCCTCGTCCTCAATCCACAACCCTCAATCCTCGGTCCTCAATCTTCAATCATCAATATTCAATCTTCAATCCTCATTCTTCAATCCTCAATACCCAATCCTCAATCTTCAATCCTCAATCCCCAATCCTCAGTTCACAATCCTCAATCCTCAATCCTCAGACCTCAGGCATCAATACTCAACCCTCAGTCCTCGTCCTCAATCCACAGCCCTCAATCCTCAATCCTCAACCTTCATTCATCAATATTCAACCTTCTATCCTCAATCCTGAATCCTCAATCCTCAATGCTCAATCCTCAATGTTCAATCCTCAACACCCAATCCTCAATCGTCAATCCTCAATCCTCAATCCTCAATGCTCAAACCTTAGCCCACATTCTCAATCCTCAATCCTCAATCCTCAATCTTCAATCCTCAATACTCAATCCTCAATCTTCAATCCTCATTCTTCAATCCTCAACACCCAATCCTCAATCTTCAATCCTCAATCTTCAATCCTCAATTCTCAATCCTCCATCCTCAATCCTCAGACCTCAAACATCAATACACAACCCTCAGTCCTCGTCCTCAATCCACAGCCCTCAATCCTCGATCCTCAATCTTCAATCATCAATATTCAATGTTCACTCCTCAATCCTCAATCCTCAACACTCAATCCTCAATCCTCAATCCTCAATCCTCAATACTCAAGCATCAACCCTCAATTCTCAATACTCAACAGAATATCCTGAATTCTCGGGATTCAATACTCAAACCTCAACACTTAACCCTCAATCCTCAATACTCAATACCCAATCCTCAATCTTCAATCCTCAGTCCTCAATCCTCAATTCTCAATCGTCAACCCTCAGCCCTCATCCTCGATCCTCAATCCTCAATCTTCAATCCTCAATCCTCAATTCTCAATCCTCAATACCCAATCCTCAATCTTCAGTCCTCAGTCCACAATCCTCAGCCCTCAATCCTCAGTCTTCGATCCTCAACACCCAATCCTCAATCTTCAATCCTCAATCCTCAATCCTCAGACCTCAATCTTCAATCCTCAATCCTCAATACTCAACCTTCAATCCTCAATCCTCAATCCTCAATCCTCATTCTTCAATCCGCAATACCCAATAATCAATCTTCAATCCTCAATCCTCAATACTCAATCATCAATCCTCAGACCTCAAACATCAATACTCAACCCTCAGTCCTCGTCCTCAGTCCACAACCCTCAATCCTCGGTCCTCAATCTTCAATCATCAATATTCAATATTCAATCCTCATTCTTCAATCCTCAATACCCAATCCTCAATCTTCAATCCTCAATCCCCAATCCTCAGTTCACAATCCTCAATCCTCAATCCTCAGACCTCAGGCATCTATACTCAACCCACAGTCCTCGTCCTCAATCCACAACCCTCAATCCTCAATCCTCAACCTTCATTCATCAATATTCAACCTTCTATCCTCAATCCTGAATCCTCAATCCTCAATCCTCAATCCTCAATGTTCAATCCTCAACACCCAATCCCCAATCTTCAATCCTCAATCCTCAATCCTCAATGCTCAAACCTTAGCCCACATTCTCAATCCTCAATCCTCAATCCTCAATCTTCAATCCTCAATACTCAAACCTCAACACTTAACCCTCATTCCTCAATACTCAATCCTCAATCCTCAGGCTTCAATCCTCAATCCTCAATCCTCAATTCTCAATGCTCAACCCTCATTCCTCAGTTCTCAAACCTCAACCCTCAACCACCAGCCCTCATCCTCAATCCTCAATACTCAATCGTCAATCCTCAATCTTCAATCCTCAATACTCAATCTTCAATAATCAATCCTCAATCCCCAAACCTCATACTTCAATCCTCAATCCTCAATCCTCAATCCTCAATCCTCAATCTTCAATCCTCAATACTCAATCTTCAATCCTCAATCCTCAATCCTCAATCCTCAATGCTGAATCCACAATCCTCAATCCTCAACCCTCAATTTTCAATCCTCAATTCTCAATCTGCAATCCTCAATCCTCAATCCTCAAACCTCAATCCTCAATCCTCATTCTTCAATCCTCAACACACAATCCTCAATCTTCCATCCTCAATCCTCAATCCTCAGGCCTCACTCCTCAATCTTCAATCCTCAATACTCAATCTTCAATCCTCAATCCTCAATCCTCAATCCTCAATCCTCATTCTTCAATCCTCAACACCCAATCCTCAATCTTCAATCCTCAATCCTCAATCCTCAATTCTCAATCCTCAATCCTCAATCCTCAGACCTCAAACATCAATACTCAACCCTCAGTCCTCGTCCTCAATCCACAACAATCAATCCTCAATCCTCAATCTTCAATCATCAATATTGAATCTTCAGACCTCAATCCTCAATCCTCAATCCTCAATCCTCAATCCTCAATGTTCAACCCGCAATACCCAATCCTCAATCTTCAATCCTCAATCCTCAATCCTCAACCCTCAGCCCTCATTCTCAATCCTCAATCCTCAATTCTCAGTCCTCAGCCCTCAAACCTCAATCCTCAATCCTCAATACTCAACGCTCAATCCTCAATCCTGAATCTTCAATCCTCAATACTCAATATTCAATCCTCGATCCTCAATTCTCAATCCTCAATCTTCAATCCTCAATCGTCAATCCCCAATCCTCAACCCTCATTCTTCAATCCTCAATACCCAATCCTCCATCTTCAATCCTGAATCTTCAATCCTCAATTCTCAATGCTCAATCCGCAGTCCTCAGTTCTCAAACCTCAACCCTCAACCATCAGCCCTCATCCTCAATCCTCAATACTCAATCCTCAATCCTCAATCTTCAATCCTCAATACTCAATCTTCAATAATCAATCCTCAATTCTCAATCCTCAATACTCAATACCCAATCGTCGATACTCAATCCCCTATCCTCAATCTTCAATCCTCAATCCTCAATCCTCAATCCTCAATCCTCAATCCTCAATCTTCAATCCTCAATACTCAATCTTCAATCCTCAATCCTCAATCCTCAATCCTCAATCATCAATCCTCAATCCTCAACCTTCAATCATCAATACTCAGTCTTCAATCCTCAATCCTCAATCCTCAATCCTCAATCCTCATTCTTCAATCCCCAATACACAATCCTCAATCTTCAATCCTCAATCCTCAATCCTCAATCCTCAATTCTCAATCCTTAATCCTCAATCCTCAGACCTTAAACATCAATACTCAACCCTCAGTCCTCGTCCTCAATCCACAACAATCAATCCTCAATCCTCAATCTTCAATCATCAATATTCAATCTTCAGTCCTCAATCCTCAATCCTCAATCCTCAATCCTCAATGTTCAATCCGCTATACCCAATCCTCAATCTTCAATCCTCAATCCTCAATCCTCAATCCTCAATCCTCAATCCTCAATTCTCAATACTCAATCCTCAATCCTCAGTCCTCAAACCTCAAATCTCAACCTTCAATCCTCAATACTCAATCTCCAATCCTCCGTCCTCAATCCTCAATCCTCAATCCTCAATCCTCAATCGTCAGGCTTCAATCCTCAATACTCAATCTTCAATCCTCAATCCTCAATCCTTAATCCTCAGTCCTCATCCTTCAATCCTCAATACCCAATCCTCAATCTTCAATCCTCAATCCTCAATCCTCAATTCTCAATGCTCAATCCTCAGTCCTCAGTTCTCAAACCTCAAAACTCAATCTTCAATCCTCAATACTCAATCTTCAATCCTCCGTACTCAATCCGCTATCCTCAATCCTCAATCCTCAATCGTCAGGCTCCAATACTCAATACTCAATCTTCAATCCTCAATCCTCAATCCTCAATCCTCATCCTTCAATCCTCAATACCCAATCCTCAATCTTCAATCCTCAATCCTCAATCCACAATTCTCAAACCTCAATCCTCAGTCCTTAGTCCTGAAACCTCAATCCTCAACCCTCAGCCCTCATCCTCAATCGTCAATCCTCAATCCTCAATCCTCAATCCTCAATCCTCAGTCCTCAATCCTCAATCCTCGATCTTCAATCCTCAGTCCCCAATCCTCAATCTTCAATCCTCAATCCTCAGTCCTCGATCCTCAGTCCTCAATCCTCAATCCACAATCCTCAATTATCGATCCTCAATCCTCAATCCTCATTCCTCAAAACTCAAACCTGAATCCTCAATCCTGAATCCTCAACCTTCAGAACTCAGTCCTCAACAATCAGTTGTCAATTCTCAATTATCAATAGAATATAATCAATTCACAGTTTTCAATACTCAATACTCAATCTGCAATCTTCAAATCTCTATCCACAAACATCAATTCTCATCATTCAACCCTCAACACTCAGTCCCCAATCTTCAATCTTCAATCCTCAGTCCTCAATTCTCAATCCTCAATCCTCAGTCCTCAGTCCTTAAACTTCAATCGTCAACCCTCAGCCCTCATCCTCAATCCTCAATCCTCAATCTTCAATCCTCAATCCTCAATCCTCAATCTTCAATCATCTATACTCAATCCTCAATCCTCAATCCTCAATCCTCAGTCCTCAAACCTCAAATCTCAACCTTCAATCCTCAATACTCAATCTTCAATCCTCCGTCCTCAATCCTCAATCTTCAATCCTCAATCCTCAATCGTCAGGCTTCAATCCTCAATACTCAATCTTCAATCCTCAATCCTCAATCCTCAATCCTCAGTCCTCATCCTTCAATCCTCAATACCCAATCCTCAATCTTCAATCCTCAATCCTCAATCCTCAATTCTCAATGCTCAATCCTCAGTCCTCAGTTCTCAAACCTCAACCCTCAACCATCATCCCTCATCCTCAATCCTCAATACTCAATCCTCAATCCTCAATCTTCAATCCTCAATATTCAATCTTCAATAATCAATCCTCAATTCTCAATCCTCAATACTCATTCCTCAATCGTCGATCCTCAATCCCCAATCCTCAATCTTCAATCCTCAATCCTCAATCCTCAATCCTCAACCCTCAATCCTCAATCTTCAAACCTCAATACTCAATCTTCAATCCTCAATCCTCAATCCTCAATCCTCAATCCTCAATCCTCAATCCTCAACCATTAGTCATCAATACTCAGTCTTCAATCCTCAATCCTCAATCCTCAATCCTCAATCCTCATTCTTCAATCCTCAATACGCAATCCTCAATCTTCAATCCTCAATCCTCAATCCTCAATTCTCAATCCTTAATCCTCAATCCTCAGACCTTAAACATCAATACTCAACCCTCGGTCCTCGTCCTCAATCTACAACAATCAATCCTCAATCCTCATTCTTCAATCATTAATATTCAATCTTCAGTCCTCAATCCTCAATCCTCAATCCTCAAACCTCAATCCTCAATGTTCAATCCGCAATACCCAATCCTCAATCTTCAATACTCAATCCTCAATCCTCAATCCTCAATCCTCAATACTCAATCCTCAATCCTCAGTCCTCAAACCTCAAAACTCAATCTTCAATCCTCAATACTCAATCTTCAATCCTCCGTACTCAATCCGCTATCCTCAATCCTCAATCCTCAATCGTCAGGCTCCAATACTCAATACTCAATCTTCAATCCTCAATCCTCAATCCTCAATCCTCATCCTTCAATCCTCAATACCCAATCCTCAATCTTCAATCCTCAATCCTCAATCCACAATTCTCAAACCTCAATCCTCAGTCCTTAGTCCTGAAACCTCAATCCTCAACCCTCAGCCCTCATCCTCAATCGTCAGTCCTCAATCCTCAATCCTCAATCCTCAATCCTCAGTCCTCAATCCTCAATCCTCGATCTTCAATCCTCAGTCCCCAATCTTCAATCCTCCATCCTCAATCCTTAATCCTCAATCCTCAACCCTCAATCGTCAGGCTTCAATCCTCAATACTCAATCTTCAACCCTCAATCCTCCATCCTCATTCCTCAATCCTCATTCTGCAATCCTCATTCTTCAATCCTCAATACCCAATCCTCAATCTTCAATCTTCAATCCTCAGTCCTCAATTCTCAATCCTCAATCCTCAGTCCTCAGTCCTTAAACTTCAATCGTCAACCCTCAGCCCTCATCCTCAATCCTCAATCCTCAATCTTCAATCCTCAATCCTCAATCCTCAATCTTCAATCATCTATACTCAATCCTCAATCCTCAATCCTCAATCCTCAATACTCAATCCTCAATTTTCAATCCTCAATACTCAATCCTCAATCCTCAATCCTCAATCCTCAATCCTCTATCCTCAATCCTCATTCTACAATCCTCAATACCCAATCCTCAATCTTCAATCCTCAATCCTCAATCCTCAATTCTCAATCCTCAATCCTCAGTCCTCAGTCCTCAAACCTCAATCCTCAACCCTCAGCCCTCATTCTCAATCCTCAATCCGCAATTCTCAGTCCACAGCCCTCAAACCTCTATCCTCAACCATCAGACCTCATCCTCAGTCCTCAGTTATCAATCCTCTATACTCAATCTACAATCCTCAATACTCAATTTTCTCTCCTCAATCCTCAGTCCTCTAACCTCAATTCTGAATCCTCAATACTCTATCTTCAATCCTCAACCTTCAGTCCTCAATACTCAACTATCAGTCCTCAATTCTCAATACTCAATACTGAATCCTCAATCTCCAATCCTCAATACCCAATCTTCAATCCTCAATCCTCAATCCTCAATCCTCAATGCTCAAACCTCAATCCTCAGTCCACAACCCTCAATCTTCAATCCTCAATACCCAATCCTCAATCTTCAATCCTCAATCCACAATCCTCAGCCCTCAATCCTCAGTCTTCGATCCTCAACACCCAATCCTCAATCTTCATTGCTCAATCCTCAATCCTCAGACCTCAATCCTCAATCTTCAATCCTCAATACTCAACCTTCAATCCTCAATCCTCAATCTTCAATCCTCAATCCTCATTCTTCAATCCGCAACACCCAATACTCAATCTTCAATCCTCAATCCTCAATCCTCAATTCTCAATCCTCAATCCTCAATCATCAATCCTCAGACCTCAAACATCAATACACAACCCTCAGTCCTCGTCCTCAATCCACAACCCTCAATCCTCGGTCCTCAATCTTCAATCATCAATATTGAATCTTCAATCCTCATTCTTCAATCCTCAATACCCAATCCTCAATCTTCAATCCTCAATCCCCAATCCTCAGTTCACAATCCTCAATCCTCAATCCTCAGACCTCAGGCATCAATACTCAACACTCAGTCCTCGTCCTCAATCCACAGCCCTCAATCCTCAATCCTCAACCTTCATTCATCAATATTCAACCTTCTATCCTCAATCCTGAATCCTCAACCCTCAATCCTCAATCCTCAATGTTCAATCCTCAACACCCAATCCTCAACCTTCAATCCTCAATCCTCAATCCTCAATTCTCAAACCTTAGCCCACATTCTCAATCCTCAATCCTCAATCCTCAATCTTCAATCCTCAATACTCAATCCTCAATCTTCAATCCTCATTCTTCAATCCTCAACACCCAATCCTCAATCATCAATCCTCAATCTTCAATCCTCAATCCTCAATCCTCAATCCTCAATCCTCAGACCTCAAACATCAATACACAACCCTCAGTCCTCGTCCTCAATCCACAGCCCTCAATCCTCGATGCTCAATCATCAATCATCAATATTCAATCTTCACTCCTCAATCCTCAATCCTCAATACTCATTCCGCAATCCTCAATCCTCAATCCTCAATACTCAAGCATCAACCCTCAATTCTCAATACTCAACAGAATATCCTGAATTCTCAGGATTCAATACTCAAACCTCAACACTTAACCCTCAATCCTCAATACTCAATACCAATCCTCAATCTTCAACCTTCAATCCTCAATCCTCAATTCTCAATCCTCAATCCTCAGTCCTCAGTCCTCAAACCTCAATCGTCAACCCACAGCCCTCATCCTCGATCCTCAATCCTCAATCTTCAATCCTCAATCCTCAATTCTCAATCCTCAATCCTCAGTCCTCAGTCCTCAAACCTCAATTCTGAATCCTCAATACTCAATCTTCAATCCTCAACCTTCAGTCCTCAATACTCAACTATCAGTCCTCAATCTTCAATCCTCAATCCTCAATCCTCAATCCTCAATCCACAGCCCTCAACCCTCAATCCTCAATTTTCAATCCTCAATACTCAATCTTCAATCCTCAATCCTCAGTCCTCAGTCCTCAATCCTCAATCCTCATTCTACAATCCTCAATACCCAATCCTCAACCTTCAATCCTCAATCCTCAATCCTCAATTCTCAATCCTCAATCCTCAGTCCTCAGTCCTCAAACCTCAATTCTGAATCCTCAATACTCAATTCTCAATCCTCAATTCTCAAACCTCAATCCTCAGTCCTTAGTCCTGAAACCTCAATCGCCAACCCTCAGCCCTCATCCTCAATCCTCAGTCCCCAATCCACAATCTTCAATCCTCAATCCTCAGTCCTCGATCCTCAGTCCTCAATCCTCAATCCTCAATCCTCAATTATCGATCCTCAATCCTCAATCCTCAATCCTCAAAACTCAAACCTGAATCCTCAATCCTGAATCCTCAACCTTCAGAACTCAGTCCTCAACAATCAGTTGTCAATTATCAATTATCAATAAAATATAATCAATTCACAGTTTTCAATACTCAATACACAATCTTCAGTCCTCAGTCCTCAAACCTCAATCCTCAACCCTCAGCCCTCATTCTCAATCCTCAATCCGCAATTCTCAGTCCTCAGCCCTCAAACCTCAATCCTCAACCATCAGACCTCATCCTCAGTCCTCAATTATCAATCCTCAATCCTCAATCTTCAATCCTCAATACTCAATACTCATTCTTCAATCGTCAATAACGAATCCTCAATCTTCAATTCTTAATCCTCAATCCTCAATCCTCAATCCTCATTCTTCAATCCTCAAAACACAATCCTCAATCTTCACTCCTCAATACTCAATCTTCAATAATCAATCCTCAATTCTCAATCCTCAATACTCATTACCCAATCGTCGATACTCAATCCCCTATCCTCAATCTTCAATCCTCAATCCTCAATCCTCAATCCTCAATCCTCAATCCTCAGTCCTCAAAACTCAAACCTGAATCCTCAACCTTCAGAACTCAGTCCTCAACAATCAGTTGTCAATTCTCAATTATCAATAGCATATAATCAGTTCACAGTTTTCAATACTCAATACTCAATCTGCAATCTTCAAATCTCTATCCACAAACATCAATTCTCATCATTCAACCCTCAACACTCAGTCCCCAATCCTCAATCTTCAACACTCAATCCTCAATCCTCAATCCTCAATCCTCAATCTTCAATCCTCAATACTCAATCTTCAATCCTCCATCCTCAATCCTTAATCCTCAATCCTCAATCCTCAATCGTCAGGCTTCAATCCTCAATACTCAATCTTCAATCCTCAATCCTCAATCCTCATTCCTCAATCCTCATTCTTCAATCCTCAATACCCAATCCTCAATCTTCAATCTTCAATCCTCAATCCTCAATTCTCTATCCTCAATCCTCAGTCCTCAGTCCTCAAACTTCAATCGTCAACCCTCAGCCCTCATCCTCAACCCTCAATCCTCAATTTTCAATCCTCCATCCTCAATCCTCATGCCTCAATCCTCAATCCTCAATCCTCTGTCATCAAACCTCAATCCTGAATCCTGAATCCTGAATCCTCAATCTTCAATCATCTATACTCAATCCTCAATCCTCAATCCTCAACCCTCAATCCTCATTCTTCAATCCTCAATACCCAATCCTCAATCTTCAATCCTCAATCCACAATCCTCAGCCCTCAATCCTCAGTCTTCGATCCTCAACACCCAATCCTCAATCTTCAATCCTCAATCCTCAATCCTCAGACCTCAATCCTCAATCTTCAATCCTCAATACTCAACCTTCAATCCTCAATCCTCAATCCTCAATCCTCAATCCTCATCCTTCAATCCGCAACACCCAATACTCAATCTTCAATCCTCAATCCTCAATCCTCAATTCTCAATCCTCAATCGTCAATCATCAATCCTCAGACCTCAAACATCAATACACAACCCTCAGTCCTCGTCCTCAATCCACAACCCCCAATCCTCGGTCCTCAATCTTCAATCATCAATATTCAATCTTCAATCCTCATTCTTCAATCCTCAATACCCAATCCTCAATCTTCAATCCTCAATCCTCAATCCTCAGTTCACAATCCTCAATCCTCAATCCTCAGACCTCAGGCATCAATACTCAACCCTCAGTCCTCGTCCTCTATCCACAGCCCTCAATCCTCAATCCTCAACCTTCATTCATCAATATTCAACCTTCTATCCTCAATCCTGAATCCTCAATCCTCAATCCTCAATCCTCAATGTTCAATCCTCAACACCCAATCCTCAATCTTCAATCCTCAATCCTCAATCCTCAATGCTCAAACCTTAGCCCACATTCTCAATCCTCAATCCTCAATCCTCAATCTTCAATCCTCAATACTCAATCCTCAATCCTCAATCTTCAATCCTCAATACTTAATCTTCAATCCTCAATCCTCAATCCTCAATACTCAATGCTCAATCCTCAATCATCAGTCCACAACCCTCAATCTTCAATCCTCAATACTCAATCTGCAATCCTCAATCCTCAATCCTCAACCCTCAATCCTCATTCTTCAATCCTCAATACCCAATCCTCAATCTTCTATCCTCAATCCACAATCCTCAGCCCTCAATCCTCAGTCTTCGATCCTCAACACCCAATCCTCAATCTTCAATCCTCAATCCTCAATCCTCAGACCTCAATCCTCAATCTTCAATCCTCAATACTCAACCTTCAATCCTCAATCCTCAATCCTCAATCCTCAATCCTCATTCTTCAATCCGCAACACCCAATACTCAATCTTCAATCCTCAATCCTCAATCCTCAATGCTCAAACCTTAGCCCACATTCTCAATCCTCAACACCCAATCCTCAATCTTCAATCCTCAATCCTCAATCCTCAATGCTCAAACCTTAGCCCACATTCTCAATCCTCAATCCTCAATCCTCAATCTTCAATCCTCAATAATTAATCCTCAATCCTCAATCTTCAATCCTCAATACTTAATCTTCAATCCTCAATCCTCAATCCTCAATACTCAATGCTCAATCCTCAATCATCAGTCCACAACCCTCAATCTTCAATCCTCAATACTCAACCTGCAATCCTCAATCCTCAATCCTCAACCCTCAATCCTCATTCTTCAATCCTCAATACCCAATCCTCAATCTTCTATCCTCAATCCACAATCCTCAGCCCTCAATCCTCAGTCTTCGATCCTCAACACCCAATCCTCAATCCTCAATCCTCAATCCTCATTCTTCAATCCGCAACACCCAATACTCAATCTTCAATCCTCAATCCTCAATCCTCAATTCTCAATCCTCAATCCTCAATCATCAATCCTCATACCTCAAACATCAATACACAACCCTCAGACCTCGTCCTCAATCCACAACCCTCAATCCTCGGTCCTCAATCTTCAATCATCAATATTCAATCTTCAATCCTCATTCTTCAATCCTCAATACCCAATCCTCAATCTTCAATCCTCAATCCCCAATCCTCAGTTCACAATCCTCAATCCTCAATCCTCAGACCTCAGGCATCAATACTCAACCCTCAGTCCTCGTCCTCAATCCACAGCCCTCAATCCTCAATCCTCAACCTTCATTCATCAATATTCAACCTTCTATCCTCAATCCTGAATCCTCAATCCTCAATGCTCAATCCTCAATGTTCAATCCTCAACACCCAATCCTCAATCGTCAATCCTCAATCCTCAATCCTCAATGCTCAAACCTTAGCCCACATTCTCAATCCTCAATCCTCAATTCTCAATCTTCAATCCTCAATACTCAATCCTCAATCTTCAATCCTCATTCTTCAATCCTCAACACCCAATCCTCAATCTTCAATCCTCAATCTTCAATCCTCAATTCTCAATCCTCAATCCTCAATCCTCAGACCTCAAACATCAATACACAACCCTCAGTCCTCGTCCTCAATCCACAGCCCTCAATCCTCGATCCTCAATCTTCAATCATCAATATTCAATGTTCACTCCTCAATCCTCAATCCTCAACACTCAATCCTCAATCCTCAATCCTCAATCCTCAATACTCAAGCATCAACCCTCAATTCTCAATACTCAACAGAATATCCTGAATTCTCGGGATTCAATACACAAACCTCAACACTTAACCCTCAATCCTCAATACTCAATACCCAATCCTCAATCTTCAACCTTCAATCCTCAATCCTCAATTCTCAATCCTCAATCCTCAGTCCTCAGTCCTCAAACCTCAATTCTGAATCCTCAATACTCAATCTTCAATCCTCAACCTTCAGTCCTCAATACTCAACTACCAGTCCTCAATCTTCAATCCTCAATCCTCAATCCTCAATCCTCAATCCACAACCCTCAACCCTCAATCCTCAATTTTCAATCCTCAATACTCAATCTTCAATCCTCAATCCTCAGTCCTCAGTCCTCAATCCTCAATCCTCATTCTACAATCCTCAATACCCAATCCTCAACCTTCTATCTTCAATCCTCAATCCTCAATTCTCAATCCTCAATCCTCAGTCCTCAGTCCTCAAACCTCAATTCTGAATCCTCAATACTCAATTCTCAATCCTCAATCTTCAATCCTCAATACTTAATCTTCAATCCTCAATCCTCAATCCTCAATCCTCAATCCTCAATGCTCAATCCTCAATCCTCAATCCACAACCCTCAATCTTCAATCCTCAATACTCAATCTGCAACCCTCGATCCTCAATCCTCAACCCTCAATCCTCATTCTTCAATCCTCAATACCCAATCCTCAATCTTCAATCCTCAGTCCACAATCCTCAGCCCTCAATCCTCAGTCTTCGATCCACAACACCCAATCCTCAATCTTCAATCCTCAATCCTCAATCTTCAGACCTCAATCTTCAATCTTCAATCCTCAATACTCAACCTTCAATCCTCAATCCTCAATCCTCAATCCTCAATCCTCATTCTTCAATCCGCAACACCCAATACTCAATCCTCAATACTCAACCCTCAATACTCAATCATCAATCCTCAGACCTCAAACATCAATACTCAACCCTCAGTCCTCGTCCTCAATCCACAACCCTCAATCCTCGGTCCTCAATCTTCAATCATGAATATTCAATATTCAATCCTCATTCTTCAATCCTCAATACCCAATCCTCAATCATCAATCCTCAATCCCCAATCCTCAGTTCACAATCCTCAATCCTCAATCCTCAGACCTCAGGCATCAATACTCAACCCTCAGTCCTCGTCCTCAATCCACAACCCTCAATCCTCAATCCTCAACCTTCATTCATCAATATTCAACCTTCTATCCTCAATCCTGAATCCTCAATCCTCAATCCTCAATCCTCAATGTTCAATCCTCAACACCCAATCCTCAATCTTCAATCCTCAATCCTCAGTCCTCAATGCTCAAACCTTAGCCCACATTCTCAATCCTCAATCCTCAATCCTCAATCCTCAATCTTCAATCCTCAATACTCAATCCTCAATCTTCAATCCTCATTCTTCAATCCTCAACACCCAATCCTCAATCTTCAATCTTCAATCTTCAATCCTCAGTTCTCAATCCTCAATCCTCAATCCTCAGACCTCAAACACCAATACTCAACCCTCAGTCCTCGTCCTCAATCCGCAGCCCTCAATACTCGATCCTCAATCTTCAATCATCAATATTCAATCTTCACTCCTCAATCCTGAATCCTCAATACTCAATCCTCAATCCTCAATCCTCAATCCTCAATACTCAAGCATCAACACTCAATTCTCAATACTCAACAGAATATCCTGAATTCTCAGGATTCAATACTCAAACCTCAACACTTAACCCTCATTCCTCAATACTCAATCCTCAATCCTCAGGCTTCAATCCTCAATCCTCAATCCTCAATTCTCAATGCTCAACCCTCATTCCTCAGTTCTCAAACCTCAACCCTCAACCACCAGCCCTCATCCTCAATCCTCAATACTCAATCGTCAATCCTCAATCTTCAATCCTCAATACTCAATCTTCAATAATCAATCCTCAATCCCCAAACCTCATACTTCAATCCTCAATCCTCAATCCTCAATCCTCAATCCTCAATCTTCAATACTCAGTCTTCAATCCTCAATCCTCAATCCTCAATCCTCAATCCTCATTCTTCAATCCCCAATACACAATCCTCAATCTTCAATCCTCAATCCTCAATCCTCAATCATCAATTCTCAATCCTTAATCCTCAATCCTCAGACCTTAAACATCAATACTCAACCCTCAGTCCTCGTCCTCAATCCACAACAATCAATCCTCAATCCTCAATCTTCAATCATCAATATTCAATCTTCAGTCCTCAATCCTCAATCCTCAATCCTCAATCCTCAATGTTCAATCCGCTATACCCAATCCTCAATCTTCAATCCTCAATCCTCAATCCTCAATCCTCAATCCTCAATCCTCAATTCTCAATACTCAATCCTCAATCCTCAGTCCTCAAACCTCAAATCTCTACCTTCAATCCTCAATACTCAATCTTCAATCCTCCGTCCTCAATCCTCAATCCTCAATCCTCAATCCTCAATCGTCAGGCTTCAATCCTCAATACTCAATCTTCAATCCTCAATCCTCAATCCTCAATCCTCAGTCCTCATCCTTCAATCCTCAATACCCAATCCTCAATCTTCAATCCTCAATCCTCAATCCTCAATTCTCAATGCTCAATCCTCAGTCCTCAGTTCTCAAACCTCAACCCTCAACCATCATCCCTCATCCTCAATCCTCAATACTCAATCCTCAATCCTCAATCTTCAATCCTCAATATTCAATCTTCAATAATCAATCCTCAATTCTCAATCCTCAATACTCATTCCTCAATCGTCGATCCTCAATCCCCCATCCTCAATCTTCAATCCTCAATCCTCAATCCTCAATCCTCAACCCTCAATCCTCAATCTTCAATCCTCAATACTCAATCTTCAATCATCAATCCTCAATCCTCAATCCTCAATCCTCAATCCTCAATCCTCAACCATTAGTCATCAATACTCAGTCTTCAATCCTCAATCCTCAATCCTCAATCCTCAATCCTCAGTCCTCAAACCTCAAATCTCAACCTTCAATTCTCAATACTCAATCTTCAATCCTCCGTCCTCAATCCTCAATCCTCAATCCTCAATCCTCAATCGTCAGGCTTCAATCCTCAATACTCAATCTTCAATCCTCAATCCTCAATCCTCAATCCTCAGTCCTCATCCTTCAATCCTCAATACCCAATCCTCAATCTTCAATCCTCAATCCTCAATCCTCAATTCTCAATGCTCAATCCTCAGTCCTCAGTTCTCAAACCTCAACCCTCAACCCTCAACCATCATCCCTCATCCTCAATCCTCAATACTCAATCCTCAATCCTCAATCTTCAATCCTCAATATTCAATCTTCAATAATCAATCCTCAATTCTCAATCCTCAATACTCATTCCTCAATCGTCGATCCTCAATCCCCAATCCTCAATCTTCAATCCTCAATCCTCAATCCTCAATCCTCAACCCTCAATCCTCAATCTTCAATCCTCAATACTCAATCTTCAATCCTCAATCCTCAATCCTCAATCCTCAATCCTCAATCCTCAATCCTCAACCATTAGTCATCAATACTCAGTCTTCAATCCTCAATCCTCAATCCTCAATCCTCAATCCTCATTCTTCAATCCTCAATACGCAATCCTCAATCTTCAATCCTCAATCCTCAATCCTCAATTCTCAATCCTTAATCCTCAATCCTCAGACCTTAAACATCAATACTCAACCCTCGGTCCTCGTCCTCAATCTACAACAATCAATCCTCAATCCTCATTCTTCAATCATTAATATTCAATCTTCAGTCCTCAATCCTCAATCCTCAATCCTCAAACCTCAATCCTCAATGTTCAATCCGCAATACCCAATCCTCAATCTTCAATACTCAATCCTCAATCCTCAATCCTCAATCCTCAATACTCAATCCTCAATCCTCAGTCCTCAAACCTCAAAACTCAATCCTCAATCCTCAATACTCAATCTTCAATCCTCCGTACTCAATCCGCTATCCTCAATCCTCAATCCTCAATCGTCAGGCTCCAATACTCAATACTCAATCTTCAATCCTCAATCCTCAATCCTCAATCCTCATCCTTCAATCCTCAATACCCAATCCTCAATCTTCAATCCTCAATCCTCAATCCACAATTCTCAAACCTCAATCCTCAGTCCTTAGTCCTGAAACCTCAATTCTCAACCCTCAGCCCTCATCCTCAATCGTCAATCCTCAATCCTCAATCCTCAATCCTCAATCCTCAGTCCTCAATCCTCAATCCTCGATCTTCAATCCTCAGTCCCCAATCCTCAATCTTCAATCCTCAATCCTCAGTCCTCGATCCTCAGTCCTCAATCCTCAATCCACAATCCTCAATTATCGATCCTCAATCCTCAATCCTCAATCCTCAAAACTCAAACCTGAATCCTCAATCCTGAATCCTCAACCTTCAGAACTCAGTCCTCAACAATCAGTTGTCAATTCTCAATTATCAATAAAATATAATCAATTCACAGTTTTCAATACTCAATACTCAATCTGCAATCTTCAAATCTCTATCCACAAACATCAATTCTCATCATTCAACCCTCAACACTCAGTCCCCAATCCTCAACCTTCAACACTCAATCCTCAATCCTCAATCCTCAATCCTCAATCTTCAATCCTCAATACCCAATCTTCAATCCTCCATCCTCAATCCTTAATCCTCAATCCTCAACCCTCAATCGTCAGGCTTCAATCCTCAATACTCAATCTTCAACCCTCAATCCTCTATCCTCATTCCTCAATCCTCATTCTGCAATCCTCATTCTTCAATCCTCAATACCCAATCCTCAATCTTCAATCTTCAATCCTCAGTCCTCAATTCTCAATCCTCAATCCTCAGTCCTCAGTCCTTAAACTTCAATCGTCAACCCTCAGCCCTCATCCTCAATCCTCAATCCTCAATCTTCAATCCTCAATCCTCAATCCTCAATCCTCAATCTTCAATCATCTATACTCAATCCTCAATCCTCAATCCTCAATCCTCAATACTCAATCCTCAATTTTCAATCCTCAATACTCAATCCTCAATCCTCAATCCTCAATCCTCAATCCTCTATCCTCAATCCTCATTGTACAATCCTCAATACCCAATCCTCAATCTTCAATCCTCAATCCTCAATCCTCAATTCTCAATCCTCAATCCCCAATCCTCAGTTCACAATCCTCAATCCTCAATCCTCAGACCTCAGGCATCTATACTCAACCCTCAGTCCTCGTCCTCAATCCACAACCCTCAATCCTCAATCCTCAACCTTCATTCATCAATATTCAACCTTCTATCCTCAATCCTGAATCCTCAATCCTCAATCCTCAATCCTCAATGTTCAATCCTCAACACCCAATCCTCAATCTTCAATCCTCAATCCTCAATCCTCAATGCTCAAACCTTAGCCCACATTCTCAATCCTCAATCCTCAATCCTCAATCTTCAATCCTCAATACTCAATCCTCAATCCTCAATCTTCAATCCTCAATACTTAATCTTCAATCCTCAATCCTCAATCCTCAATACTCAATGCTCAATCCTCAATCATCAGTCCACAACCCTCAATCTTCAATCCTCAATACTCAATCTGCAATCCTCAATCCTCAATCCTCAACCCTCAATCCTCATTCTTCAATCCTCAATACCCAATCCTCAATCTTCTATCCTCAATCCACAATCCTCAGCCCTCAATCCTCAGTCTTCGATCCTCAACACCCAATCCTCAATCTTCAGTCCTCAATCCTCAATCCTCAGACCTCAATCCTCAATCTTCAATCCTCAATACTCAACCTTCAATCCTCAATCCTCAATCCTCAATCCTCAATCCTCATTCTTCAATCCGCAACACCCAATACTCAATCTTCAATCCTCAATCCTCAATCCTCAATTCTCAATCCTCAATCGTCAATCATCAATCCTCAGACCTCAAACATCAATACACAACCCTCAGTCCTCGTCCTCAATCAACAACCCTCAATCCTCGGTCCTCAATCTTCAATCATCAATATTCAATCTTCAATCCTCATTCTTCAATCCTCAATACCCAATCCTCAATCTTCAATCCTCAATCCTCAATCCTCAGTTCACAATCCTCAATCCTCAATCCTCAGACCTCAGGCATCAATACTCAACCCTCAGTCCTCGTCCTCAATCCACAGCCCTCAATCCTCAATCCTCAACCTTCATTCATCAATATTCAACCTTCTATCCTCAATCCTGAATCCTCAATCCTCAATCCTCAATCCTCAATGTTCAATCCTCAACACCCAATCCTCAATCTTCAATCCTCAATCCTCAATCCTCAATGCTCAAACCTTAGCCCACATTCTCAATCCTCAATCCTCAATCCTCAATCTTCAATCCTCAATAATTAATCCTCAATCCTCAATCTTCAATCCTCAATACTTAATCTTCAATCCTCAATCCTCAATCCTCAATACTCAATGCTCAATCCTCAATCATCAGTCCACAACCCTCAATCTTCAATCCTCAATACTCAACCTGCAATCCTCAATCCTCAATCCTCAACCCTCAATCCTCATTCTTCAATCCTCAATACCCAATCCTCAATCTTCTATCCTCAATCCACAATCCTCAGCCCTCAATCCTCAGTCTTCGATCCTCAACACCCAATCCTCAATCTTCAATCCTCAATCCTCAATCCTCAGACCTCCATCCTCAATCTTCAATCCTCAATACTCAACCTTCAATCCTCAATCCTCAATCCTCAATCCTCAATCCTCATTCTTCAATCCGCAACACCCAATACTCAATCTTCAATCCTCAATCCTCAATCCTCAATTCTCAATCCTCAATCCTCAATCATCAATCCTCATACCTCAAACATCAATACACAACCCTCAGACCTCGTCCTCAATCCACAACCCTCAATCCTCGGTCCTCAATCTTCAATCATCAATATTCAATCTTCAATCCTCATTCTTCAATCCTCAATACCCAATCCTCAATCTTCAATCCTCAATCCCCAATCCTCAGTTCACAATCCTCAATCCTCAATCCTCAGACCTCAGGCATCAATACTCAACCCTCAGTCCTCGTCCTCAATCCACAGCCCTCAATCCTCAATCCTCAACCTTCATTCATCAATATTCAACCTTCTATCCTCAATCCTGAATCCTCAATCCTCAATGCTCAATCCTCAATGTTCAATCCTCAACACCCAATCCTCAATCGTCAATCCTCAATCCTCAATCCTCAATGCTCAAACCTTAGACCACATTCTCAATCCTCAATCCTCAATCCTCAATCTTCAATCCTCAATACTCAATCCTCAATCTTCAATCCTCATTCTTCAATCCTCAACACCCAATCCTCAATCTTCAATCTTCAATCTTCAATCCTCAGTTCTCAATCCTCAATCCTCAATCCTCAGACCTCAAACACCAATACTCAACCCTCAGTCCTCGTCCTCAATCCGCAGCCCTCAATACTCGATCCTCAATCTTCAATCATCAATATTCAATCTTCACTCCTCAATCCTCAATAATCAATACTCAATCCTCAATCCTCAATCCTCAATCCTCAATACTCAAGCATCAACACTCAATTCTCAATACTCAACAGAATATCCTGAATTCTCAGGATTCAATACTCAAACCTCAACACTTAACCCTCATTCCTCAATACTCAATCCTCAATCCTCAATCTTCAATCCTCAATCCTCAATCCTCAATCCTCAATCCTCAGACCTCAAACATCAACACTCAACCCTCAGTCCTCGTCCTCAATCCACAACCCTCAATCCCCGATCCTCAATCTTCAATCATCAATATTCAATCTTCAATACTCAATCCTCAATCCTCAATACTTAACTATCAATTCTCAATTCTCAATACTCAATAGAATATCCTGAATTCTCAGGATTCAATACTCAACCCTCAATCCTCAACCATCAGCCCTCATCCTCAATCCTCAATCCTCAATCCTCAATCCTCAATTTTCAATCCACAATACTCAATTTTCAATCCTCAATCCTCAATCCTCAAACCGCAATCCTCAACCCTCAGCCCTCGTACTCAATTCTCAATCCTCAATCCTCAATCTTCAATCCTCAATAATCAATCTCCAATCACTAGATCCTCAATCCCCAATCCTCGGTCCTTAATCCTCAGCTTTCACTCCTCTATCCCCATTCCTCAATCTTCAATCCTCAATCCTCAATCCTCAATCCTCAATCCTCATTCTTCAATCCTCAACACCCAATCCTCAATCTTCAATCCTCAATCCTCAATCCTCAATACTCAATCCTCAATCCTCAATCCTCGATCCTCAATCCTCAAAACTCAACCATCAATCCTCAATTCTCAATACACAATAGAATATCCTGAATTCTCAGGATTCAATACTCAAACCTCAGCACTCAACACTCAATTCTCAATCCTCAATCCTCAATCCTCAATCCTCAATCCTCAATACTCAATCTTCAATCTTCAATCCTCCATCCTCAATCCTCAATCCTCAATACTCATTCTTCAATCCTCAATACCCAATCCTCAATCTTCAATCCTCAATCCTCAATCCTCAATCCTCAATCGTCAAACCTCAGCCCTCATCCTCGATCCTCAATCCTCAATCTTCAATCCTCAATCCTCAATATTCATGCCTCAGTCCTCAATCCTCAATCCTCAGTCATCAAACCTCAATCCTGAATCCTCAATCCTGAATCCTCAATCTTCAGACCTCAGACCTGAACAATCAGACGTCAATCCTCAATCCTCAATAGAATATTATCAATTCACAGCTTTCAATACTCAATACTCAACCTGCAATCTTCAAATTTCTTTCCACAAACATCAATTCTCATCACTCAACCCTCAACACTCTGTCCCCAATCCTCAATCTTCAATCCTCAATCCTCAATCCTCAATCCTCAATCCTCAATCCTCAAACTTCAATCCTCTATACTCAATCCTCAATCTTCAATCCTCAATCCTCAACCCTCAATCCTCAATTTTCAATCCTCAATACTCAATCTTCAATCCTCAATCCTAAACCTTCAATCCTCAATCCTCAATCCTCAATTCTCAATCCTCGATCCTCAGTCCTCAGTCCTCAAACCTCAATCCTCAACACTCAGCCCTCATTCTCAATCCTCAATCCTCAATTCTCAGTCCTCAGCCCTCAAACCTCAATCCTCAACACTCAGACCTCACCCTCAATCCTCAATTATCAATCCTCAATCCACAATCTTCAATCCTCAATACTCAATCTTCAATCCTCAATCCTCAGTCCTCAAACCTCAATTCTGATTCCTCAATAATCAATCTTCAATCCTCAACCTTCAGTCCTCAATACTCAACTATCAGTCCTCAATCCTCAATACTCAATCCTCAATCCTCAATCTTCAATCCTCAATACTTAATCTTCAATCCTCAATCCTCAATCCTCAATCCTCAATGCTCAAACCTCAATCCTCAGTCCACAACCCTCAATCTTCAATCCTCAATACTCAATCTGCAATCCTCAATCCTCAATCCTCAACTCTCAATCCTCATTCTTCAATCCTCAATACCCAATCCTCAGTCTTCAATCCTCAATCCACAATCCTCAGCCCTCAATCCTCAGTCTTCGATCCTCAACACCCAATCCTCAATCTTCAATCCTCAATCCTCAATCCTCAGACCTCATCCTCAATCCTCAGTCCTTAGTCCTGAAACCTCAATCCTCAACCCTCAGCCCTCATCCTCAATCGTCAATCCTCAATCCTCAATCCTCAATCCTCAATCCTCAGTCCTCAATCCTCAATCCTCGATCTTCAATCCTCAGTCCCCAATCCTCAATCTTCAATCCTCAATCCTCAGTCCTCGATCCTCAGTCCTCAATCCTCAATCCACAATCCTCAATTATCTATCCTCAATCCTCAATCCTCAATCCTGAAAACTCAAACCTGAATCCTCAATCCTGAATCCTCAACCTTCAGAACTCAGTCCTCAACAATCAGTTGTCAATTCTCAATTATCAATAAAATATAATCAATTCACAGTTTTCAATACTCAATACTCAATCTGCAATCTTCAAATCTCTATCCACAAACATCAATTCTCATCATTCAACCCTCAACACTCAGTCCCCAATCCTCAACCTTCAACACTCAATCCTCAATCCTCAATCCTCAATCCTCAATCTTCAATCCTCAATACCCAATCTTCAATCCTCCATCCTCAATCCTTAATCCTCAATCCTCAACCCTCAATCGTCAGGCTTCAATCCTCAATACTCAATCTTCAACCCTCAATCCTCCATCCTCATTCCTCAATCCTCATTCTGCAATCCTCATTCTTCAATCCTCAATACCCAATCCTCAATCTTCAATCTTCAATCCTCAGTCCTCAATTCTCAATCCTCAATCCTCAGTCCTCAGTCCTTAAACTTCAATCGTCAACCCTCAGCCCTCATCCTCAATCCTCAATCCTCAATCTTCAATCCTCAATCCTCAATCCTCAATCCTCAATCTTCAATCATCTATACTCAATCCTCAATCCTCAATCCTCAATCCTCAATACTCAATCCTCAATTTTCAATCCTCAATACTCAATCCTCAATCCTCAATCCTCAATCCTCAATCCTCTATCCTCAATCCTCATTCTACAATCCTCAATACCCAATCCTCAATCTTCAATCCTCAATCCTCAATCCTCAATTCTCAATCCTCAATCCCCAATCCTCAGTTCACAATCCTCAATCCTCAATCCTCAGACCTCAGGCATCTATACTCAACCCTCAGTCCTCGTCCTCAATCCACAACCCTCAATCCTCAATCCTCAACCTTCATTCATCAATATTCAACCTTCTATCCTCAATCCTGAATCCTCAATCCTCAATCCTCAATCCTCAATGTTCAATCCTCAACACCCAATCCCCAATCTTCAATCCTCAATCCTCAATCCTCAATGCTCAAACCTTAGCCCACATTCTCAATCCTCAATCCTCAATCCTCAATCTTCAATCCTCAATACTCAATCCTCAATCTTCAATCCTCATTCTTCAATCCTCAACACCCAATCCTCAATCTTCAATCCTCAATCTTCAATCCTCAATTCTCAATCCTCAATCCTCAATCCTCAGACCTCAAACATCAATACTCAACCCTCAGTCCTCGTCCTCAATCCACAGCCCTCAATACTCGATCCTCAATCTTCAATCATCAATATTCAATCTTCACTCCTCAATCCTGAATCCTCAATACTCAATCCTCAATCCTCAATCCTCAATCCTCAATACTCAAGCATCAACACTCAATTCTCAATACTCAACAGAATATCCTGAATTCTCAGGATTCAATACTCAAACCTCAACACTTAACCCTCATTCCTCAATACTCAATCCTCAATCCTCAGGCTTCAATCCTCAATCCTCAATCCTCAATTCTCAATGCTCAACCCTCATTCCTCAGTTCTCAAACCTCAACCCTCAACCACCAGCCCTCATCCTCAATCCTCAATACTCAATCGTCAATCCTCAATCTTCAATCCTCAATACTCAATCTTCAATAATCAATCCTCAATCCCCAAACCTCATACTTCAATCCTCAATCCTCAATCCTCAATCCTCAATCCTCAATCTTCAATACTCAGTCTTCAATCCTCAATCCTCAATCCTCAATCCTCAATCCTCATTCTTCAATCCCCAATACACAATCCTCAATCTTCAATCCTCAATCCTCAATCCTCAATCATCAATTCTCAATCCTTTATCCTCAATCCTCAGACCTTAAACATCAATACTCAACCCTCAGTCCTCGTCCTCAATCCACAACAATCAATCCTCAATCCTCAATCTTCAATCATCAATATTCAATCTTCAGTCCTCAATCCTCAATCCTCAATCCTCAATCCTCAATGTTCAATCCGCTATACCCAATCCTCAATCTTCAATCCTCAATCCTCAATCCTCAATCCTCAATCCTCAATCCTCAATTCTCAATACTCAATCCTCAATCCTCAGTCCTCAAACCTCAAATCTCAACCTTCAATCCTCAATACTCAATCTTCAATCCTCCGTCCTCAATCCTCAATCCTCAATCCTCAATCCTCAATCGTCAGGCTTCAATCCTCAATACTCAATCTTCAATCCTCAATCCTCAATCCTCAATCCTCAGTCCTCATCCTTCAATCCTCAATACCCAATCCTCAATCTTCAATCCTCAATCCTCAATCCTCAATTCTCAATGCTCAATCCTCAGTCCTCAGTTCTCAAACCTCAACCCTCAACCATCATCCCTCATCCTCAATCCTCAATACTCAATCCTCAATCCTCAATCTTCAATCCTCAATATTCAATCTTCAATAATCAATCCTCAATTCTCAATCCTCAATACTCATTCCTCAATCGTCGATCCTCAATCCCCCATCCTCAATCTTCAATCCTCAATCCTCAATCCTCAATCCTCAACCCTCAATCCTCAATCTTCAATCCTCAATACTCAATCTTCAATCCTCAATCCTCAATCCTCAATCCTCAATCCTCAATCCTCAATCCTCAACCATTAGTCATCAATACTCAGTCTTCAATCCTCAATCCTCAATCCTCAATCCTCAATCCTCAGTCCTCAAACCTCAAATCTCAACCTTCAATTCTCAATACTCAATCTTCAATCCTCCGTCCTCAATCCTCAATCCTCAATCCTCAATCCTCAATCGTCAGGCTTCAATCCTCAATACTCAATCTTCAATCCTCAATCCTCAATCCTCAATCCTCAGTCCTCATCCTTCAATCCTCAATACCCAATCCTCAATCTTCAATCCTCAATCCTCAATCCTCAATTCTCAATGCTCAATCCTCAGTCCTCAGTTCTCAAACCTCAACCCTCAACCCTCAACCATCATCCCTCATCCTCAATCCTCAATACTCAATCCTCAATCCTCAATCTTCAATCCTCAATATTCAATCTTCAATAATCAATCCTCAATTCTCAATCCTCAATACTCATTCCTCAATCGTCGATCCTCAATCCCCAATCCTCAATCTTCAATCCTCAATCCTCAATCCTCAATCCTCAACCCTCAATCCTCAATCTTCAATCCTCAATACTCAATCTTCAATCCTCAATCCTCAATCCTCAATCCTCAATCCTCAATCCTCAATCCTCAACCATTAGTCATCAATACTCAGTCTTCAATCCTCAATCCTCAATCCTCAATCCTCAATCCTCATTCTTCAATCCTCAATACGCAATCCTCAATCTTCAATCCTCAATCCTCAATCCTCAATTCTCAATCCTTAATCCTCAATCCTCAGACCTTAAACATCAATACTCAACCCTCGGTCCTCGTCCTCAATCTACAACAATCAATCCTCAATCCTCATTCTTCAATCATTAATATTCAATCTTCAGTCCTCAATCCTCAATCCTCAATCCTCAAACCTCAATCCTCAATGTTCAATCCGCAATACCCAATCCTCAATCTTCAATACTCAATCCTCAATCCTCAATCCTCAATCCTCAATACTCAATCCTCAATCCTCAGTCCTCAAACCTCAAAACTCAATCCTCAATCCTCAATACTCAATCTTCAATCCTCCGTACTCAATCCGCTATCCTCAATCCTCAATCCTCAATCGTCAGGCTCCAATACTCAATACTCAATCTTCAATCCTCAATCCTCAATCCTCAATCCTCATCCTTCAATCCTCAATACCCAATCCTCAATCTTCAATCCTCAATCCTCAATCCACAATTCTCAAACCTCAATCCTCAGTCCTTAGTCCTGAAACCTCAATCCTCAACCCTCAGCCCTCATCCTCAATCGTCAATCCTCAATCCTCAATCCTCAATCCTCAATCCTCAGTCCTCAATCCTCAATCCTCGATCTTCAATCCTCAGTCCCCAATCCTCAATCTTCAATCCTCAATCCTCAGTCCTCGATCCTCAGTCCTCAATCCTCAATCCATAATCCTCAATTATCGATCCTCAATCCTCAATCCTCAATCCTCAAAACTCAAACCTGAATCCTCAATCCTGAATCCTCAACCTTCAGAACTCAGTCCTCAACAATCAGTTGTCAATTCTCAATTATCAATAAAATATAATCAATTCACAGTTTTCAATACTCAATACTCAATCTGGAATCTTCAAATCTCTATCCACAAACATCAATTCTCATCATTCAACCCTCAACACTCAGTCCCCAATCCTCAACCTTCAACACTCAATCCTCAATCCTCAATCCTCAATCCTCAATCTTCAATCCTCAATACCCAATCTTCAATCCTCCATCCTCAATCCTTAATCCTCAATCCTCAACCCTCAATCGTCAGGCTTCAATCCTCAATACTCAATCTTCAACCCTCAATCCTCTATCCTCATTCCTCAATCCTCATTCTGCAATCCTCATTCTTCAATCCTCAATACCCAATCCTCAATCTTCAATCTTCAATCCTCAGTCCTCAATTCTCAATCCTCAATCCTCAGTCCTCAGTCCTTAAACTTCAATCGTCAACCCTCAGCCCTCATCCTCAATCCTCAATCCTCAATCTTCAATCCTCAATCCTCAATCCTCAATCCTCAATCTTCAATCATCTATACTCAATCCTCAATCCTCAATCCTCAATCCTCAATACTCAATCCTCAATTTTCAATCCTCAATACTCAATCCTCAATCCTCAATCCTCAATCCTCAATCCTCTATCCTCAATCCTCATTGTACAATCCTCAATACCCAATCCTCAATCTTCAATCCTCAATCCTCAATCCTCAATTCTCAATCCTCAATCCCCAATCCTCAGTTCACAATCCTCAATCCTCAATCCTCAGACCTCAGGCATCTATACTCAACCCTCAGTCCTCGTCCTCAATCCACAACCCTCAATCCTCAATCCTCAACCTTCATTCATCAATATTCAACCTTCTATCCTCAATCCTGAATCCTCAATCCTCAATCCTCAATCCTCAATGTTCAATCCTCAACACCCAATCCCCAATCTTCAATCCTCAATCCTCAATCCTCAATGCTCAAACCTTAGCCCACATTCTCAATCCTCAATCCTCAATCCTCAATCTTCAATCCTCAATACTCAATCCTCAATCTTCAATCCTCATTCTTCAATCCTCAACACCCAATCCTCAATCTTCAATCCTCAATCTTCAATCCTCAATTCTCAATCCTCAATCCTCAATCCTCAGACCTCAAACATCAATACTCAACCCTCAGTCCTCGTCCTCAATCCACAGCCCTCAATACTCGATCCTCAATCTTCAATCATCAATATTCAATCTTCACTCCTCAATCCTGAATCCTCAATACTCAATCCTCAATCCTCAATCCTCAATCCTCAATACTCAAGCATCAACACTCAATTCTCAATACTCAACAGAATATCCTGAATTCTCAGGATTCAATACTCAAACCTCAACACTTAACCCTCATTCCTCAATACTCAATCCTCAATCCTCAGGCTTCAATCCTCAATCCTCAATCCTCAATTCTCAATGCTCAACCCTCATTCCTCAGTTCTCAAACCTCAACCCTCAACCACCAGCCCTCATCCTCAACCCTCAATACTCAATCGTCAATCCTCAATCTTCAATCCTCAATACTCAATCGTCAATAATCAATCCTCAATCCCCAAACCTCATACTTCAATCCTCAATCCTCAATCCTCAATCCTCAATCCTCAATCTTCAATCCTCAATACTCAATCTTCAATCCTCAATCCTCAATCCTCAATCCTCAATGCTGAATCCACAATCCTCAATCCTCAACCCTCAATTTTCAATCCTCAATTCTCAATCTGCAATCCTCAATCCTCAATCCTCAGCCCTCATTCTCAATCCTCAATCCTCAATTCTCAGTCCTCAGCCCTCAAACCTCAATCCTCAATCCTCAATCCTCAATCATCAATCCTCAATCCTCAACCTTCAATCATCAATACTCAGTCTTCAATCCTCAATCCTCAATCCTCAATCCTCAATCCTCATTCTTCAATCCCCAATACACAATCCTCAATCTTCAATCCTCAATCCTCAATCCTCAATCCTCAATTCTCAATCCTTAATCCTCAATCCTCAGACCTTAAACATCAATACTCAACCCTCAGTCCTCGTCCTCAATCCACAACAATCAATCCTCAATCCTCAATCTTCAATCATCAATATTCAATCTTCAGTCCTCAATCCTCAATCCTCAATCCTCAATCCTCAATGTTCAATCCGCTATACCCAATCCTCAATCTTCAATCCTCAATCCTCAATCCTCAATCCTCAATCCTCAATCCTCAATTCTCAATACTCAATCCTCAATCCTCAGTCCTCAAACCTCAAATCTCAACCTTCAATCCTCAATACTCAATCTTCAATCCTCCGTCCTCAATCCTCAATCCTCAATCCTCAATCCTCAATCGTCAGGCTTCAATCCTCAATACTCAATCTTCAATCCTCAATCCTCAATCCTCAATCCTCAGTCCTCATCCTTCAATCCTCAATACCCAATCCTCAATCTTCAATCCTCAATCCTCAATCCTCAATTCTCAATGCTCAATCCTCAGTCCTCAGTTCTCAAACCTCAACCCTCAACCATCATCCCTCATCCTCAATCCTCAATACTCAATCCTCAATCCTCAATCTTCAATCCTCAATATTCAACCTTCAATAATCAATCCTCAATTCTCAATCCTCAATACTCATTCCTCAATCGTCGATCCTCAATCCCCAATCCTCAATCTTCAATCCTCAATCCTCAATCCTCAATCCTCAACCCTCAATCATCAATCTTCAATCCTCAATACTCAATCTTCAATCCTCAATCCTCAATCCTCAATCCTCAATCCTCAATCCTCAATCCTCAACCATTAGTCATCAATACTCAGTCTTCAATCCTCAATCCTCAATCCTCAATCCTCAATCCTCATTCTTCAATCCTCAATACGCAATCCTCAATCTTCAATCCTCAATCCTCAATCCTCAATTCTCAATCCTTAATCCTCAATCCTCAGACCTTAAACATCAATACTCAACCCTCGGTCCTCGTCCTCAATCTACAACAATCAATCCTCAATCCTCATTCTTCAATCATTAATATTCAATCTTCAGTCCTCAATCCTCAATCCTCAATCCTCAAACCTCAATCCTCAATGTTCAATCCGCAATACCCAATCCTCAATCTTCAATACTCAATCCTCAATCCTCAATCCTCAATCCTCAATACTCAATCCTCAATCCTCAGTCCTCAAACCTCAAAACTCAATCTTCAATCCTCAATACTCAATCTTCAATCCTCCGTACTCAATCCGCTATCCTCAATCCTCAATCCTCAATCGTCAGGCTCCAATACTCAATACTCAATCTTCAATCCTCAATCCTCAATCCTCAATCCTCATCCTTCAATCCTCAATACCCAATCCTCAATCTTCAATCCTCAATCCTCAATCCACAATTCTCAAACCTCAATCCTCAGTCCTTAGTCCTGAAACCTCAATCCTCAACCCTCAGCCCTCATCCTCAATCGTCAATCCTCAATCCTCAATCCTCAATCCTCAATCCTCAGTCCTCAATCCTCAATCCTCGATCTTCAATCCTCAGTCCCCAATCCTCAATCTTCAATCCTCAATCCTCAGTCCTCGATCCTCAGTCCTCAATCCTCAATCCACAATCCTCAATTATCGATCCTCAATCCTCAATCCTCAATCCTCAAAACTCAAACCTGAATCCTCAATCCTGAATCCTCAACCTTTAGAACTCAGTCGTCAACAATCAGTTGTCAATTCTCAATTATCAATAAAATATAATCAATTCACAGTTTTCAATACTCAATACTCAATCTGCAATCTTCAAATCTCTATCCACAAACATCAATTCTCATCATTCAACCCTCAACACTCAGTCCCCAATCCTCAACCTTCAACACTCAATCCTCAATCCTCAATCCTCAATCCTCAATCTTCAATCCTCAATACCCAATCTTCAATCCTCCATCCTCAATCCTTAATCCTCAATCCTCAACCCTCAATCGTCAGGCTTCAATCCTCAATACTCAATCTTCAACCCTCAATCCTCCATCGTCATTCCTCAATCCTCATTCTGCAATCCTCATTCTTCAATCCTCAATACCCAATCCTCAATCTTCAATCTTCAATCCTCAGTCCTCAATTCTCAATCCTCAATCCTCAGTCCTCAGTCCTTAAACTTCAATCGTCAACCCTCAGCCCTCATCCTCAATCCTCAATCCTCAATCTTCAATCCTCAATCCTCAATCCTCAATCTTCAATCATCTATAGTCAATCCTCAATCCTCAATCCTCAATCCTCAGTCCTCAAACCTCAAATCTCAACCTTCAATTCTCAATACTCAATCTTCAATCCTCCGTCCTCAATCCTCAATCCTCAATCCTCAATCCTCAATCGTCAGGCTTCAATCCTCAATACTCAATCTTCAATCCTCAATCCTCAATCCTCAATCCTCAGTCCTCATCCTTCAATCCTCAATACCCAATCCTCAATCTTCAATCCTCAATCCTCAATCCTCAATTCTCAATGCTCAATCCTCAGTCCTCAGTTCTCAAACCTCAACCCTCAACCCTCAACCATCATCCCTCATCCTCAATCCTCAATACTCAATCCTCAATCCTCAATCTTCAATCCTCAATATTCAATCTTCAATAATCAATCCTCAATTCTCAATCCTCAATACTCATTCCTCAATCGTCGATCCTCAATCCCCAATCCTCAATCTTCAATCCTCAATCCTCAATCCTCAATCCTCAACCCTCAATCCTCAATCTTCAATCCTCAATACTCAATCTTCAATCCTCAATCCTCAATCCTCAATCCTCAATCCTCAATCCTCAATCCTCATTCTTCAATCCTCAACACCCAATCCTCAATCTTCAATCCTCAATCCTCAATCCTCAATTCTCAATCCTCAATCCTCAATCCTCAGACCTCAAACATCAATACTCAACCCTCAGTCCTCGTCCTCAATCCACAACAATCAATCCTCAATCCTCAATCTTCAATCATCAATATTGAATCTTCAGACCGCAATCCTCAATCCTCAATCCTCAATCCTCAATCCTCAATGTTCAACCCGCAATACCCAATCCTCAATCTTCAATCCTCAATCCTCAATCCTCAACCCTCAGCCCTCATTCTCAATCCTCAATCCTCAATTCTCAGTCCTCAGCCCTCAAACCTCAATCCTCAATCCTCAATACTCAACACTCAATCCTCAATCCTCAATCTTCAATCCTCAATACTCAATATTCAATCCTCGATCCTCAATTCTCAATCCTCAATCTTCAATCCTCAATCGTCAATCCCCAATCCTCAACCCTCATTCTTCAATCCTCAATCCTCAATCCTCAATCCTCAATCTTCAATCCTCAATACTCAGTCTTCAATCCTCAATCCTCAATCCTCAATCCTCAATCCTCAGTCCTCAATCCACAATCGTCAATCCTCAATCTTCAATACTCAATCCTCAGTCCTCAATCCACAATCGTCAATCCTCAATCTTCAATACTCAATCCTCAATCCTCAATCCTCAATCCTCAATAGTCAATCTCCAATCCTTGATCATCAATCCCCAATCCTCAATCCTTAATCCTCAATCTTCAATCCTCAATCATCAATACTCAATCCTCAATACTCAATCCTCAATCCTCAATCCTCAATCCTCAATCCTCAATCCTCAATCCTCAATCCTCAATCGTCAGTCTTCAACACTCAGTCATCAGTCCACAATTCTCAATCCTCAAACCTCAATCCTCAACCGTCAGTCCTCGTCCTCACACCTCAATCCCGAATCGTCAGTCCTGAATCGTCAATCTTCAGCCCTCAGTCCTCAAAAATCAATTGTCAATCCTCAGTCCTCATTAGAATATCCTCAATTCACAGTTTTCAGTACTCAATCCCCAGTCTTCAATCTTCAAATCTCAGTCTACAAACATCAATTCGCATCACTCAACACTCAACACTCAGTCCTCAATCTTCAGTCCTCAATCCTCAATCTTCAATCTTCAATCCTCAATACTCAATACTCAACCTTCAATCTTCAATCCTCAATCCTCAACCCTCAGCCCTCTTCCTCAATCCTCAATCCTGAATCCTCAATCCTCAATCTTCAATCATCAATACTCAGTCTTCAATCCTCAATCCTCAATCCTCAGTCATTAATCCTCAATCTTCAATACTCAATCCTCAATCCTCAATCCTCAATCCTCAATCCTCAGTCCTCAATCCACAATCATCAATCCTCAGCCTTCAATACACAATCCTCATTCCTCAATCCTCAATCCTCAATACTCGATCTTCAATCCTCAATCCTCAATCCTCAATCCTCAATACTCGATCTTCAATCCTCAATCCTCAATCCTCAATCCTCAACCCTCAGCCCTCATCCTCAATCCTCAATCCTGATCCCTCAATCCTCAATCCTCAATCTTCAATCCTCAATACTCAGTCTTCAATCCTCAATCTTCAATACTCAATCCTCAATCCTCAATCCTCAATCCTCAATTCTCAATCCGCAATCCTCAGTCCTCAGTCCTCAAACCTCAGTCCTCAAACCTCAGCCACCATCCTCAATCGTCAATCCTCGTTCCTCAATCCTCAATCCTCAATCTTCAATCCTCCATACTCAATCTTCAATCCTCAATCCTCAATCATCAATCCTCAATCCTCAATCCTCAGTCATCAATCCTCAATCTTCAATACTCAATCCTCAATCATCAATCCTCAACCTTCAATACTCAATCCTCAATCGTCAATCCTCAATCCTCAATCCTCGATCCTCAACCCTCAATCCTCAGTCCTTAAACCTCAATTCCGTATCCTCAATCCTGAATGCCCAATCTTCATCCCGCAGTCCGCAACAATCAAATGTCAATTCTCAATCCTCAATAGAATATCCTCAATTCACAGTTTTCAATACTGAATCCCCAATCTTCAATCTTCAAATCTCAATCCACAGACATCAATTCTCATCACTCAACCCTCAACACTCAGTACTCAATCTTCAATCCTCAATCCTCAATCCTCAATCTTCAATCCTCCATACTCAATCTTCAATCCTCAATCCTCAATCATCAATCCTCAATCCTCAATCCTCAGCCATCAATCCTCAATCTTCAATACTCAATCCTCAATCATCAATCCTCAATCCTCAATCCTCAATCCTCATTCCTCAATCCTCAATCCTCAACCCTCAGTCCTCATCCTCAATTCTCAATTCTTAATCCTCAATCCTCAATCCTCAATCTTCAATCCTCAATAATCAATCCTCAATACTCAGTCATCAATCCTCAATCCTCAATTCTCAATACTCAGTCATCAATCCTCAATCCTCAATTCTCAATCCTCAGTCCGCAATCCTCAATCATCAATCCTCAATCTTCAATACTCAATCCTCAATCCTCAATCCTCAATCCTCAATACTCAATCTTCAATCCTCTATCCTCAATCCTCAATCCTCAATCCTCAATCCTCAATCCTCAGTCATCAATCCTCAATCTTCAATACTCAATCGTCAATCCTCAGTCCTCAATTCTCAATCCTCAATCCTCGTTCCTTAAACCTCAATCCTCAACCCTCAGTCCTCATCCTCAATTCTCAATTCTCAATCCTCAAACCTCAATCTTCAATCCTCAATACTGAATCCTCAATCCTCAATACTCAACCATCAATCCTCAATTCTCAATACTCAATAGAATATCCTGAATTCAAAGTACTCAATACTCAAACCTCAACCCTCAACCCTCAGCCCTCATCCTCCATCCTCAGTCCTCAATCCTCAAACCTCAATCTTCAATCCTCAATACTCAATCTTCTATTCTCAATCCACAATCCTCAACCCTCAATTCCAATCCTCAATCTTCAATCCTCAATCCTCAATCCTCAATCCTCAATCCTCAATCCTCAATCATTAATCCTCAATCCTCCACCATCAATCCTCAATCCTCAATTTTCAATCATCAATACTCAATCTTCAATGCTGAATCCTCAATCCTCAATCCTCAATCCTCAATCCTCCATATTCAATACACAATCATCAAACATCAATCCTCAATACTCAATCATCAATCCTCAATTCTCAATACTCAATAGAATATCCTGAATTCTCTGTTTTCAATACTCAATCCTCAATCTTCAATCTTCAAGTCTCCATCCACAGACATCAATTCTCATCACTCAACCCTCAACACTCTGTCCTCAATCTTCAATCCTCAATCCTCAATCCTCAATTCTCAATCCTCAGTTCTCAATCCTCAATCGCCAATCCTCAATCCCCAATCCTCAATCCACAATCCTCAGTCCTCAATCCTCAATCATCAATACTCACTGTTCAATCCTCAATACTCTACCTTCAATCCTCAACCCTCAATCCTCAATCCACAATCCTCAATCCTAAATCATCAACCTTCAATCCTCAATACTAAATCTTCAATCCTCAATCTTCAATCCTCAATCCTCAATCCTCAATCCTCAATCCTCAATCCTCAATTCTCAATACTCAATCCTCAATCCTCAGTCCTCAAACCTCAAATCTCAACCTTCAATCCTCAATACTCAATCTTCAATCCTCCGTCCTCAATCCTCAATCCTCAATCCTCAATCCTCAATCGTCAGGCTTCAATCCTCAATACTCAATCTTCAATCCTCAATCCTCAATCCTCAATCCTCAGTCCTCATCCTTCAATCCTCAATACCCAATCCTCAATCTTCAATCCTCAATCCTCAATCCTCAATTCTCAATGCTCAATCCTCAGTCCTCAGTTCTCAAACCTCAACCCTCAACCATCATCCCTCATCCTCAATCCTCAATACTCAATCCTCAATCCTCAATCTTCAATCCTCAATATTCAACCTTCAATAATCAATCCTCAATTCTCAATCCTCAATACTCATTCCTCAATCGTCGATCCTCAATCCCCAATCCTCAATCTTCAATCCTCAATCCTCAATCCTCAATCCTCAACCCTCAATCATCAATCTTCAATCCTCAATACTCAATCTTCAATCCTCAATCCTCAATCCTCAATCCTCAATCCTCAATCCTCAATCCTCAACCATTAGTCATCAATACTCAGTCTTCAATCCTCAATCCTCAATCCTCAATCCTCAATCCTCATTCTTCAATCCTCAATACGCAATCCTCAATCTTCAATCCTCAATCCTCAATCCTCAATTCTCAATCCTTAATCCTCAATCCTCAGACCTTAAACATCAATACTCAACCCTCGGTCCTCGTCCTCAATCTACAACAATCAATCCTCAATCCTCATTCTTCAATCATTAATATTCAATCTTCAGTCCTCAATCCTCAATCCTCAATCCTCAAACCTCAATCCTTAATGTTCAATCCGCAATACCCAATCCTCAATCTTCAATACTCAATCCTCAATCCTCAATCCTCAATCCTCAATACTCAATCCTCAATCCTCAGTCCTCAAACCTCAAAACTCAATCTTCAATCCTCAATACTCAATCTTCAATCCTCCGTACTCAATCCGCTATCCTCAATCCTCAATCCTCAATCGTCAGGCTCCAATACTCAATACTCAATCTTCAATCCTCAATCCTCAATCCTCAATCCTCATCCTTCAATCCTCAATACCCAATCCTCAATCTTCAATCCTCAATCCTCAATCCACAATTCTCAAACCTCAATCCTCAGTCCTTAGTCCTGAAACCTCAATCCTCAACCCTCAGCCCTCATCCTCAATCGTCAATCCTCAATCCTCAATCCTCAATCCTCAATCCTCAGTCCTCAATCCTCAATCCTCGATCTTCAATCCTCAGTCCCCAATCCTCAATCTTCAATCCTCAATCCTCAGTCCTCGATCCTCAGTCCTCAATCCTCAATCCACAATCCTCAATTATCGATCCTCAATCCTCAATCCTCAATCCTCAAAACTCAAACCTGAATCCTCAATCCTGAATCCTCAACCTTTAGAACTCAGTCGTCAACAATCAGTTGTCAATTCTCAATTATCAATAAAATATAATCAATTCACAGTTTTCAATACTCAATACTCAATCTGCAATCTTCAAATCTCTATCCACAAACATCAATTCTCATCATTCAACCCTCAACACTCAGTCCCCAATCCTCAACCTTCAACACTCAATCCTCAATCCTCAGTCCTCAAACCTCAAATCTCAACCTTCAATTCTCAATACTCAATCTTCAATCCTCCGTCCTCAATCCTCAATCCTCAATCCTCAATCCTCAATCGTCAGGCTTCAATCCTCAATACTCAATCTTCAATCCTCAATCCTCAATCCTCAATCCTCAGTCCTCATCCTTCAATCCTCAATACCCAATCCTCAATCTTCAATCCTCAATCCTCAGTCCTCAATTCTCAATGCTCAATCCTCAGTCCTCAGTTCTCAAACCTCAACCCTCAACCCTCAACCATCATCCCTCATCCTCAATCCTCAATACTCAATCCTCAATCCTCAATCTTCAATCCTCAATATTCAATCTTCAATAATCAATCCTCAATTCTCAATCCTCAATACTCATTCCTCAATCGTCGATCCTCAATCCCCAATCCTCAATCTTCAATCCTCAATCCTCAATCCTCAATCCTCAACCCTCAATCCTCAATCTTCAATCCTCAATACTCAATCTTCAATCCTCAATCCTCAATCCTCAATCCTCAATCCTCAATCCTCAATCCTCATTCTTCAATCCTCAACACCCAATCCTCAATCTTCAATCCTCAATCCTCAATCCTCAATTCTCAATCCTCAATCCTCGATCCTCAGACCTCAAACATCAATACTCAACCCTCAGTCCTCGTCCTCAATCCACAACAATCAATCCTCAATCCTCAATCTTCAATCATCAATATTGAATCTTCAGACCTCAATCCTCAATCCTCAATCCTCAATCCTCAATCCTCAATGTTCAACCCGCAATACCCAATCCTCAATCTTCAATCCTCAATCCTCAATCCTCAACCCTCAGCCCTCATTCTCAATCCTCAATCCTCAATTCTCAGTCCTCAGCCCTCAAACCTCAATCCTCAATCCTCAATACTCAACACTCAATCCTCAATCCTCAATCTTCAATCCTCAATACTCAATATTCAATCCTCGATCCTCAATTCTCAATCCTCAATCTTCAATCCTCAATCGTCAATCCCCAATCCTCAACCCTCATTCTTCAATCCTCAATACCCAACCCTCCATCTTCAATCCTGAATCCTCAATCCTCAATTCTCAATGCTCAATCCGCAGTCCTCAGTTCTCAAACCTCAACCCTCAACCATCAGCCCTCATCCTCAATCCTCAATACTCAATCCTCAATCCTCAATCTTCAATCCTCAATACTCAATCTTCAATAATCAATGCTCAATTCTCAATCCTCAATACTCAATACCCAATCGTCGATACTCAATCCCCTATCCTCAATCTTCAATCCTCAATCCTCAATCCTCAATCCTCAATCCTCAATCCTCAATCTTCAATCCTCAATACTCAATCTTCAATCCTTAATCCTCAATCCTCAATCCTCAATCATCAATCCTCAATCCTCAACCTTCAATCATCAATACTCAGTCTTCAATCCTCAATCCTCAATCCTCAATCCTCAATCCTCATTCTTCAATCCCCAATACACAATCCTCAATCTGCAATCCTCAATCCTCAATCCTCAATCCTCAATTCTCAATCCTTAATCCTCAATCCTCAGACCTTAAACATCAATACTCAACCCTCAGTCCTCGTCCTCAATCCACAACAATCAATCCTCAATCCTCAATCTTCAATCATCAATATTCAATCTTCAGTCCTCAATCCTCAATCCTCAATCCTCAATCCTCAATGTTCAATCCGCTATACCCAATCCTCAATCTTCAATCCTCAATCCTCAATCCTCAATCCTCTATCCTCAATCCTCAATTCTCAATACTCAATCCTCAATCCTCAGTCCTCAAACCTCAAATCTCAACCTTCAATCCTCAATACTCAATCTTCAATCCTCCGTCCTCAATCCTCAATCCTCAATCCTCAATCCTCGATCGTCAGGCTTCAATCCTCAATACTCAATCTTCAATCCTCAATCCTCAATCCTCAATCCTCAGTCCTCATCCTTCAATCCTCAATACCCAATCCTCAATCTTCAATCCTCAATCCTCAATCCTCAATTCTCAATGCTCAATCCTCAGTCCTCAGTTCTCAAACCTCAACCCTCAACCATCATCCCTCATCCTCAATCCTCAATACTCAATCCTCAATCCTCAATCTTCAATCCTCAATATTCAATCTTCAATAATCAATCCTCAATTCTCAATCCTCAATACTCATTCCTCAATCGTCGATCCTCAATCCCCAATCCTCAATCTTCAATCCTCAATCCTCAATCCTCAATCCTCAACCCTCAATCCTCAATCTTCAATCCTCAATACTCAATCTTCAGTCCTCAATCCTCAATCCTCAATCCTCAATCCTCAATCCTCAATCCTCAACCATTAGTCATCAATACTCAGTCTTCAATCCTCAATCCTCAATCCTCAATCCTCAATCCTCATTCTTCAATCCTCAATACGCAATCCTCAATCTTCAATCCTCAATCCTCAATCCTCAATTCTCAATCCTTAATCCTCAATCCTCAGACCTTAAACATCAATACTCAACCCTCGGTCCTCGTCCTCAATCTACAACAATCAATCCTCAATCCTCATTCTTCAATCATTAATATTCAATCTTCAGTCCTCAATCCTCAATCCTCAATCCTCAAACCTCAATCCTCAATGTTCAATCCGCAATACCCAATCCTCAATCTTCAATACTCAATCCTCAATCCTCAATCCTCAATCCTCAATACTCAATCCTCAATCCTCAGTCCTCAAACCTCAAAACTCAATCTTCAATCCTCAATACTCAATCTTCAATCCTCCGTACTCAATCCGCTATCCTCAATCCTCAATCCTCAATCGTCAGGCTCCAATACTCAATACTCAATCTTCAATCCTCACTCCTCAATCCTCAATCCTCATCCTTCAATCCTCAATACCCAATCCTCAATCTTCAATCCTCAATCCTCAATCCACAATTCTCAAACCTCAATCCTCAGTCCTTAGTCCTGAAACCTCAATCTTCAACCCTCAGCCCTCATCCTCAATCGTCAATCCTCAATCCTCAATCCTCAATCCTCAATCCTCAGTCCTCAATCCTCAATCCTCGATCTTCAATCCTCAGTCCCCAATCCTCAATCTTCAATCCTCAATCCTCAGTCCTCGATCCTCAGTCCTCAATCCTCAATCCACAATCCACAATTATCGATCCTCAATCCTCAATCCTCAATCCTCAAAACTCAAACCTGAATCCTCAATCCTGAATCCTCAACCTTCAGAACTCAGTCCTCAACAATCAGTTGTCAATTCTCAATTATCAATAAAATATAATCAATTCACAGTTTTCAATACTCAATACTCAATCTGCAATCTTCAAATCTCTATCCACAAACATCAATTCTCATCATTCAACCCTCAACACTCAGTCCCCAATCCTCAACCTTCAACACTCAATCCTCAATCCTCAATCCTCAATTCTCAATCTTCAATCCTCAATACCCAATCTTCAATCCTCCATCCTCAATCCTTAATCCTCAATCCTCAACCCTCAATCGTCAGGCTTCAATCCTCAATACTCAATCTTCAACCCTCAATCCTCCATCCTCATTCCTCAATCCTCATTCTGCAATCCTCATTCTTCAATCCTCAATACCCAATCCTCAATCTTCAATCTTCAATCCTCAGTCCTCAATTCTCAATCCTCAATCCTCAGTCCTCAGTCCTTAAACTTCAATCGTCAACCCTCAGCCCTCATCCTCAATCCTCAATCCTCAATCTTCAATCCTCAATCCTCAATCCTCAATCTTCAATCATCTATACTCAATCCTCAATCCTCAATCCTCAATCCTCAATACTCAATCCTCAATTTTCAATCCTCAATACTCAATCCTCAATCCTCAATCCTCAATCCTCAATCCTCTATCCTCAATCCTCATTCTACAATCCTCAATACCCAATCCTCAATCTTCAATCCTCAATCCTCAATCCTCAATTCTCAATCCTCAATCCTCAGTCCTCAGTCCTCAAACCTCAATCCTCAACCCTCAGCCCTCATTCTCAATCCTCAACCCGCAATTCTCAGTCCTCAGCCCTCAAACCTCTATCCTCAACCATCAGACCTCATCCTCAGTCCTCAGTTATCAATCCTCTATACTCAATCTACAATCCTCAATACTCAATCTTCTCTCCTCAATCCTCAGTCCTCTAACCTCAATTCTGAATCCTCAATACTCTATCTTCAATCCTCAACCTTCAGTCCTCAATACTCAACTATCAGTCCTCAATTCTCAATACTCAATACTGAATCCTCAATCTCCAATCCTCAATACCCAATCTTCAATCCCCAATCCTCAATCCTCAATCCTCAATGCTCAATCCTCAATCCTCAATCCTCAACACTCAATCTTCAATCCTCAATACTCAATCTGCAATCCTCAATCTTCAATCCACAATCCTCAATCCTCAATCCTCAATCCTCATTCTTCAATCCTCAACACACAATCCTCTATCTTCAATCTTCAATCCTCAATCCTCAGACCTCAATCCTCAATCTTCAATCCTCAATACTCAATCTTCAATTCTCAATCCTCAATCCTCAATCCTCAATCCTCATTCTTCAATCCTCAACACCCAATCCTCAATCTTCAATCCTCAATCCTCAATCCTCAATTCTCAATCCTCAATCCTCAATCCTCAGACCTCAAACATCAATACTCAACCCTCAGTCCTCGTCCTCAATCCGCAACCCTCAATCCTCTATCCTCAATCTTCAGTCATCTATATTCAATCTTCAATCCTCAATCCTCAATCCTCAATACTCAATCCTCAATCCTCAATCCTCATGTCTCAATCCTCAATCCTCAATCCTCTGTCATCAAACCTCAATCCTGAATCCTCAATCCTGAATCCTCAATCTTCAGACCTCAGACATGAACAATCAGATGTCAGTCCTCAATCCTCAATAGAATATTTTCAATTCACAATTTTCAATACTCAATACTCAATCTGCAATCTTCAAATTTCTATCCACAAACATCAATTCTCATCACTCAAACCTCAACACTCAGTCCCCAATCCTCAATCTTCAATCCTCAATCCTTAATCCTCAATCCTCAATCCTCAATCTTTAATCATCTATACTCAATCCTCAATCCTCAATCCTCAATCCTCAATACTCAATCCTCAATTTTCAATCCTCAATACTCAATCTTCTATCCTCAATCCTCAATCCTCAATCCCCAATCCTCAATCCTCATTCTACAATCCTCAATACCCAATCCTCAATCCTCAATACTCAATCCTCAATCCTCAATCCTCAATCCTCAAAACTCAACCATCGATCCTCAATTCTCAATACTCAATCCTCAATCCTGAATCCTCAACCGTCAGCCCTCATCCTCAATCCTCAATCCTGAATCCTCAAACCTCAATCTTCAATCCTCAATACTCAGTCTTCAATCCTCAATCCTCAATCCTCAATCCTCAGTCCTCAATCCTCAATCCTCAATTCTCAATCCTCAATCCTCTATCCTCAGTCCTCAATCCACAATCATCAATCCTCAATCTTCAATACTCAATCCTCAATCCTCAATCGTCAGTCTTGAATACTCAACACTCAATCTGCAAACCTCAGTCCTCAATCCTCAATCCTCAATCCTCATTCTTCAGTCCTCAATACCCAATCCTCAATCTTCAACCCTCAATCCTCAATCCGCAATTCTCAATCCTCAATCCTCAGTCCTCAGACCTCAAGCCTCAGTCCTCAAACCTCAGCGATCATGCTCAATCGTCAATCCTCGTTCCTCAATCCTCAATCCTCAATCCTCGATCCTCAATCTTCAATCCTGAATACTCAATCTTCAATCCTCAAGCCTCAATAATCAATCCTCAATCCTCAATCGTCAGTCTTCAATCCTCAATACCCAATCTTCAATCCTCAATCCTCAATCCTCAATCCTCAATCCTCATTCTTTAATCCTCAATACCCAATCCTCAATCTTCAATCCTCAATCCCCAATACTCAATCCTTAATCCTCAATCTTCAATCCTCAATCACCAGTCCACAATCTTCAATCCTCAATGCTCAATCCTCAATCCTCAATCCTCAGTCATCAGTCCTCAATTCTCAATCCTCAAACCTCAATCCTCAATCCTCAATCCTCAATCTTCAATCCTCAATACTCAGTCTTCAATCCTCAATCCTCAATCCTCAATCCTCAATCCTCAGTCCTCAATCCACAATCGTCAATCCTCAATCTTCAATACTCAATCCTCAATCCTCAATCCTCAATCCTCAATAGTCAATCTCCAATCCTTGATCATCAATCCCCAATCCTCAATCCTTAATCCTCAATCTTCAATCCTCAATCATCAATACTCAATCCTCAATACTCAATCCTCAATCCTCAATCCTCAATCCTCAATCCTCAATCCTCAATCCTCAATCGTCAGTCTTCAACACTCAGTCATCAGTCCACAATTCTCAATCCTCAAACCTCAATCCTCAACCGTCAGTCCTCGTCCTCACACCTCAATCCCGAATCGTCAGTCCTGAATCGTCAATCTTCAGCCCTCAGTCCTCAAAAATCAATTGTCAATCCTCAGTCCTCATTAGAATATCCTCAATTCACAGTTTTCAGTACTCAATCCCCAGTCTTCAATCTTCAAATCTCAGTCTACAAACATCAATTCGCATCACTCAACACTCAACACTCAGTCCTCAATCTTCAGTCCTCAATCCTCAATCTTCAATCTTCAATCCTCAATACTCAATACTCAACCTTCAATCTTCAATCCTCAATCCTCAACCCTCAGCCCTCTTCCTCAATCCTCAATCCTGAATCCTCAATCCTCAATCTTCAATCATCAATACTCAGTCTTCAATCCTCAATCCTCAATCCTCAGTCATTAATCCTCAATCTTCAATACTCAATCCTCAATCCTCAATCCTCAATCCTCAATCCTCAGTCCTCAATCCACAATCATCAATCCTCAGCCTTCAATACACAATCCTCATTCCTCAATCCTCAATCCTCAATACTCGATCTTCAATCCTCAATCCTCAATCCTCAATCCTCAATACTCGATCTTCAATCCTCAATCCTCAATCCTCAATCCTCAATCCTCAACCCTCAGCCCTCATCCTCAATCCTCAATCCTGATCCCTCAATCCTCAATCCTCAATCTTCAATCCTCAATACTCAGTCTTCAATCCTCAATCTTCAATACTCAATCCTCAATCCTCAATCCTCAATCCTCAATTCTCAATCCGCAATCCTCAGTCCTCAGTCCTCAAACCCCAGTCCTCAAACCTCAGCCACCATCCTCAATCGTCAATCCTCGTTCCTCAATCCTCAATCCTCAATCTTCAATCCTCCATACTCAATCTTCAATCCTCAATCCTCAATCATCAATCCTCAATCCTCAATCCTCAGTCATCAATCCTCAATCTTCAATACTCAATCCTCAATCATCAATCCTCAACCTTCAATACTCAATCCTCAATCGTCAATCCTCAATCCTCAATCCTCGATCCTCAACCCTCAATCCTCAGTCCTTAAACCTCAATTCCGTATCCTCAATCCTGAATGCCCAATCTTCATCCCGCAGTCCGCAACAATCAAATGTCAATTCTCAATCCTCAATAGAATATCCTCAATTCACAGTTTTCAATACTGAATCCCCAATCTTCAATCTTCAAATCTCAATCCACAGACATCAATTCTCATCACTCAACCCTCAACACTCAGTACTCAATCTTCAATCCTCAATCCTCAATCCTCAATCTTCAATCCTCCATACTCAATCTTCAATCCTCAATCCTCAATCATCAATCCTCAATCCTCAATCCTCAGCCATCAATCCTCAATCTTCAATACTCAATCCTCAATCATCAATCCTCAATCCTCAATCCTCAATCCTCATTCCTCAATCCTCAATCCTCAACCCTCAGTCCTCATCCTCAATTCTCAATTCTTAATCCTCAATCCTCAATCCTCAATCTTCAATCCTCAATAATCAATCCTCAATACTCAGTCATCAATCCTCAATCCTCAATTCTCAATACTCAGTCATCAATCCTCAATCCTCAATTCTCAATCCTCAGTCCGCAATCCTCAATCATCAATCCTCAATCTTCAATACTCAATCCTCAATCCTCAATCCTCAATCCTCAATACTCAATCTTCAATCCTCTATCCTCAATCCTCAATCCTCAATCCTCAATCCTCAATCCTCAGTCATCAATCCTCAATCTTCAATACTCAATCGTCAATCCTCAGTCCTCAATTCTCAATCCTCAATCCTCGTTCCTTAAACCTCAATCCTCAACCCTCAGTCCTCATCCTCAATTCTCAATTCTCAATCCTCAAACCTCAATCTTCAATCCTCAATACTGAATCCTCAATCCTCAATACTCAACCATCAATCCTCAATTCTCAATACTCAATAGAATATCCTGAATTCTCAGTACTCAATACTCAAACCTCAACCCTCAACCCTCAGCCCTCATCCTCCATCCTCAGTCCTCAATCCTCAAACCTCAATCTTCAATCCTCAATACTCAATCTTCTATTCTCAATCCACAATCCTCAACCCTCAATTCCAATCCTCAATCTTCAATCCTCAATCCTCAATCCTCAATCCTCAATCCTCAATCCTCAATCATTAATCCTCAATCCTCCACCATCAATCCTCAATCCTCAATTTTCAATCATCAATACTCAATCTTCAATGCTGAATCCTCAATCCTCAATCCTCAATCCTCAATCCTCCATATTCAATACACAATCATCAAACATCAATCCTCAATACTCAATCATCAATCCTCAATTCTCAATACTCAATAGAATATCCTGAATTCTCTGTTTTCAATACTCAATCCTCAATCTTCAATCTTCAAGTCTCCATCCACAGACATCAATTCTCATCACTCAACCCTCAACACTCTGTCCTCAATCTTCAATCCTCAATCCTCAATCCTCAATTCTCAATCCTCAGTTCTCAATCCTCAATCGCCAATCCTCAATCCCCAATCCTCAATCCACAATCCTCAGTCCTCAATCCTCAATCATCAATACTCACTGTTCAATCCTCAATACTCTACCTTCAATCCTCAACCCTCAATCCTCAATCCACAATCCTCAATCCTAAATCATCAACCTTCAATCCTCAATACTAAATCTTCAATCCTCAATCTTCAATACTAAATCCTCAATCCTCAATCCTCAGTCCTCAATACTAAACCTTCAATCCTCCATACTCAATCTTCAATCCTCAATCCTCAATCATCAATCCTCAATCCTCAATCCTCAGTCATCAATCCTCAATCCTCAACCCTCAGCCCTCATCCTCAATCCTCAATGCTGAATCCTCAATCCTCAATCTTCAATCCTCAATACTCTGTCTTCAATCCTCAATCCTCAATCCTCAATCCTCAGTCCGCAATCCTCAATCATCAATCCTCAATCTTCAATACTCAATCCTCAATCCTCAATCCTCAATCCTCAATACTCAACCTTCAATCCTCCATACTCTATCTTCAATCCTCAATCCTCAATCATCAATCCTCAATCCTCAATCCTCAGTCATCAATCCTCAATCTTCAATACTCAATCCTCAATACTCAATCCTCAGTCCTCAATCCTCAGTCCTCAATCCACAATCATCAATCCTCAATCTTCAATACTCAATCCTCAATCCTCAATCCTCAATCCTCAATACTCAATCTTCAATCCTCAATCCTCAATCCTCAATCCTCAACCCTCAGCCCTCATCCTCAATCCTCAATTCTGAATCCTCAATCCTCAATCTTCAATCCTCAATACTCAGTCTTCAATCCTCAACCCTCAGTCCTCAATCCTCAGTCCTCAATCCACAATCATCAATCCTCAACACTCAATCTTCAATCCTCAATCCTCAATCCTCAATACTCAATCTTCAATCCTCAATCCTCAATCCTCAATCCTCAATCCTCAACCCTCAGCCCTCATACTCAATCCTCAATCCTGAATCCTCAATCCTCAATGTTCAATCCTCAATACTCAGTCTTCAATCATCAATCCTCAATACTCAATCCTCAATCCTCAATCCTGAATCATCAATCCACAATCCTCAATCATCAACCTTCAATCCTCAATACTCAATCTTCAATCCTCAATACTCAATCCTCAATATTCAACACACAACCGTAAACGATCAATTCTCAATACTCAACCATCAATCCTCAATTCTCAATACTCAATAGAATATCCTGAATTCTCATGATTCAATACTCAATCCGCAATATTCAATAATCAAATCTCGATCCTCAAACATCAATTCTCAACACTCAATCCTCAACACTCGGTCCTCTCTCTTCGATCCTCCATCCTCAGTCCTCTATCCCCAAGCGTCAATCCTCAATCCTCAATTCTCAATCCTCAACCCTCAATCCTCAGTCCTCAAACCTCAATTCCGTATCCTCAATCCTGAATGCTCAATCTTCATCCCTCAGTCCGCAACAATCAATTGTCAATCCTCAATCCTCAATAGAATATCCTCAATTCACAGTTTTCAATACTGAATCCCCAATCTTCAATCTTCAAATCTCAATCCACAGACATCAATTCTCACCACTCAACCCTCAACACTCAGTCCTCAATCTTCAATCCTCAATCCTCAGTCCTCAATCTTCAATCCTCCATACTCAATCTTCAATCCTCAATCCTCAATCATCAATCCTCAATCCTCAATCCTCAGTCATCAATCCTCAATCTTCAATACTCAATCCTCAATCATCAATCCTCAATCCTCAATCCTCAATCCTCATTCCTCAATCCTCAATCCTCAACCCTCAGTCCTCTTCCTCAGTTCTCAATTCTTAAGCCTCAATCCTCAATCCTCAATCTTCAATCCTCAATAATCAATCCTCAATCTTCAATCCTCAATACTGAATTCTCAATCCTCAATAGTCAATCTCCAATCCTCAATCCTCAATCCTCAATCCTTAATCCACAATCTTCAATCCACAATCCTCAGTCCTCAATCATCAATACTCAATCCTCAATCCTCAATCCTCAATCCCCAACCCTCAATCCTCAGTCCTCAAACCTCAGTCCCCAATCCTCAATCATCAATCCTCAATCTTCAATACTCAATCCTCAATCCTCAATCCTCAATCCTCAACACTCAACCATCAATCCTCAATTCTCAATACTCAATAGAATATCCTGAATTCTCAGTATTCAATACTTAAACCTCAATCCTCAACCCTCAACCCTCATCCTCCATCCTCAATCCTCAATCCTCAAACCTCAATCTTCAATCCTCAATACTCAATCTTCGATCCTCAATCCTCAACCCTCAATCCTCAACCCTCAATCCTCAGTCATGAATACTCAATCTTCAATTCTCAATCCTCAATCCTCAATCCTGAATACCCAACCATCAATCCTCAATTCTCAATACTCAGTAGAATATCCTGAATTCTCAGTATTCAATACTCAAACCTCAACCCTCAACACTCAGCCCTCATCCTCCATCCTCAATCCTCAATCCTCAAACCTCAATCTTCAAACCTCAATACTCAATCTTCGATTCTCAATCCACAATCCTCAACCCTCAATCCCAATCCTCAATCTTCAATCCTCAATCCTCAATCCTCAATCCTCAATCCTCAATCCTCAATCATTAATCCTCAATCCTCAACCCTCAATCCTCAATCCTCAACCTTCAATCATCAATACTCAATCTTCAATGCTCAATCCTCAATCCTCAATCCTCAATCGTCAATCCTCAATATTCAATACACAACCCTCAAACATCAATCCTCAATACTCAATCTTCAATCCTCAATCCTCAATCATCAATCCTCAATCCTCAATCCACCGTCATCAATCCTCAATCTTCAATACTCAATCCTCAATCATAAATCCTCAATCCTCAATCCACAATCCTCAATAGTCAATCTCCAATCCTCAATCCTCAATCCTCAATCCTTAATCCACAATCTTCAATCCTCAATCCTCAGTCCTCAATCATCAATACTCAATCCTCAATCCTCAATCCTCAATCCCCAACCCTCAATCCTCAGTCCTCAAACCTCAGTCCCCAATCCTCAATCATCAATCCTCAATCTTCAATACTCAATCCTCAATCCTCAATCCTCAATCCTCAACACTCAACCATCAATCCTCAATTCTCAATACTCAATAGAATATCCTGAATTCTCAGTATTCAATACTTAAACCTCAATCCTCAACCCTCAACCCTCATCCTCCATCCTCAATCCGCAATCTTCAAACCTCAATCTTCAATCCTCAATACTCAATATTCGATCCTCAATCCTCAACCCTCAATCCTCAATCCTCAGTCATGAATACTCAATCTTCAATTCTCAATCCTCAATCCTCAATCCTCAATCCTCAATCCTCAATACTCAACCATCAATCCTCAATTCTCAATACTCAGTAGAATATCCTGAATTCTCAGTATTCAATACTCAAACCTCAACCCTCAACACTCAGCCCTCATCCTCCATCCTCAATCCTCAATCCCCAAACCTCAATCTTCAATCCTCAATACTCAATCTTCGATTCTCAATCCACAATCGTCAACCCTCAATCCCAATCCTCAATCTTCAATCCTCAATCCTCAATCCTCAATCCTCAATCCTCAATCCTCAATCATTAATCCTCAATCCTCAACCCTCAATCCTCAATCCTCAACCTTCAATCATCAATACTCAATCTTCAATGCTCAATCGTCAATCCTCAATCCTCAACCCTCAATCCTCAATATTCAATACACAACCCTCAAACATCAATCCTCAATACTCAATCTTCAATCCTCAATCCTCAATCATCAATCCTCGATCCTCAATCCTCAGTCATCAATCCTCAATCTTCAATACTCAATCCTCAATCATAAATCCTCAATCCTCAATCCTCAATCCTCATTCCTCAATCCTCAATCCTCAACCCTCAGTCCTCATCCTCAATTCTCAATTCTTAATCCTCAATCCTCAATCCTCAATCTTCAATCCTCAATAATCAATCCTCAATACTCAGTCTTCAATCCTCAATCCTCAATCCTCAATCCTCAGTCCGCAATCCTCAATCATCAATCCTCAATCTTCAATACTCAACCCTCAATCCTCAATTCTCAATCCTCAATACTCAATCTTCAATCCTCAATCCTCAATCCTCAATCCTCAATCCTCAACCCTCAGTCATCAATCCTCAATCTTCAATACGCAATCGTCAATCCTCAGTCCTCAATTCCCAATCCTCAATCCTCGTTCCTCAAACCTCAATCCTCAACCCTCAGTCCTCATCCTCAATTCTCAATTCTCAATCCTCAAACCTCAATCTTCAATCCTCAATACTCAATCCTCAATCCTCAATACTCAACCATCAATCCTCGATTCTCAATACTCAGTAGAATATCCTGAATTCTCTGTATTCAATACTCAAACCTCAACCCTCAACACTCAGCCCTCATCCTCCATCCTCAATCCTCAATCCTCAAACCTCAATCTTCAATCCTCAATACTCAATCTTCGATTCTCAATCCACAATCCTCAACCCTCAATCCCAATCCTCAATCTTCAATCCTCAATCCTCAATCCTCAATCCTCAATCCTCAATCCTCAATCATTAATCCTCAGTCCTCAACCCTCAATCCTCAATCCTCAACCTTCAATCATCAATACTCAATCTTCAATGCTCAATCCTCAATCCTAAATCCTCAATCCTCAATCCTCAATATTCAATACACAACCCTCAAACATCAATCCTCAATACTCAATCATCAATCCTCAATTCTCAATACTCAATAGAATATCCTGAATTCTCTGTTTTCAATACTCAATCCTCAATCTTCAATCTTCAAGTCTCCATCCACAGACATCAATTCGCATCACTCAAAACTCAACACTCTGTCCTCAATCTTCAATCCTCAATCCTCAATCCTCAATCCTCAATTCTCAATCCTCCATCCTCAATTCTCAATCCTCAATCCTCAGTCCTCAGTCCTCAAACCTCAATCCTCAACCCTCAGCCCTCATTCTCTATCCTCAATCCTGAATCCTCAGTCCTCAATCTTCAATCCTCAATACTCAGTCTTCAATCATCAATCCTCAATCCTCAATACTCAATCCTCAATCCTCAGTCATCAATCCTCAATCCTCAATCATCAACCTTCAATCCTCAATACTCAATCTTCAATCCTCAATACTCAATCCACAATAGTCAATTCTCATTCTACAATCCTCAATACCCAATCCTCAATCCTCAATCCTCAATCCTCCATCCTCAATTCTCAATCCTCAATCCTCTGTCCTCAGTCCTCAAACCTCAACCCTCAACCCTCAGCCCTCATCCTCAATCCTCAATCCTGAATACTCAAACCTCAACCTTCAATCTCCAATACTCAGCCTTCAATCCCCAATACTCAGTCTTCAATCCACAATCCTCTATCCTCAATCCTCAGTCCTCAATCCTCAATCATCAATCCTCAATCTTCAATACTCAATCCTCAATCCTCAATCCTCAACCCTCAGCCCTCATCCTCAATCCTCAATCCTGAATCCTCAAACCTCAATCTTCAATCCTCAGTACTCAGTCTTCAATCCTCAATCCTCAATCCTCAATCCTCAATTCTCAATCCTCAATCCTCAACCCTCAGCCCTCATCCTCAATCCTCAATCCTGAATCCTCAATTCTCAATCCTCAATCATCAATCCTCAATACTCACTCTTCAATCCTCAATCCTCAATCCTCAGTCCTCAATCCACAATCATCAATCCTCAATCTTCAATACTCAATCCTCAATCCTCAATCTTCAATCCTCAATCCTCAATCCTCAATCCTCAACCCTCAGCCCTCATCCTCAATCCTCAATTCTGAATCCTCAATCCTCAATCTTCAATCCTCAATACTCAGTCTTCAATCCTCAACCCTCAGTCCTCAATCCTCAGTCCTCAATCCACAATCATCAATCCTCAACACTCAATCTTCAATCCTCAATCCTCAATCCTCAATACTCAATCTTCAATCCTCAATCCTCAATCCTCAATCCTCAATCCTCAACCCTCAGCCCTCATACTCAATCCTCAATCCTGAATCCTCAATCCTCAATGTTCAATCCTCAATACTCAGTCTTCAATCATCAATCCTCAATACTCAATCCTCAATCCTCAATCCTGAATCATCAATCCACAATCCTCAATCATCAACCTTCAATCCTCAATACTCAATCTTCAATCCTCAATACTCAATCCTCAATATTCAACACACAACCATAAACGATCAATTCTCAATACTCAACCATCAATCCTCAATTCTCAATACTCAATAGAATATCCTGAATTCTCATGATTCAATAATCAATCCGCAATATTCAATAATCAAATCTCGATCCTCAAACATCAATTCTCAACACTCAATCCTCAACACTCAGTCCTCAATCTTCAATCCTCAATCCTCAGTCCTCTCTCTTCGATCCTCCATCCTCAATCCTCTATCCCCAAGCGTCAATACTCAATCCTCAATTCTCAATACTCAACCCTCAATCCTCAGTCCTCAAACCTCAATTCCGTATCCTCAATCCTGAATGCTCAATCTTCATCCCTCAGTCCGCAACAATCAATTGTCAATCCTCAATCCTCAATAGAATATCCTCAATTCACAGTTTTCAATACTGAATCCCCAATCTTCAATCTTCAAATCTCAATCCACAGACATCAATTCTCACCACTCAACCCTCAATACTCAGTCCTCAATCTTCAATCCTCAATCCTCAGTCCTCAATCTTCAATCCTCCATACTCAATCTTCAATCCTCAATCCTCAATCATCAATCCTCAATCCTCAATCCTCAGTCATCAATCCTCAATCTTCAATACTCAATCCTCAATCATCAATCCTCAATCCTCAATCCTCAATCCTCATTCCTCAATCCTCAATCCTCAACCCTCAGTCCTCTTCCTCAGTTCTCAATTCTTAAGCCTCAATCCTCAATCCTCAATCTTCAATCCTCAATAATCAATCCTCAATCTTCAATCCTCAATACTGAATTCTCAATCCTCAATAGTCAATCTCCAATCCTCAATCCTCAATCCTCAATCCTTAATCCACAATCTTCAATCCACAATCCTCAGTCCTCAATCATCAATACTCAATCCTCAATCCTCAATCCTCAATCCCCAACCCTCAATCCTCAGTCCTCAAACCTCAGTCCCCAATCCTCAATCATCAATCCTCAATCTTCAATACTCAATCCTCAATCCTCAATCCTCAATCCTCACCACTCAACCATCAATCCTCAATTCTCAATACTCAATAGAATATCCTGAATTCTCAGTATTCAATACTTAAACCTCAATCCTCAACCCTCAACCCTCATCCTCCATCCTCAATCCTCAATCCTCAAACCTCAATCTTCAATCCTCAATACTCAATCTTCGATCCTCAATCCTCAACCCTCAATCCTCAATCCTCAATCCTCAGTCATGAATACTCAATCTTCAATTCTCAATCCTCAATCCTCAATCCTGAATACCCAACCATCAATCCTCAATTCTCAATACTCAGTAGAATATCCTGAATTCTCAGTATTCAATACTCAAACCTCAACCCTCAACACTCAGCCCTCATCCTCCATCCTCAATCCTCAATCCTCAAACCTCAATCTTCAAACCTCAATACTCAATCTTCGATTCTCAATCCACAATCCTCAACCCTCAATCCCAATCCTCAATCTTCAATCCTCAATCCTCAATCCTCAATTCTCAATCCTCAGTCCTCAATCCTCAATCGCCAATCCTCAATCCCCAATCCTCAATCTTCAATCCTCAGTCCTCAGTCCTCAATCATCAATACTCAATGATCAATCCTCAATACTCAAACTTCAATCCTCAACCCTCAATACTCAAACCACAATCCTCAATCCTCAGTCATCAACATTCAATCCTCAATACTCAATCTTCAATCCTCAATTCCCAATCCTCAATCGTCAATCCTCAATCCTCAATCCTCAGTCATCAATCCTCAATCTTCAATACTCAATCCTCACTCCTCAATCCTCAATCCTCAATCCTCAATCCTCAATCCTCAATCCTCATTCCTCAAACCTCAATCCTCGAACCTCGGTTCTCGTCCTCAATTCTCAATTCTCAATCCTCAATCCTCAATCCTCAATCTTCAATCCTCAATAATCAATCTCCTATCATAGATCCTCAATCCCCAATACTCTATCCTTAATCCTCAACATTCAATCCTCTATCCCCAGTCCACAATCTTCAATCCCCAAAGCTCAATAATCAATCCTCAATCCTCAGTCCTCAATCGTCAATCATCAGTCCACAATCTTCAATACTCAATCCTCAATCCTCAATCCTCAATCCTCAACCGTCAATCCTCAATCATCAATCCTGAATCTTCAATACTCAATCCTCAATCCCCAATCCTCAATCGTCTATCGTCAATCCTCATTCTTCAATCCTCAATACCCAATCCCAAATCCTCAATCCTCAATCCTCAATTCTCAATCCTCAATCCTCAGTCCTCAGTCCTCAAACCTCAATCCTCAATCCTCAATACTCAACCTTCAATCCTCCATACTCTATCTTCAATCCTCAATCCTCAATCATCAATCCTCAATCCTCAATCCGCAGTCATCAATCCTCAATCTTCAATACTCAATCCTCAATTCTCAATCCTCAATCCTCAATCCTCAGTCCTCAATCCACAATCATCAATCCTCAATCTTCAATACTCAATCCTCAATCCTCAATCCTCAATCTTCAGTCATCAGTCCTCAATCCTCAACCCTCAAACCTGAATCCTCAACCGTCAGTCCTCGTCCTCAAACCTCAATCCCGAATCCTCAATCCTGAATCGTCAATCTTCAGCCCTCAGTCCTCAACAATCAATTGTCAATCCTCAGTCCTCATTAGAGTATCCTCAATTCACAGTTTTCAGTACTCAATCCCCAATCTTCAATCTTCAATCCTCAATACTCAATCTTCAATCATCACTCCTCAATTCTCAACCATCAGTCCTCAATCCTCAATCTTCAATCCTCAACAATCAATCATCAATACTCAGTCTTCAATCCTCAATCCTCAATCCGCAATTCTCAGTCCGCAATCCTCAATCATCAATCCTCAATCTTCAATACTCAATCCTCAGTCCTCAATCCTCAACCCTCAATACTCAACCTTCAACCCTCCATACTCAATCTTCAATCCTCAATCCTCAATCCTCAATACTCAATCTTCAATCCTCAATCCTCAATCCTCATTCTTCAATCCTCAACACCCAATCCTCAATCTTCAATCCTCAATCTTCAATCCTCAGTTCTCAATCCTCAATCCTCAATCCTCAGACCTCAAACACCAATACTCAACCCTCAGTCCTCGTCCTCAATCCGCAGCCCTCAATACTCGATCCTCAATCTTCAATCATCAATATTCAATCTTCACTCCTCAATCCTGAATCCTCAATACTCAATCCTCAATCCTCAATCCTCAATCCTCAATACTCAAGCATCAACACTCAATTCTCAATACTCAACAGAATATCCTGAATTCTCAGGATTCAATACTCAAACCTCAACACTTAACCCTCATTCCTCAATACTCAATCCTCAATCCTCAGGCTTCAATCCTCAATCCTCAATCCTCAATTCTCAATGCTCAACCCTCATTCCTCAGTTCTCAAACCTCAACCCTCAACCACCAGCCCTCATCCTCAATCCTCAATACTCAATCGTCAATCCTCAATCTTCAATCCTCAATACTCAATCTTCAATAATCAATCCTCAATCCCCAAACCTCATACTTCAATCCTCAATCCTCAATCCTCAATCCTCAATCCTCAATCTTCAATACTCAGTCTTCAATCCTCAATCCTCAATCCTCAATCCTCAATCCTCATTCTTCAATCCCCAATACACAATCCTCAATCTTCAATCCTCAATCCTCAATCCTCAATCATCAATTCTCAATCCTTAATCCTCAATCCTCAGACCTTAAACATCAATACTCAACCCTCAGTCCTCGTCCTCAATCCACAACAATCAATCCTCAATCCTCAATCTTCAATCATCAATATTCAATCTTCAGTCCTCAATCCTCAATCCTCAATCCTCAATCCTCAATGTTCAATCCGCTATACCCAATCCTCAATCTTCAATCCTCAATCTTCAATCCTCAATCCTCAATCCTCAATCCTCAATTCTCAATACTCAATCCTCAATCCTCAGTCCTCAAACCTCAAATCTCAACCTTCAATCCTCAATACTCAATCTTCAATCCTCCGTCCTCAATCCTCAATCCTCAATCCTCAATCCTCAATCGTCAGGCTTCAATCCTCAATACTCAATCTTCAATCCTCAATCCTCAATCCTCAATCCTCAATCCTCATCCTTCAATCCGCAACACCCAATACTCAATCTTCAATCCTCAATCCTCAATCCTCAATTCTCAATCCTCAATCGTCAATCATCAATCCTCAGACCTCAAACATCAATACACAACCCTCAGTCCTCGTCCTCAATCCACAACCCCCAATCCTCGGTCCTCAATCTTCAATCATCAATATTCAATCTTCAATCCTCATTCTTCAATCCTCAATACCCAATCCTCAATCTTCAATCCTCAATCCTCAATCCTCAGTTCACAATCCTCAATCCTCAATCCTCAGACCTCAGGCATCAATACTCAACCCTCAGTCCTCGTCCTCTATCCACAGCCCTCAATCCTCAATCCTCAACCTTCATTCATCAATATTCAACCTTCTATCCTCAATCCTGAATCCTCAATCCTCAATCCTCAATCCTCAATGTTCAATCCTCAACAACCAATCCTCAATCTTCAATCCTCAATCCTCAATCCTCAATGCTCAAACCTTAGCCCACATTCTCAATCCTCAATCCTCAATCCTCAATCTTCAATCCTCAATACTCAATCCTCAATCCTCAATCTTCAATCCTCAATACTTAATCTTCAATCCTCAATCCTCAATCCTCAATACTCAATGCTCAATCCTCAATCATCAGTCCACAACCCTCAATCTTCAATCCTCAATACTCAATCTGCAATCCTCAATCCTCAATCCTCAACCCTCAATCCTCATTCTTCAATCCTCAATACCCAATCCTCAATCTTCTATCCTCAATCCACAATCCTCAGCCCTCAATCCTCAGTCTTCGATCCTCAACACCCAATCCTCAATCTTCAATCCTCAATCCTCAATCCTCAGACCTCAATCCTCAATCTTCAATCCTCAATACTCAACCTTCAATCCTCAATCCTCAATCCTCAATCCTCAATCCTCATTCTTCAATCCGCAACACCCAATACTCAATCTTCAATCCTCAATCCTCAATCCTCAATTCTCAATCCTCAATCGTCAATCATCAATCCTCAGACCTCAAACATCAATACACAACCCTCAGTCCTCGTCCTCAATCAACAACCCTCAATCCTCGGTCCTCAATCTTCAATCATCAATATTCAATCTTCAATCCTCATTCTTCAATCCTCAATACCCAATCCTCAATCTTCAATCCTCAATCCTCAATCCTCAGTTCACAATCCTCAATCCTCAATCCTCAGACCTCAGGCATCAATACTCAACCCTCAGTCCTCGTCCTCAATCCACAGCCCTCAATCCTCAATCCTCAACCTTCATTCATCAATATTCAACCTTCTATCCTCAATCCTGAATCCTCAATCCTCAATCCTCAATCCTCAATGTTCAATCCTCAACACCCAATCCTCAATCTTCAATCCTCAATCCTCAATCCTCAATGCTCAAACCTTAGCCCACATTCTCAATCCTCAATCCTCAATCCTCAATCTTCAATCCTCAATAATTAATCCTCAATCCTCAATCTTCAATCCTCAATACTTAATCTTCAATCCTCAATCCTCAATCCTCAATACTCAATGCTCAATCCTCAATCATCAGTCCACAACCCTCAATCTTCAATCCTCAATACTCAACCTGCAATCCTCAATCCTCAATCCTCAACCCTCAATCCTCATTCTTCAATCCTCAATACCCAATCCTCAATCTTCTATCCTCAATCCACAATCCTCAGCCCTCAATCCTCAGTCTTCGATCCTCAACACCCAATCCTCAATCTTCAATCCTCAATCCTCAATCCTCAGACCTCCATCCTCAATCTTCAATCCTCAATACTCAACCTTCAATCCTCAATCCTCAATCCTCAATCCTCAATCCTCAATCCTCATTCTTCAATCCGCAACACCCAATACTCAATCTTCAATCCTCAATCCTCAATCCTCAATTCTCAATCCTCAATCCTCAATCATCAATCCTCATACCTCAAACATCAATACACAACCCTCAGACCTCGTCCTCAATCCACAACCCTCAATCCTCGGTCCTCAATCTTCAATCATCAATATTCAATCTTCAATCCTCATTCTTCAATCCTCAATACCCAATCCTCAATCTTCAATCCTCAATCCCCAATCCTCAGTTCACAATCCTCAATCCTCAATCCTCAGACCTCAGGCATCAATACTCAACCCTCAGTCCTCGTCCTCAATCCACAGCCCTCAATCCTCAATCCTCAACCTTCATTCATCAATATTCAACCTTCTATCCTCAATCCTGAATCCTCAATCCTCAATGCTCAATCCTCAATGTTCAATCCTCAACACCCAATCCTCAATCGTCAATCCTCAATCCTCAATCCTCAATGCTCAAACCTTAGCCCACATTCTCAATCCTCAATCCTCAATTCTCAATCTTCAATCCTCAATACTCAATCCTCAATCTTCAATCCTCATTCTTCAATCCTCAACACCCAATCCTCAATCTTCAATCCTCAATCTTCAATCCTCAATTCTCAATCCTCAATCCTCAATCCTCAGACCTCAAACATCAATACACAACCCTCAGTCCTCGTCCTCAATCCACAGCCCTCAATCCTCGATCCTCAATCTTCAATCATCAATATTCAATGTTCACTCCTCAATCCTCAATCCTCAACACTCAATCCTCAATCCTCAATCCTCAATCCTCAATACTCAAGCATCAACCCTCAATTCTCAATACTCAACAGAATATCCTGAATTCTCGGGATTCAATACTCAAACCTCAACACTTAACCCTCAATCCTCAATACTCAATACCCAATCCTCAATCTTCAACCTTCAATCCTCAATCCTCAATTCTCAATCCTCAATCCTCAGTCCTCAGTCCTCAAACCTCAATTCTGAATCCTCAATACTCAATCTTCAATCCTCAACCTTCAGTCCTCAATACTCAACTACCAGTCCTCAATCTTCAATCCTCAATCCTCAATCCTCAATCCTCAATCCACAACCCTCAACCCTCAATCCTCAATTTTCAATCCTCAATACTCAATCTTCAATCCTCAATCCTCAGTCCTCAGTCCTCAATCCTCAATCCTCATTCTACAATCCTCAATACCCAATCCTCAACCTTCTATCTTCAATCCTCAATCCTCAATTCTCAATCCTCAATCCTCAGTCCTCAGTCCTCAAACCTCAATTCTGAATCCTCAATACTCAATTCTCAATCCTCAATCTTCAATCCTCAATACTTAATCTTCAATCCTCAATCCTCAATCCTCAATCCTCAATCCTCAATGCTCAATCCTCAATCCTCAATCCACAACCCTCAACCTTCAATCCTCAATACTCAATCTGCAACCCCCGATCCTCAATCCTCAACCCTCAATCCTCATTCTTCAATCCTCAATACCCAATCCTCAATCTTCAATCCTCAGTCCACAATCCTCAGCCCTCAATCCTCAGTCTTCGATCCACAACACCCAATCCTCAATCTTCAATCCTCAATCCTCAATCTTCAGACCTCAATCTTCAATCTTCAATCCTCAATACTCAACCTTCAATCCTCAATCCTCAATCCTCAATCCTCAATCCTCATTCTTCAATCCGCAACACCCAATACTCAATCCTCAATACTCAACCCTCAGTACTCAATCATCAATCCTCAGACCTCAAACATCAATACTCAACCCTCAGTCCTCGTCCTCAATCCACAACCCTCAATCCTCGGTCCTCAATCTTCAATCATGAATATTCAATATTCAATCCTCATTCTTCAATCCTCAATACCCAATCCTCAATCATCAATCCTCAATCCCCAATCCTCAGTTCACAATCCTCAATCCTCAATCCTCAGACCTCAGGCATCAATACTCAACCCTCAGTCCTCGTCCTCAATCCACAACCCTCAATCCTCAATCCTCAACCTTCATTCATCAATATTCAACCTTCTATCCTCAATCCTGAATCCTCAATCCTCAATCCTCAATCCTCAATGTTCAATCCTCAACACCCAATCCTCAATCTTCAATCCTCAATCCTCAGTCCTCAATGCTCAAACCTTAGCCCACATTCTCAATCCTCAATCCTCAATCCTCAATCCTCAATCTTCAATCCTCAATACTCAATACTCAATCTTCAATCCTCATTCTTCAATCCTCAACACCCAATCCTCAATCTTCAATCTTCAATCTTCAATCCTCAGTTCTCAAACCTCAATCCTCAATCCTCAGACCTCAAACACCAATACTCAACCCTCAGTCCTCGTCCTCAATCCGCAGCCCTCAATACTCGATCCTCAATCTTCAATCATCAATATTCAATCTTCACTCCTCAATCCTGAATCCTCAATACTCAATCCTCAATCCTCAATCCTCAATCCTCAATACTCAAGCATCAACACTCAATTCTCAATACTCAACAGAATATCCTGAATTCTCAGGATTCAATACTCAAACCTCAACACTTAACCCTCATTCCTCAATACTCAATCCTCAATCCTCAGGCTTCAATCCTCAATCCTCAATCCTCAATTCTCAATGCTCAACCCTCATTCCTCAGTTCTCAAACCTCAACCCTCAACCACCAGCCCTCATCCTCAATCCTCAATACTCAATCGTCAATCCTCAATCTTCAATCCTCAATACTCAATCTTCAATAATCAATCCTCAATCCCCAAACCTCATACTTCAATCCTCAATCCTCAATCCTCAATCCTCAATCCTCAATCTTCAATACTCAGTCTTCAATCCTCAATCCTCAATCCTCAATCCTCAATCCTCATTCTTCAATCCCCAATACACAATCCTCAATCTTCAATCCTCAATCCTCAATCCTCAATCATCAATTCTCAATCCTTAATCCTCAATCCTCAGACCTTAAACATCAATACTCAACCCTCAGTCCTCGTCCTCAATCCACAACAATCAATCCTCAATCCTCAATCTTCAATCATCAATATTCAATCTTCAGTCCTCAATCCTCAATCCTCAATCCTCAATCCTCAATGTTCAATCCGCTATACCCAATCCTCAATCTTCAATCCTCAATCCTCAATCCTCAATCCTCAATCCTCAATCCTCAATTCTCAATACTCAATCCTCAATCCTCAGTCCTCAAACCTCAAATCTCAACCTTCAATCCTCAATACTCAATCTTCAATCCTCCGTCCTCAATCCTCAATCCTCAATCCTCAATCCTCAATCGTCAGGCTTCAATCCTCAATACTCAATCTTCAATCCTCAATCCTCAATCCTCAATCCTCAGTCCTCATCCTTCAATCCTCAATACCCAATCCTCAATCTTCAATCCTCAATCCTCAATCCTCAATTCTCAATGCTCAATCCTCAGTCCTCAGTTCTCAAACCTCAACCCTCAACCATCATCCCTCATCCTCAATCCTCAATACTCAATCCTCAATCCTCAATCTTCAATCCTCAATATTCAATCTTCAATAATCAATCCTCAATTCTCAATCCTCAATACTCATTCCTCAATCGTCGATCCTCAATCCCCCATCCTCAATCTTCAATCCTCAATCCTCAATCCTCAATCCTCAACCCTCAATCCTCAATCTTCAATCCTCAATACTCAATCTTCAATCCTCAATCCTCAATCCTCAATCCTCAATCCTCAATCCTCAATCCTCAACCATTAGTCATCAATACTCAGTCTTCAATCCTCAATCCTCAATCCTCAATCCTCAATCCTCAGTCCTCAAACCTCAAATCTCAACCTTCAATTCTCAATACTCAATCTTCAATCCTCCGTCCTCAATCCTCAATCCTCAATCCTCAATCCTCAATCGTCAGGCTTCAATCCTCAATACTCAATCTTCAATCCTCAATCCTCAATCCTCAATCCTCAGTCCTCATCCTTCAATCCTCAATACCCAATCCTCAATCTTCAATCCTCAATCCTCAATCCTCAATTCTCAATGCTCAATCCTCAGTCCTCAGTTCTCAAACCTCAACCCTCAACCCTCAACCATCATCCCTCATCCTCAATCCTCAATACTCAATCCTCAATCCTCAATCTTCAATCCTCAATATTCAATCTTCAATAATCAATCCTCAATTCTCAATCCTCAATACTCATTCCTCAATCGTCGATCCTCAATCCCCAATCCTCAATCTTCAATCCTCAATCCTCAATCCTCAATCCTCAACCCTCAATCCTCAATCTTCAATCCTCAATACTCAATCTTCAATCCTCAATCCTCAATCCTCAATCGTCAATCCTCAATCCTCAATCCTCAACCATTAGTCATCAATACTCAGTCTTCAATCCTCAATCCTCAATCCTCAATCCTCAATCCTCATTCTTCAATCCTCAATACGCAATCCTCAATCTTCAATCCTCAATCCTCAATCCTCAATTCTCAATCCTTAATCCTCAATCCTCAGACCTTAAACATCAATACTCAACCCTCGGTCCTCGTCCTCAATCTACAACAATCAATCCTCAATCCTCATTCTTCAATCATTAATATTCAATCTTCAGTCCTCAATCCTCAATCCTCAATCCTCAAACTTCAATCCTCAATGTTCAATCCGCAATACCCAATCCTCAATCTTCAATACTCAATCCTCAATCCTCAATCCTCAATCCTCAATACTCAATCCTCAATCCTCAGTCCTCAAACCTCAAAACTCAATCCTCAATCCTCAATACTCAATCTTCAATCCTCCGTACTCAATCCGCTATCCTCAATCCTCAATCCTCAATCGTCAGGCTCCAATACTCAATACTCAATCTTCAATCCTCAATCCTCAATCCTCAATCCTCATCCTTCAATCCTCAATACCCAATCCTCAATCTTCAATCCTCAATCCTCAATCCACAATTCTCAAACCTCAATCCTCAGTCCTTAGTCCTGAAACCTCAATTCTCAACCCTCAGCCCTCATCCTCAATCGTCAATCCTCAATCCTCAATCCTCAATCCTCAATCCTCAGTCCTCAATCCTCAATCCTCGATCTTCAATCCTCAGTCCCCAATCCTCAATCTTCAATCCTCAATCCTCAGTCCTCGATCCTCAGTCCTCAATCCTCAATCCACAATCCTCAATTATCGATCCTCAATCCTCAATCCTCAATCCTCAAAACTCAAACCTGAATCCTCAATCCTGAATCCTCAACCTTCAGAACTCAGTCCTCAACAATCAGTTGTCAATTCTCAATTATCAATAAAATATAATCAATTCACAGTTTTCAATACTCAATACTCAATCTGCAATCTTCAAATCTCTATCCACAAACATCAATTCTCATCATTCAACCCTCAACACTCAGTCCCCAATCCTCAACCTTCAACACTCAATCCTCAATCCTCAATCCTCAATCCTCAATCTTCAATCCTCAATACCCAATCTTCAATCCTCCATCCTCAATCCTTAATCCTCAATCCTCAACCCTCAATCGTCAGGCTTCAATCCTCAATACTCAATCTTCAACCCTCAATCCTCTATCCTCATTCCTCAATCCTCATTCTGCAATCCTCATTCTTCAATCCTCAATACCCAATCCTCAATCTTCAATCTTCAATCCTCAGTCCTCAATTCTCAATCCTCAATCCTCAGTCCTCAGTCCTTAAACTTCAATCGTCAACCCTCAGCCCTCATCCTCAATCCTCAATCCTCAATCTTCAATCCTCAATCCTCAATCCTCAATCCTCAATCTTCAATCATCTATACTCAATCCTCAATCCTCAATCCTCAATCCTCAATACTCAATCCTCAATTTTCAATCCTCAATACTCAATCCTCAATCCTCAATCCTCAATCCTCAATCCTCTATCCTCAATCCTCATTGTACAATCCTCAATACCCAATCCTCAATCTTCAATCCTCAATCCTCAATCCTCAATTCTCAATCCTCAATCCCCAATCCTCAGTTCACAATCCTCAATCCTCAATCCTCAGACCTCAGGCATCTATACTCAACCCTCAGTCCTCGTCCTCAATCCACAACCCTCAATCCTCAATCCTCAACCTTCATTCATCAATATTCAACCTTCTATCCTCAATCCTGAATCCTCAATCCTCAATCCTCAATCCTCAATGTTCAATCCTCAACACCCAATCCTCAATCTTCAATCCTCAATCCTCAATCCTCAATGCTCAAACCTTAGCCCACATTCTCAATCCTCAATCCTCAATCCTCAATCTTCAATCCTCAATACTCAATCCTCAATCCTCAATCTTCAATCCTCAATACTTAATCTTCAATCCTCAATCCTCAATCCTCAATACTCAATGCTCAATCCTCAATCATCAGTCCACAACCCTCAATCTTCAATCCTCAATACTCAATCTGCAATCCTCAATCCTCAATCCTCAACCCTCAATCCTCATTCTTCAATCCTCAATACCCAATCCTCAATCTTCTATCCTCAATCCACAATCCTCAGCCCTCAATCCTCAGTCTTCGATCCTCAACACCCAATCCTCAATCTTCAATCCTCAATCCTCAATCCTCAGACCTCAATCCTCAATCTTCAATCCTCAATTCTCAACCTTCAATCCTCAATCCTCAATCCTCAATCCTCAATCCTCATTCTTCAATCCGCAACACCCAATACTCAATCTTCAATCCTCAATCCTCAATCCTCAATTCTCAATCCTCAATCGTCAATCATCAATCCTCAGACCTCAAACATCAATACACAACCCTCAGTCCTCGTCCTCAATCAACAACCCTCAATCCTCGGTCCTCAATCTTCAATCATCAATATTCAATCTTCAATCCTCATTCTTCAATCCTCAATACCCAATCCTCAATCTTCAATCCTCAATCCTCAATCCTCAGTTCACAATCCTCAATCCTCAATCCTCAGACCTCAGGCATCAATACTCAACCCTCAGTCCTCGTCCTCAATCCACAGCCCTCAATCCTCAATCCTCAACCTTCATTCATCAATATTCAACCTTCTATCCTCAATCCTGAATCCTCAATCCTCAATCCTCAATCCTCAATGTTCAATCCTCAACACCCAATCCTCAATCTTCAATCCTCAATCCTCAATCCTCAATGCTCAAACCTTAGCCCACATTCTCAATCCTCAATCCTCAATCCTCAATCTTCAATCCTCAATAATTAATCCTCAATCCTCAATCTTCAATCCTCAATACTTAATCTTCAATCCTCAATCCTCAATCCTCAATACTCAATGCTCAATCCTCAATCATCAGTCCACAACCCTCAATCTTCAATCCTCAATACTCAACCTGCAATCCTCAATCCTCAATCCTCAACCCTCAATCCTCATTCTTCAATCCTCAATACCCAATCCTCAATCTTCTATCCTCAATCCACAATCCTCAGCCCTCAATCCTCAGTCTTCGATCCTCAACACCCAATCCTCAATCTTCAATCCTCAATCCTCAATCCTCAGACCTCCATCCTCAATCTTCAATCCTCAATACTCAACCTTCAATCCTCAATCCTCAATCCTCAATCCTCAATCCTCATTCTTCAATCCGCAACACCCAATACTCAATCTTCAATCCTCAATCCTCAATCCTCAATTCTCAATCCTCAATCCTCAATCATCAATCCTCATACCTCAAACATCAATACACAACCCTCAGACCTCGTCCTCAATCCACAACCCTCAATCCTCGGTCCTCAATCTTCAATCATCAATATTCAATCTTCAATCCTCATTCTTCAATCCTCAATACCCAATCCTCAATCTTCAATCCTCAATCCCCAATCCTCAGTTCACAATCCTCAATCCTCAATCCTCAGACCTCAGGCATCAATACTCAACCCTCAGTCCTCGTCCTCAATCCACAGCCCTCAATCCTCAATCCTCAACCTTCATTCATCAATATTCAACCTTCTATCCTCAATCCTGAATCCTCAATCCTCAATGCTCAATCCTCAATGTTCAATCCTCAACACCCAATCCTCAATCGTCAATCCTCAATCCTCAATCCTCAATGCTCAAACCTTAGACCACATTCTCAATCCTCAATCCTCAATCCTCAATCTTCAATCCTCAATACTCAATCCTCAATCTTCAATCCTCATTCTTCAATCCTCAACACCCAATCCTCAATCTTCAATCTTCAATCTTCAATCCTCAGTTCTCAATCCTCAATCCTCAATCCTCAGACCTCAAACACCAATACTCAACCCTCAGTCCTCGTCCTCAATCCGCAGCCCTCAATACTCGATCCTCAATCTTCAATCATCAATATTCAATCTTCACTCCTCAATCCTCAATAATCAATACTCAATCCTCAATCCTCAATCCTCAATCCTCAATACTCAAGCATCAACACTCAATTCTCAATACTCAACAGAATATCCTGAATTCTCAGGATTCAATACTCAAACCTCAACACTTAACCCTCATTCCTCAATACTCAATCCTCAATCCTCAATCTTCAATCCTCAATCCTCAATCCTCAATCCTCAATCCTCAGACCTCAAACATCAACACTCAACCCTCAGTCCTCGTCCTCAATCCACAACCCTCAATCCCCGATCCTCAATCTTCAATCATCAATATTCAATCTTCAATACTCAATCCTCAATCCTCAATACTTAACTATCAATTCTCAATTCTCAATACTCAATAGAATATCCTGAATTCTCAGGATTCAATACTCAACCCTCAATCCTCAACCATCAGCCCTCATCCTCAATCCTCAATCCTCAATCCTCAATCCTCAATTTTCAATCCACAATACTCAATTTTCAATCCTCAATCCTCAATCCTCAAACCGCAATCCTCAACCCTCAGCCCTCGTACTCAATTCTCAATCCTCAATCCTCAATCTTCAATCCTCAATAATCAATCTCCAATCACTAGATCCTCAATCCCCAATCCTCGGTCCTTAATCCTCAGCTTTCACTCCTCTATCCCCATTCCTCAATCTTCAATCCTCAATCCTCAATCCTCAATCCTCAATCCTCATTCTTCAATCCTCAACACCCAATCCTCAATCTTCAATCCTCAATCCTCAATCCTCAATACTCAATCCTCAATCCTCAATCCTCGATCCTCAATCCTCAAAACTCAACCATCAATCCTCAATTCTCAATACACAATAGAATATCCTGAATTCTCAGGATTCAATACTCAAACCTCAGCACTCAACACTCAATTCTCAATCCTCAATCCTCAATCCTCAATCCTCAATCCTCAATACTCAATCTTCAATCTTCAATCCTCCATCCTCAATCCTCAATCCTCAATACTCATTCTTCAATCCTCAATACCCAATCCTCAATCTTCAATCCTCAATCCTCAATCCTCAATCCTCAATCGTCAAACCTCAGCCCTCATCCTCGATCCTCAATCCTCAATCTTCAATCCTCAATCCTCAATATTCATGCCTCAGTCCTCAATCCTCAATCCTCAGTCATCAAACCTCAATCCTGAATCCTCAATCCTGAATCCTCAATCTTCAGACCTCAGACCTGAACAATCAGACGTCAATCCTCAATCCTCAATAGAATATTATCAATTCACAGCTTTCAATACTCAATACTCAACCTGCAATCTTCAAATTTCTTTCCACAAACATCAATTCTCATCACTCAACCCTCAACACTCTGTCCCCAATCCTCAATCTTCAATCCTCAATCCTCAATCCTCAATCCTCAATCCTCAATCCTCAAACTTCAATCCTCTATACTCAATCCTCAATCTTCAATCCTCAATCCTCAACCCTCAATCCTCAATTTTCAATCCTCAATACTCAATCTTCAATCCTCAATCCTAAACCTTCAATCCTCAATCCTCAATCCTCAATTCTCAATCCTCGATCCTCAGTCCTCAGTCCTCAAACCTCAATCCTCAACACTCAGCCCTCATTCTCAATCCTCAATCCTCAATTCTCAGTCCTCAGCCCTCAAACCTCAATCCTCAACACTCAGACCTCACCCTCAATCCTCAATTATCAATCCTCAATCCACAATCTTCAATCCTCAATACTCAATCTTCAATCCTCAATCCTCAGTCCTCAAACCTCAATTCTGATTCCTCAATAATCAATCTTCAATCCTCAACCTTCAGTCCTCAATACTCAACTATCAGTCCTCAATCCTCAATACTCAATCCTCAATCCTCAATCTTCAATCCTCGATACTTAATCTTCAATCCTCAATCCTCGATCCTCAATCCTCAATGCTCAAACCTCAATCCTCAGTCCACAACCCTCAATCTTCAATCCTCAATACTCAATCTGCAATCCTCAATCCTCAATCCTCAACTCTCAATCCTCATTCTTCAATCCTCAATACCCAATCCTCAGTCTTCAATCCTCAATCCACAATCCTCAGCCCTCAATCCTCAGTCTTCGATCCTCAACACCCAATCCTCAATCTTCAATCCTCAATCCTCAATCCTCAGACCTCATCCTCAATCCTCAGTCCTTAGTCCTGAAACCTCAATCCTCAACCCTCAGCCCTCATCCTCAATCGTCAATCCTCAATCCTCAATCCTCAATCCTCAATCCTCAGTCCTCAATCCTCAATCCTCGATCTTCAATCCTCAGTCCCCAATCCTCAATCTTCAATCCTCAATCCTCAGTCCTCGATCCTCAGTCCTCAATCCTCAATCCACAATCCTCAATTATCGATCCTCAATCCTCAATCCTCAATCCTCAAAACTCAAACCTGAATCCTCAATCCTGAATCCTCAACCTTTAGAACTCAGTCGTCAACAATCAGTTGTCAATTCTCAATTATCAATAAAATATAATCAATTCACAGTTTTCAATACTCAATACTCAATCTGCAATCTTCAAATCTCTATCCACAAACATCAATTCTCATCATTCAACCCTCAACACTCAGTCCCCAATCCTCAACCTTCAACACTCAATCCTCAATCCTCAATCCTCAATCCTCAATCTTCAATCCTCAATACCCAATCTTCAATCCTCCATCCTCAATCCTTAATCCTCAATCCTCAACCCTCAATCGTCAGGCTTCAATCCTCAATACTCAATCTTCAACCCTCAATCCTCCATCGTCATTCCTCAATCCTCATTCTGCAATCCTCATTCTTCAATCCTCAATACCCAATCCTCAATCTTCAATCTTCAATCCTCAGTCCTCAATTCTCAATCCTCAATCCTCAGTCCTCAGTCCTTAAACTTCAATCGTCAACCCTCAGCCCTCATCCTCAATCCTCAATCCTCAATCTTCAATCCTCAATCCTCAATCCTCAATCTTCAATCATCTATAGTCAATCCTCAATCCTCAATCCTCAATCCTCAGTCCTCAAACCTCAAATCTCAACCTTCAATTCTCAATACTCAATCTTCAATCCTCCGTCCTCAATCCTCAATCCTCAATCCTCAATCCTCAATCGTCAGGCTTCAATCCTCAATACTCAATCTTCAATCCTCAATCCTCAATCCTCAATCCTCAGTCCTCATCCTTCAATCCTCAATACCCAATCCTCAATCTTCAATCCTCAATCCTCAATCCTCAATTCTCAATGCTCAATCCTCAGTCCTCAGTTCTCAAACCTCAACCCTCAACCCTCAACCATCATCCCTCATCCTCAATCCTCAATACTCAATCCTCAATCCTCAATCTTCAATCCTCAATATTCAATCTTCAATAATCAATCCTCAATTCTCAATCCTCAATACTCATTCCTCAATCGTCGATCCTCAATCCCCAATCCTCAATCTTCAATCCTCAATCCTCAATCCTCAATCCTCAACCCTCAATCCTCAATCTTCAATCCTCAATACTCAATCTTCAATCCTCAATCCTCAATCCTCAATCCTCAATCCTCAATCCTCAATCCTCATTCTTCAATCCTCAACACCCAATCCTCAATCTTCAATCCTCAATCCTCAATCCTCAATTCTCAATCCTCAATCCTCAATCCTCAGACCTCAAACATCAATACTCAACCCTCAGTCCTCGTCCTCAATCCACAACAATCAATCCTCAATCCTCAATCTTCAATCATCAATATTGAATCTTCAGACCTCAATCCTCAATCCTCAATCCTCAATCCTCAATCCTCAATGTTCAACCCGCAATACCCAATCCTCAATCTTCAATCCTCAATCCTCAATCCTCAACCCTCAGCCCTCATTCTCAATCCTCAATCCTCAATTCTCAGTCCTCAGCCCTCAAACCTCAATCCTCAATCCTCAATACTCAACACTCAATCCTCAATCCTCAATCTTCAATCCTCAATACTCAATATTCAATCCTCGATCCTCAATTCTCAATCCTCAATCTTCAATCCTCAATCGTCAATCCCCAATCCTCAACCCTCATTCTTCAATCCTCAATCCTCAATCCTCAATCCTCAATCTTCAATCCTCAATACTCAGTCTTCAATCCTCAATCCTCAATCCTCAATCCTCAATCCTCAGTCCTCAATCCACAATCGTCAATCCTCAATCTTCAATACTCAATCCTCAGTCCTCAATCCACAATCGTCAATCCTCAATCTTCAATACTCAATCCTCAATCCTCAATCCTCAATCCTCAATAGTCAATCTCCAATCCTTGATCATCAATCCCCAATCCTCAATCCTTAATCCTCAATCTTCAATCCTCAATCATCAATACTCAATCCTCAATACTCAATCCTCAATCCTCAATCCTCAATCCTCAATCCTCAATCCTCAATCCTCAATCCTCAATCGTCAGTCTTCAACACTCAGTCATCAGTCCACAATTCTCAATCCTCAAACCTCAATCCTCAACCGTCAGTCCTCGTCCTCACACCTCAATCCCGAATCGTCAGTCCTGAATCGTCAATCTTCAGCCCTCAGTCCTCAAAAATCAATTGTCAATCCTCAGTCCTCATTAGAATATCCTCAATTCACAGTTTTCAGTACTCAATCCCCAGTCTTCAATCTTCAAATCTCAGTCTACAAACATCAATTCGCATCACTCAACACTCAACACTCAGTCCTCAATCTTCAGTCCTCAATCCTCAATCTTCAATCTTCAATCCTCAATACTCAATACTCAACCTTCAATCTTCAATCCTCAATCCTCAACCCTCAGCCCTCTTCCTCAATCCTCAATCCTGAATCCTCAATCCTCAATCTTCAATCATCAATACTCAGTCTTCAATCCTCAATCCTCAATCCTCAGTCATTAATCCTCAATCTTCAATACTCAATCCTCAATCCTCAATCCTCAATCCTCAATCCTCAGTCCTCAATCCACAATCATCAATCCTCAGCCTTCAATACACAATCCTCATTCCTCAATCCTCAATCCTCAATACTCGATCTTCAATCCTCAATCCTCAATCCTCAATCCTCAATACTCGATCTTCAATCCTCAATCCTCAATCCTCAATCCTCAACCCTCAGCCCTCATCCTCAATCCTCAATCCTGATCCCTCAATCCTCAATCCTCAATCTTCAATCCTCAATACTCAGTCTTCAATCCTCAATCTTCAATACTCAATCCTCAATCCTCAATCCTCAATCCTCAATTCTCAATCCGCAATCCTCAGTCCTCAGTCCTCAAACCTCAGTCCTCAAACCTCAGCCACCATCCTCAATCGTCAATCCTCGTTCCTCAATCCTCAATCCTCAATCTTCAATCCTCCATACTCAATCTTCAATCCTCAATCCTCAATCATCAATCCTCAATCCTCAATCCTCAGTCATCAATCCTCAATCTTCAATACTCAATCCTCAATCATCAATCCTCAACCTTCAATACTCAATCCTCAATCGTCAATCCTCAATCCTCAATCCTCGATCCTCAACCCTCAATCCTCAGTCCTTAAACCTCAATTCCGTATCCTCAATCCTGAATGCCCAATCTTCATCCCGCAGTCCGCAACAATCAAATGTCAATTCTCAATCCTCAATAGAATATCCTCAATTCACAGTTTTCAATACTGAATCCCCAATCTTCAATCTTCAAATCTCAATCCACAGACATCAATTCTCATCACTCAACCCTCAACACTCAGTACTCAATCTTCAATCCTCAATCCTCAATCCTCAATCTTCAATCCTCCATACTCAATCTTCAATCCTCAATCCTCAATCATCAATCCTCAATCCTCAATCCTCAGCCATCAATCCTCAATCTTCAATACTCAATCCTCAATCATCAATCCTCAATCCTCAATCCTCAATCCTCATTCCTCAATCCTCAATCCTCAACCCTCAGTCCTCATCCTCAATTCTCAATTCTTAATCCTCAATCCTCAATCCTCAATCTTCAATCCTCAATAATCAATCCTCAATACTCAGTCATCAATCCTCAATCCTCAATTCTCAATACTCAGTCATCAATCCTCAATCCTCAATTCTCAATCCTCAGTCCGCAATCCTCAATCATCAATCCTCAATCTTCAATACTCAATCCTCAATCCTCAATCCTCAATCCTCAATACTCAATCTTCAATCCTCTATCCTCAATCCTCAATCCTCAATCCTCAATCCTCAATCCTCAGTCATCAATCCTCAATCTTCAATACTCAATCGTCAATCCTCAGTCCTCAATTCTCAATCCTCAATCCTCGTTCCTTAAACCTCAATCCTCAACCCTCAGTCCTCATCCTCAATTCTCAATTCTCAATCCTCAAACCTCAATCTTCAATCCTCAATACTGAATCCTCAATCCTCAATACTCAACCATCAATCCTCAATTCTCAATACTCAATAGAATATCCTGAATTCTCAGTACTCAATACTCAAACCTCAACCCTCAACCCTCAGCCCTCATCCTCCATCCTCAGTCCTCAATCCTCAAACCTCAATCTTCAATCCTCAATACTCAATCTTCTATTCTCAATCCACAATCCTCAACCCTCAATTCCAATCCTCAATCTTCAATCCTCAATCCTCAATCCTCAATCCTCAATCCTCAATCCTCAATCATTAATCCTCAATCCTCCACCATCAATCCTCAATCCTCAATTTTCAATCATCAATACTCAATCTTCAATGCTGAATCCTCAATCCTCAATCCTCAATCCTCAATCCTCCATATTCAATACACAATCATCAAACATCAATCCTCAATACTCAATCATCAATCCTCAATTCTCAATACTCAATAGAATATCCTGAATTCTCTGTTTTCAATACTCAATCCTCAATCTTCAATCTTCAAGTCTCCATCCACAGACATCAATTCTCATCACTCAACCCTCAACACTCTGTCCTCAATCTTCAATCCTCAATCCTCAATCCTCAATTCTCAATCCTCAGTTCTCAATCCTCAATCGCCAATCCTCAATCCCCAATCCTCAATCCACAATCCTCAGTCCTCAATCCTCAATCATCAATACTCACTGTTCAATCCTCAATACTCTACCTTCAATCCTCAACCCTCAATCCTCAATCCACAATCCTCAATCCTATATCATCAACCTTCAATCCTCAATACTAAATCTTCAATCCTCAATCTTCAATCCTCAATCCTCAATCCTCAATCCTCAATCCTCAATCCTCAATTCTCAATACTCAATCCTCAATCCTCAGTCCTCAAACCTCAAATCTCAACCTTCAATCCTCAATACTCAATCTTCAATCCTCCGTCCTCAATCCTCAATCCTCAATCCTCAATCCTCAATCGTCAGGCTTCAATCCTCAATACTCAATCTTCAATCCTCAATCCTCAATCCTCAATCCTCAGTCCTCATCCTTCAATCCTCAATACCCAATCCTCAATCTTCAATCCTCAATCCTCAATCCTCAATTCTCAATGCTCAATCCTCAGTCCTCAGTTCTCAAACCTCAACCCTCAACCATCATCCCTCATCCTCAATCCTCAATACTCAATCCTCAATCCTCAATCTTCAATCCTCAATATTCAACCTTCAATAATCAATCCTCAATTCTCAATCCTCAATACTCATTCCTCAATCGTCGATCCTCAATCCCCAATCCTCAATCTTCAATCCTCAATCCTCAATCCTCAATCCTCAACCCTCAATCATCAATCTTCAATCCTCAATACTCAATCTTCAATCCTCAATCCTCAATCCTCAATCCTCAATCCTCAATCCTCAATCCTCAACCATTAGTCATCAATACTCAGTCTTCAATCCTCAATCCTCAATCCTCAATCCTCAATCCTCATTCTTCAATCCTCAATACGCAATCCTCAATCTTCAATCCTCAATCCTCAATCCTCAATTCTCAATCCTTAATCCTCAATCCTCAGACCTTAAACATCAATACTCAACCCTCGGTCCTCGTCCTCAATCTACAACAATCAATCCTCAATCCTCATTCTTCAATCATTAATATTCAATCTTCAGTCCTCAATCCTCAATCCTCAATCCTCAAACCTCAATCCTCAATGTTCAATCCGCAATACCCAATCCTCAATCTTCAATACTCAATCCTCAATCCTCAATCCTCAATCCTCAATACTCAATCCTCAATCCTCAGTCCTCAAACCTCAAAACTCAATCTTCAATCCTCAATACTCAATCTTCAATCCTCCGTACTCAATCCGCTATCCTCAATCCTCAATCCTCAATCGTCAGGCTCCAATACTCAATACTCAATCTTCAATCCTCAATCCTCAATCCTCAATCCTCATCCTTCAATCCTCAATACCCAATCCTCAATCTTCAATCCTCAATCCTCAATCCACAATTCTCAAACCTCAATCCTCAGTCCTTAGTCCTGAAACCTCAATCCTCAACCCTCAGCCCTCATCCTCAATCGTCAATCCTCAATCCTCAATCCTCAATCCTCAATCCTCAGTCCTCAATCCTCAATCCTCGATCTTCAATCCTCAGTCCCCAATCCTCAATCTTCAATCCTCAATCCTCAGTCCTCGATCCTCAGTCCTCAATCCTCAATCCACAATCCTCAATTATCGATCCTCAATCCTCAATCCTCAATCCTCAAAACTCAAACCTGAATCCTCAATCCTGAATCCTCAACCTTTAGAACTCAGTCGTCAACAATCAGTTGTCAATTCTCAATTATCAATAAAATATAATCAATTCACAGTTTTCAATACTCAATACTCAATCTGCAATCTTCAAATCTCTATCCACAAACATCAATTCTCATCATTCAACCCTCAACACTCAGTCCCCAATCCTCAACCTTCAACACTCAATCCTCAATCCTCAATCCTCAATCCTCAATCTTCAATCCTCAATACCCAATCTTCAATCCTCCATCCTCAATCCTTAATCCTCAATCCTCAACCCTCAATCGTCAGGCTTCAATCCTCAATACTCAATCTTCAACCCTCAATCCTCCATCGTCATTCCTCAATCCTCATTCTGCAATCCTCATTCTTCAATCCTCAATACCCAATCCTCAATCTTCAATCTTCAATCCTCAGTCCTCAATTCTCAATCCTCAATCCTCAGTCCTCAGTCCTTAAACTTCAATCGTCAACCCTCAGCCCTCATCCTCAATCCTCAATCCTCAATCTTCAATCCTCAATCCTCAATCCTCAATCTTCAATCATCTATAGTCAATCCTCAATCCTCAATCCTCAATCCTCAGTCCTCAAACCTCAAATCTCAACCTTCAATTCTCAATACTCAATCTTCAATCCTCCGTCCTCAATCCTCAATCCTCAATCCTCAATCCTCAATCGTCAGGCTTCAATCCTCAATACTCAATCTTCAATCCTCAATCCTCAATCCTCAATCCTCAGTCCTCATCCTTCAATCCTCAATACCCAATCCTCAATCTTCAATCCTCAATCCTCAATCCTCAATTCTCAATGCTCAATCCTCAGTCCTCAGTTCTCAAACCTCAACCCTCAACCCTCAACCATCATCCCTCATCCTCAATCCTCAATACTCAATCCTCAATCCTCAATCTTCAATCCTCAATATTCAATCTTCAATAATCAATCCTCAATTCTCAATCCTCAATACTCATTCCTCAATCGTCGATCCTCAATCCCCAATCCTCAATCTTCAATCCTCAATCCTCAATCCTCAATCCTCAACCCTCAATCCTCAATCTTCAATCCTCAATACTCAATCTTCAATCCTCAATCCTCAATCCTCAATCCTCAATCCTCAATCCTCAATCCTCATTCTTCAATCCTCAACACCCAATCCTCAATCTTCAATCCTCAATCCTCAATCCTCAATTCTCAATCCTCAATCCTCAATCCTCAGACCTCAAACATCAATACTCAACCCTCAGTCCTCGTCCTCAATCCACAACAATCAATCCTCAATCCTCAATCTTCAATCATCAATATTGAATCTTCAGACCTCAATCCTCAATCCTCAATCCTCAATCCTCAATCCTCAATGTTCAACCCGCAATACCCAATCCTCAATCTTCAATCCTCAATCCTCAATCCTCAACCCTCAGCCCTCATTCTCAATCCTCAATCCTCAATTCTCAGTCCTCAGCCCTCAAACCTCAATCCTCAATCCTCAATACTCAACACTCAATCCTCAATCCTCAATCTTCAATCCTCAATACTCAATATTCAATCCTCGATCCTCAATTCTCAATCCTCAATCTTCAATCCTCAATCGTCAATCCCCAATCCTCAACCCTCATTCTTCAATCCTCAATACCCAACCCTCCATCTTCAATCCTGAATCCTCAATCCTCAATTCTCAATGCTCAATCCGCAGTCCTCAGTTCTCAAACCTCAACCCTCAACCATCAGCCCTCATCCTCAATCCTCAATACTCAATCCTCAATCCTCAATCTTCAATCCTCAATACTCAATCTTCAATAATCAATGCTCAATTCTCAATCCTCAATACTCAATACCCAATCGTCGATACTCAATCCCCTATCCTCAATCTTCAATCCTCAATCCTCAATCCTCAATCCTCAATCCTCAATCCTCAATCTTCAATCCTCAATACTCAATCTTCAATCCTTAATCCTCAATCCTCAATCCTCAATCATCAATCCTCAATCCTCAACCTTCAATCATCAATACTCAGTCTTCAATCCTCAATCCTCAATCCTCAATCCTCAATCCTCATTCTTCAATCCCCAATACACAATCCTCAATCTTCAATCCTCAATCCTCAATCCTCAATCCTCAATTCTCAATCCTTAATCCTCAATCCTCAGACCTTAAACATCAATACTCAACCCTCAGTCCTCGTCCTCAATCCACAACAATCAATCCTCAATCCTCAATCTTCAATCATCAATATTCAATCTTCAGTCCTCAATCCTCAATCCTCAATCCTCAATCCTCAATGTTCAATCCGCTATACCCAATCCTCAATCTTCAATCCTCAATCCTCAATCCTCAATCCTCTATCCTCAATCCTCAATTCTCAATACTCAATCCTCAATCCTCAGTCCTCAAACCTCAAATCTCAACCTTCAATCCTCAATACTCAATCTTCAATCCTCCGTCCTCAATCCTCAATCCTCAATCCTCAATCCTCGATCGTCAGGCTTCAATCCTCAATACTCAATCTTCAATCCTCAATCCTCAATCCTCAATCCTCAGTCCTCATCCTTCAATCCTCAATACCCAATCCTCAATCTTCAATCCTCAATCCTCAATCCTCAATTCTCAATGCTCAATCCTCAGTCCTCAGTTCTCAAACCTCAACCCTCAACCATCATCCCTCATCCTCAATCCTCAATACTCAATCCTCAATCCTCAATCTTCAATCCTCAATATTCAATCTTCAATAATCAATCCTCAATTCTCAATCCTCAATACTCATTCCTCAATCGTCGATCCTCAATCCCCAATCCTCAATCTTCAATCCTCAATCCTCAATCCTCAATCCTCAACCCTCAATCCTCAATCTTCAATCCTCAATACTCAATCTTCAGTCCTCAATCCTCAATCCTCAATCCTCAATCCTCAATCCTCAATCCTCAACCATTAGTCATCAATACTCAGTCTTCAATCCTCAATCCTCAATCCTCAATCCTCAATCCTCATTCTTCAATCCTCAATACGCAATCCTCAATCTTCAATCCTCAATCCTCAATCCTCAATTCTCAATCCTTAATCCTCAATCCTCAGACCTTAAACATCAATACTCAACCCTCGGTCCTCGTCCTCAATCTACAGCAATCAATCCTCAATCCTCATTCTTCAATCATTAATATTCAATCTTCAGTCCTCAATCCTCAATCCTCAATCCTCAAACCTCAATCCTCAATGTTCAATCCGCAATACCCAATCCTCAATCTTCAATACTCAATCCTCAATCCTCAATCCTCAATCCTCAATACTCAATCCTCAATCCTCAGTCCTCAAACCTCAAAACTCAATCTTCAATCCTCAATACTCAATCTTCAATCCTCCGTACTCAATCCGCTATCCTCAATCCTCAATCCTCAATCGTCAGGCTCCAATACTCAATACTCAATCTTCAATCCTCACTCCTCAATCCTCAATCCTCATCCTTCAATCCTCAATACCCAATCCTCAATCTTCAATCCTCAATCCTCAATCCACAATTCTCAAACCTCAATCCTCAGTCCTTAGTCCTGAAACCTCAATCTTCAACCCTCAGCCCTCATCCTCAATCGTCAATCCTCAATCCTCAATCCTCAATCCTCAATCCTCAGTCCTCAATCCTCAATCCTCGATCTTCAATCCTCAGTCCCCAATCCTCAATCTTCAATCCTCAATCCTCAGTCCTCGATCCTCAGTCCTCAATCCTCAATCCACAATCCACAATTATCGATCCTCAATCCTCAATCCTCAATCCTCAAAACTCAAACCTGAATCCTCAATCCTGAATCCTCAACCTTCAGAACTCAGTCCTCAACAATCAGTTGTCAATTCTCAATTATCAATAAAATATAATCAATTCACAGTTTTCAATACTCAATACTCAATCTGCAATCTTCAAATCTCTATCCACAAACATCAATTCTCATCATTCAACCCTCAACACTCAGTCCCCAATCCTCAACCTTCAACACTCAATCCTCAATCCTCAATCCTCAATCCTCAATCTTCAATCCTCAATACCCAATCTTCAATCCTCCATCCTCAATCCTTAATCCTCAATCCTCAACCCTCAATCGTCAGGCTTCAATCCTCAATACTCAATCTTCAACCCTCAATCCTCCATCCTCATTCCTCAATCCTCATTCTGCAATCCTCATTCTTCAATCCTCAATACCCAATCCTCAATCTTCAATCTTCAATCCTCAGTCCTCAATTCTCAATCCTCAATCCTCAGTCCTCAGTCCTTAAACTTCAATCGTCAACCCTCAGCCCTCATCCTCAATCCTCAATCCTCAATCTTCAATCCTCAATCCTCAATCCTCAATCTTCAATCATCTATACTCAATCCTCAATCCTCAATCCTCAATCCTCAATACTCAATCCTCAATTTTCAATCCTCAATACTCAATCCTCAATCCTCAATCCTCAATCCTCAATCCTCTATCCTCAATCCTCATTCTACAATCCTCAATACCCAATCCTCAATCTTCAATCCTCAATCCTCAATCCTCAATTCTCAATCCTCAATCCTCAGTCCTCAGTCCTCAAACCTCAATCCTCAACCCTCAGCCCTCATTCTCAATCCTCAACCCGCAATTCTCAGTCCTCAGCCCTCAAACCTCTATCCTCAACCATCAGACCTCATCCTCAGTCCTCAGTTATCAATCCTCTATACTCAATCTACAATCCTCAATACTCAATCTTCTCTCCTCAATCCTCAGTCCTCTAACCTCAATTCTGAATCCTCAATACTCTATCTTCAATCCTCAACCTTCAGTCCTCAATACTCAACTATCAGTCCTCAATTCTCAATACTCAATACTGAATCCTCAATCTCCAATCCTCAATACCCAATCTTCAATCCCCAATCCTCAATCGTCAATCCTCAATGCTCAATCCTCAATCCTCAATCCTCAACACTCAATCTTCAATCCTCAATACTCAATCTGCAATCCTCAATCTTCAATCCACAATCCTCAATCCTCAATCCTCAATCCTCATTCTTCAATCCTCAACACACAATCCTCTATCTTCAATCTTCAATCCTCAATCCTCAGACCTCAATCCTCAATCTTCAATCCTCAATACTCAATCTTCAATCCTCAATCCTCAATCCTCAATCCTCAATCCTCATTCTTCAATCCTCAACACCCAATCCTCAATCTTCAATCCTCAATCCTCAATCCTCAATTCTCAATCCTCAATCCTCAATCCTCAGACCTCAAACATCAATACTCAACCCTCAGTCCTCGTCCTCAATCCGCAACCCTCAATCCTCTATCCTCAATCTTCAGTCATCTATATTCAATCTTCAATCCTCAATCCTCAATCCTCAATACTCAATCCTCAATCCTCAATCCTCATGTCTCAATCCTCAATCCTCAATCCTCTGTCATCAAACCTCAATCCTGAATCCTCAATCCTGAATCCTCAATCTTCAGACCTCAGACATGAACAATCAGATGTCAGTCCTCAATCCTCAATAGAATATTTTCAATTCACAATTTTCAATACTCAATACTCAATCTGCAATCTTCAAATTTCTATCCACAAACATCAATTCTCATCACTCAAACCTCAACACTCAGTCCCCAATCCTCAATCTTCAATCCTCAATCCTTAATCCTCAATCCTCAATCCTCAATCTTTAATCATCTATACTCAATCCTCAATCCTCAATCCTCAATCCTCAATACTCAATCCTCAATTTTCAATCCTCAATACTCAATCTTCTATCCTCAATCCTCAATCCTCAATCCCCAATCCTCAATCCTCATTCTACAATCCTCAATACCCAATCCTCGATCCTCAATACTCAATCCTCAATCCTCAATCCTCAATCCTCAAAACTCAACCATCGATCCTCAATTCTCAATACTCAATCCTCAATCCTGAATCCTCAACCGTCAGCCCTCATCCTCAATCCTCAATCCTGAATCCTCAAACCTCAATCTTCAATCCTCAATACTCAGTCTTCAATCCTCAATCCTCAATCCTCAATCCTCAGTCCTCAATCCTCAATCCTCAATTCTCAATCCTCAATCCTCTATCCTCAGTCCTCAATCCACAATCATCAATCCTCAATCTTCAATACTCAATCCTCAATCCTCAATCGTCAGTCTTGAATACTCAACACTCAATCTGCAAACCTCAGTCCTCAATCCTCAATCCTCAATCCTCATTCTTCAGTCCTCAATACCCAATCCTCAATCTTCAACCCTCAATCCTCAATCCGCAATTCTCAATCCTCAATCCTCAGTCCTCAGACCTCAAGCCTCAGTCCTCAAACCTCAGCGATCATGCTCAATCGTCAATCCTCGTTCCTCAATCCTCAATCCTCAATCCTCGATCCTCAATCTTCAATCCTGAATACTCAATCTTCAATCCTCAAGCCTCAATAATCAATCCTCAATCCTCAATCGTCAGTCTTCAATCCTCAATACCCAATCTTCAATCCTCAATCCTCAATCCTCAATCCTCAATCCTCATTCTTTAATCCTCAATACCCAATCCTCAATCTTCAATCCTCAATCCCCAATACTCAATCCTTAATCCTCAATCTTCAATCCTCAATCACCAGTCCACAATCTTCAATCCTCAATGCTCAATCCTCAATCCTCAATCCTCAGTCATCAGTCCTCAATTCTCAATCCTCAAACCTCAATCCTCAATCCTCAATCCTCAATCTTCAATCCTCAATACTCAGTCTTCAATCCTCAATCCTCAATCCTCAATCCTCAATCCTCAGTCCTCAATCCACAATCGTCAATCCTCAATCTTCAATACTCAATCCTCAATCCTCAATCCTCAATCCTCAATAGTCAATCTCCAATCCTTGATCATCAATCCCCAATCCTCAATCCTTAATCCTCAATCTTCAATCCTCAATCATCAATACTCAATCCTCAATACTCAATCCTCAATCCTCAATCCTCAATCCTCAATCCTCAATCCTCAATCCTCAATCGTCAGTCTTCAACACTCAGTCATCAGTCCACAATTCTCAATCCTCAAACCTCAATCCTCAACCGTCAGTCCTCGTCCTCACACCTCAATCCCGAATCGTCAGTCCTGAATCGTCAATCTTCAGCCCTCAGTCCTCAAAAATCAATTGTCAATCCTCAGTCCTCATTAGAATATCCTCAATTCACAGTTTTCAGTACTCAATCCCCAGTCTTCAATCTTCAAATCTCAGTCTACAAACATCAATTCGCATCACTCAACACTCAACACTCAGTCCTCAATCTTCAGTCCTCAATCCTCAATCTTCAATCTTCAATCCTCAATACTCAATACTCAACCTTCAATCTTCAATCCTCAATCCTCAACCCTCAGCCCTCTTCCTCAATCCTCAATCCTGAATCCTCAATCCTCAATCTTCAATCATCAATACTCAGTCTTCAATCCTCAATCCTCAATCCTCAGTCATTAATCCTCAATCTTCAATACTCAATCCTCAATCCTCAATCCTCAATCCTCAATCCTCAGTCCTCAATCCACAATCATCAATCCTCAGCCTTCAATACACAATCCTCATTCCTCAATCCTCAATCCTCAATACTCGATCTTCAATCCTCAATCCTCAATCCTCAATCCTCAATACTCGATCTTCAATCCTCAATCCTCAATCCTCAATCCTCAACCCTCAGCCCTCATCCTCAATCCTCAATCCTGATCCCTCAATCCTCAATCCTCAATCTTCAATCCTCAATACTCAGTCTTCAATCCTCAATCTTCAATACTCAATCCTCAATCCTCAATCCTCAATCCTCAATTCTCAATCCGCAATCCTCAGTCCTCAGTCCTCAAACCTCAGTCCTCAAACCTCAGCCACCATCCTCAATCGTCAATCCTCGTTCCTCAATCCTCAATCCTCAATCTTCAATCCTCCATACTCAATCTTCAATCCTCAATCCTCAATCATCAATCCTCAATCCTCAATCCTCAGTCATCAATCCTCAATCTTCAATACTCAATCCTCAATCATCAATCCTCAACCTTCAATACTCAATCCTCAATCGTCAATCCTCAATCCTCAATCCTCGATCCTCAACCCTCAATCCTCAGTCCTTAAACCTCAATTCCGTATCCTCAATCCTGAATGCCCAATCTTCATCCCGCAGTCCGCAACAATCAAATGTCAATTCTCAATCCTCAATAGAATATCCTCAATTCACAGTTTTCAATACTGAATCCCCAATCTTCAATCTTCAAATCTCAATCCACAGACATCAATTCTCATCACTCAACCCTCAACACTCAGTACTCAATCTTCAATCCTCAATCCTCAATCCTCAATCTTCAATCCTCCATACTCAATCTTCAATCCTCAATCCTCAATCATCAATCCTCAATCCTCAATCCTCAGCCATCAATCCTCAATCTTCAATACTCAATCCTCAATCATCAATCCTCAATCCTCAATCCTCAATCCTCATTCCTCAATCCTCAATCCTCAACCCTCAGTCCTCATCCTCAATTCTCAATTCTTAATCCTCAATCCTCAATCCTCAATCTTCAATCCTCAATAATCAATCCTCAATACTCAGTCATCAATCCTCAATCCTCAATTCTCAATACTCAGTCATCAATCCTCAATCCTCAATTCTCAATCCTCAGTCCGCAATCCTCAATCATCAATCCTCAATCTTCAATACTCAATCCTCAATCCTCAATCCTCAATCCTCAATACTCAATCTTCAATCCTCTATCCTCAATCCTCAATCCTCAATCCTCAATCCTCAATCCTCAGTCATCAATCCTCAATCTTCAATACTCAATCGTCAATCCTCAGTCCTCAATTCTCAATCCTCAATCCTCGTTCCTTAAACCTCAATCCTCAACCCTCAGTCCTCATCCTCAATTCTCAATTCTCAATCCTCAAACCTCAATCTTCAATCCTCAATACTGAATCCTCAATCCTCAATACTCAACCATCAATCCTCAATTCTCAATACTCAATAGAATATCCTGAATTCTCAGTACTCAATACTCAAACCTCAACCCTCAACCCTCAGCCCTCATCCTCCATCCTCAGTCCTCAATCCTCAAACCTCAATCTTCAATCCTCAATACTCAATCTTCTATTCTCAATCCACAATCCTCAACCCTCAATTCCAATCCTCAATCTTCAATCCTCAATCCTCAATCCTCAATCCTCAATCCTCAATCCTCAATCATTAATCCTCAATCCTCCACCATCAATCCTCAATCCTCAATTTTCAATCATCAATACTCAATCTTCAATGCTGAATCCTCAATCCTCAATCCTCAATCCTCAATCCTCCATATTCAATACACAATCATCAAACATCAATCCTCAATACTCAATCATCAATCCTCAATTCTCAATACTCAATAGAATATCCTGAATTCTCTGTTTTCAATACTCAATCCTCAATCTTCAATCTTCAAGTCTCCATCCACAGACATCAATTCTCATCACTCAACCCTCAACACTCTGTCCTCAATCTTCAATCCTCAATCCTCAATCCTCAATTCTCAATCCTCAGTTCTCAATCCTCAATCGCCAATCCTCAATCCCCAATCCTCAATCCACAATCCTCAGTCCTCAATCCTCAATCATCAATACTCACTGTTCAATCCTCAATACTCTACCTTCAATCCTCAACCCTCAATCCTCAATCCACAATCCTCAATCCTAAATCATCAACCTTCAATCCTCAATACTAAATCTTCAATCCTCAATCTTCAATACTAAATCCTCAATCCTCAATCCTCAGTCCTCAATACTAAACCTTCAATCCTCCATACTCAATCTTCAATCCTCAATCCTCAATCATCAATCCTCAATCCTCAATCCTCAGTCATCAATCCTCAATCCTCAACCCTCAGCCCTCATCCTCAATCCTCAATGCTGAATCCTCAATCCTCAATCTTCAATCCTCAATACTCTGTCTTCAATCCTCAATCCTCAATCCTCAATCCTCAGTCCGCAATCCTCAATCATCAATCCTCAATCTTCAATACTCAATCCTCAATCCTCAATCCTCAATCCTCAATACTCAACCTTCAATCCTCCATACTCTATCTTCAATCCTCAATCCTCAATCATCAATCCTCAATCCTCAATCCTCAGTCATCAATCCTCAATCTTCAATACTCAATCCTCAATACTCAATCCTCAGTCCTCAATCCTCAGTCCTCAATCCACAATCATCAATCCTCAATCTTCAATACTCAATCCTCAATCCTCAATCCTCAATCCTCAATACTCAATCTTCAATCCTCAATCCTCAATCCTCAATCCTCAACCCTCAGCCCTCATCCTCAATCCTCAATTCTGAATCCTCAATCCTCAATCTTCAATCCTCAATACTCAGTCTTCAATCCTCAACCCTCAGTCCTCAATCCTCAGTCCTCAATCCACAATCATCAATCCTCAACACTCAATCTTCAATCCTCAATCCTCAATCCTCAATACTCAATCTTCAATCCTCAATCCTCAATCCTCAATCCTCAATCCTCAACCCTCAGCCCTCATACTCAATCCTCAATCCTGAATCCTCAATCCTCAATGTTCAATCCTCAATACTCAGTCTTCAATCATCAATCCTCAATACTCAATCCTCAATCCTCAATCCTGAATCATCAATCCACAATCCTCAATCATCAACCTTCAATCCTCAATACTCAATCTTCAATCCTCAATACTCAATCCTCAATATTCAACACACAACCGTAAACGATCAATTCTCAATACTCAACCATCAATCCTCAATTCTCAATACTCAATAGAATATCCTGAATTCTCATGATTCAATACTCAATCCGCAATATTCAATAATCAAATCTCGATCCTCAAACATCAATTCTCAACACTCAATCCTCAACACTCGGTCCTCTCTCTTCGATCCTCCATCCTCAGTCCTCTATCCCCAAGCGTCAATCCTCAATCCTCAATTCTCAATCCTCAACCCTCAATCCTCAGTCCTCAAACCTCAATTCCGTATCCTCAATCCTGAATGCTCAATCTTCATCCCTCAGTCCGCAACAATCAATTGTCAATCCTCAATCCTCAATAGAATATCCTCAATTCACAGTTTTCAATACTGAATCCCCAATCTTCAATCTTCAAATCTCAATCCACAGACATCAATTCTCACCACTCAACCCTCAACACTCAGTCCTCAATCTTCAATCCTCAATCCTCAGTCCTCAATCTTCAATCCTCCATACTCAATCTTCAATCCTCAATCCTCAATCATCAATCCTCAATCCTCAATCCTCAGTCATCAATCCTCAATCTTCAATACTCAATCCTCAATCATCAATCCTCAATCCTCAATCCTCAATCCTCATTCCTCAATCCTCAATCCTCAACCCTCAGTCCTCTTCCTCAGTTCTCAATTCTTAAGCCTCAATCCTCAATCCTCAATCTTCAATCCTCAATAATCAATCCTCAATCTTCAATCCTCAATACTGAATTCTCAATCCTCAATAGTCAATCTCCAATCCTCAATCCTCAATCCTCAATCCTTAATCCACAATCTTCAATCCACAATCCTCAGTCCTCAATCATCAATACTCAATCCTCAATCCTCAATCCTCAATCCCCAACCCTCAATCCTCAGTCCTCAAACCTCAGTCCCCAATCCTCAATCATCAATCCTCAATCTTCAATACTCAATCCTCAATCCTCAATCCTCAATCCTCAACACTCAACCATCAATCCTCAATTCTCAATACTCAATAGAATATCCTGAATTCTCAGTATTCAATACTTAAACCTCAATCCTCAACCCTCAACCCTCATCCTCCATCCTCAATCCTCAATCCTCAAACCTCAATCTTCAATCCTCAATACTCAATCTTCGATCCTCAATCCTCAACCCTCAATCCTCAACCCTCAATCCTCAGTCATGAATACTCAATCTTCAATTCTCAATCCTCAATCCTCAATCCTGAATACCCAACCATCAATCCTCAATTCTCAATACTCAGTAGAATATCCTGAATTCTCAGTATTCAATACTCAAACCTCAACCCTCAACACTCAGCCCTCATCCTCCATCCTCAATCCTCAATCCTCAAACCTCAATCTTCAAACCTCAATACTCAATCTTCGATTCTCAATCCACAATCCTCAACCCTCAATCCCAATCCTCAATCTTCAATCCTCAATCCTCAATCCTCAATCCTCAATCCTCAATCCTCAATCATTAATCCTCAATCCTCAACCCTCAATCCTCAATCCTCAACCTTCAATCATCAATACTCAATCTTCAATGCTCAATCCTCAATCCTCAATCCTCAATCGTCAATCCTCAATATTCAATACACAACCCTCAAACATCAATCCTCAATACTCAATCTTCAATCCTCAATCCTCAATCATCAATCCTCAATCCTCAATCCACCGTCATCAATCCTCAATCTTCAATACTCAATCCTCAATCATAAATCCTCAATCCTCAATCCACAATCCTCAATAGTCAATCTCCAATCCTCAATCCTCAATCCTCAATCCTTAATCCACAATCTTCAATCCTCAATCCTCAGTCCTCAATCATCAATACTCAATCCTCAATCCTCAATCCTCAATCCCCAACCCTCAATCCTCAGTCCTCAAACCTCAGTCCCCAATCCTCAATCATCAATCCTCAATCTTCAATACTCAATCCTCAATCCTCAATCCTCAATCCTCAACACTCAACCATCAATCCTCAATTCTCAATACTCAATAGAATATCCTGAATTCTCAGTATTCAATACTTAAACCTCAATCCTCAACCCTCAACCCTCATCCTCCATCCTCAATCCGCAATCCTCAAACCTCAATCTTCAATCCTCAATACTCAATATTCGATCCTCAATCCTCAACCCTCAATCCTCAATCCTCAGTCATGAATACTCAATCTTCAATTCTCAATCCTCAATCCTCAATCCTCAATCCTCAATCCTCAATACTCAACCATCAATCCTCAATTCTCAATACTCAGTAGAATATCCTGAATTCTCAGTATTCAATACTCAAACCTCAACCCTCAACACTCAGCCCTCATCCTCCATCCTCAATCCTCAATCCCCAAACCTCAATCTTCAATCCTCAATACTCAATCTTCGATTCTCAATCCACAATCGTCAACCCTCAATCCCAATCCTCAATCTTCAATCCTCAATCCTCAATCCTCAATCCTCAATCCTCAATCCTCAATCATTAATCCTCAATCCTCAACCCTCAATCCTCAATCCTCAACCTTCAATCATCAATACTCAATCTTCAATGCTCAATCCTCAATCCTCAATCCTCAATCCTCAATTCTCAATCCGCAATCCTCAGTCCTCAGTCCTCAAACCTCAGTCCTCAAACCTCAGCCACCATCCTCAATCGTCAATCCTCGTTCCTCAATCCTCAATCCTCAATCTTCAATCCTCCATACTCAATCTTCAATCCTCAATCCTCAATCATCAATCCTCAATCCTCAATCCTCAGTCATCAATCCTCAATCTTCAATACTCAATCCTCAATCATCAATCCTCAACCTTCAATACTCAATCCTCAATCGTCAATCCTCAATCCTCAATCCTCGATCCTCAACCCTCAATCCTCAGTCCTTAAACCTCAATTCCGTATCCTCAATCCTGAATGCCCAATCTTCATCCCGCAGTCCGCAACAATCAAATGTCAATTCTCAATCCTCAATAGAATATCCTCAATTCACAGTTTTCAATACTGAATCCCCAATCTTCAATCTTCAAATCTCAATCCACAGACATCAATTCTCATCACTCAACCCTCAACACTCAGTACTCAATCTTCAATCCTCAATCCTCAATCCTCAATCTTCAATCCTCCATACTCAATCTTCAATCCTCAATCCTCAATCATCAATCCTCAATCCTCAATCCTCAGCCATCAATCCTCAATCTTCAATACTCAATCCTCAATCATCAATCCTCAATCCTCAATCCTCAATCCTCATTCCTCAATCCTCAATCCTCAACCCTCAGTCCTCATCCTCAATTCTCAATTCTTAATCCTCAATCCTCAATCCTCAATCTTCAATCCTCAATAATCAATCCTCAATACTCAGTCATCAATCCTCAATCCTCAATTCTCAATACTCAGTCATCAATCCTCAATCCTCAATTCTCAATCCTCAGTCCGCAATCCTCAATCATCAATCCTCAATCTTCAATACTCAATCCTCAATCCTCAATCCTCAATCCTCAATACTCAATCTTCAATCCTCTATCCTCAATCCTCAATCCTCAATCCTCAATCCTCAATCCTCAGTCATCAATCCTCAATCTTCAATACTCAATCGTCAATCCTCAGTCCTCAATTCTCAATCCTCAATCCTCGTTCCTTAAACCTCAATCCTCAACCCTCAGTCCTCATCCTCAATTCTCAATTCTCAATCCTCAAACCTCAATCTTCAATCCTCAATACTGAATCCTCAATCCTCAATACTCAACCATCAATCCTCAATTCTCAATACTCAATAGAATATCCTGAATTCTCAGTACTCAATACTCAAACCTCAACCCTCAACCCTCAGCCCTCATCCTCCATCCTCAGTCCTCAATCCTCAAACCTCAATCTTCAATCCTCAATACTCAATCTTCTATTCTCAATCCACAATCCTCAACCCTCAATTCCAATCCTCAATCTTCAATCCTCAATCCTCAATCCTCAATCCTCAATCCTCAATCCTCAATCATTAATCCTCAATCCTCCACCATCAATCCTCAATCCTCAATTTTCAATCATCAATACTCAATCTTCAATGCTGAATCCTCAATCCTCAATCCTCAATCCTCAATCCTCCATATTCAATACACAATCATCAAACATCAATCCTCAATACTCAATCATCAATCCTCAATTCTCAATACTCAATAGAATATCCTGAATTCTCTGTTTTCAATACTCAATCCTCAATCTTCAATCTTCAAGTCTCCATCCACAGACATCAATTCTCATCACTCAACCCTCAACACTCTGTCCTCAATCTTCAATCCTCAATCCTCAATCCTCAATTCTCAATCCTCAGTTCTCAATCCTCAATCGCCAATCCTCAATCCCCAATCCTCAATCCACAATCCTCAGTCCTCAATCCTCAATCATCAATACTCACTGTTCAATCCTCAATACTCTACCTTCAATCCTCAACCCTCAATCCTCAATCCACAATCCTCAATCCTAAATCATCAACCTTCAATCCTCAATACTAAATCTTCAATCCTCAATCTTCAATACTAAATCCTCAATCCTCAATCCTCAGTCCTCAATACTAAACCTTCAATCCTCCATACTCAATCTTCAATCCTCAATCCTCAATCATCAATCCTCAATCCTCAATCCTCAGTCATCAATCCTCAATCCTCAACCCTCAGCCCTCATCCTCAATCCTCAATGCTGAATCCTCAATCCTCAATCTTCAATCCTCAATACTCTGTCTTCAATCCTCAATCCTCAATCCTCAATCCTCAGTCCGCAATCCTCAATCATCAATCCTCAATCTTCAATACTCAATCCTCAATCCTCAATCCTCAATCCTCAATACTCAACCTTCAATCCTCCATACTCTATCTTCAATCCTCAATCCTCAATCATCAATCCTCAATCCTCAATCCTCAGTCATCAATCCTCAATCTTCAATACTCAATCCTCAATACTCAATCCTCAGTCCTCAATCCTCAGTCCTCAATCCACAATCATCAATCCTCAATCTTCAATACTCAATCCTCAATCCTCAATCCTCAATCCTCAATACTCAATCTTCAATCCTCAATCCTCAATCCTCAATCCTCAACCCTCAGCCCTCATCCTCAATCCTCAATTCTGAATCCTCAATCCTCAATCTTCAATCCTCAATACTCAGTCTTCAATCCTCAACCCTCAGTCCTCAATCCTCAGTCCTCAATCCACAATCATCAATCCTCAACACTCAATCTTCAATCCTCAATCCTCAATCCTCAATACTCAATCTTCAATCCTCAATCCTCAATCCTCAATCCTCAATCCTCAACCCTCAGCCCTCATACTCAATCCTCAATCCTGAATCCTCAATCCTCAATGTTCAATCCTCAATACTCAGTCTTCAATCATCAATCCTCAATACTCAATCCTCAATCCTCAATCCTGAATCATCAATCCACAATCCTCAATCATCAACCTTCAATCCTCAATACTCAATCTTCAATCCTCAATACTCAATCCTCAATATTCAACACACAACCGTAAACGATCAATTCTCAATACTCAACCATCAATCCTCAATTCTCAATACTCAATAGAATATCCTGAATTCTCATGATTCAATACTCAATCCGCAATATTCAATAATCAAATCTCGATCCTCAAACATCAATTCTCAACACTCAATCCTCAACACTCGGTCCTCTCTCTTCGATCCTCCATCCTCAGTCCTCTATCCCCAAGCGTCAATCCTCAATCCTCAATTCTCAATCCTCAACCCTCAATCCTCAGTCCTCAAACCTCAATTCCGTATCCTCAATCCTGAATGCTCAATCTTCATCCCTCAGTCCGCAACAATCAATTGTCAATCCTCAATCCTCAATAGAATATCCTCAATTCACAGTTTTCAATACTGAATCCCCAATCTTCAATCTTCAAATCTCAATCCACAGACATCAATTCTCACCACTCAACCCTCAACACTCAGTCCTCAATCTTCAATCCTCAATCCTCAGTCCTCAATCTTCAATCCTCCATACTCAATCTTCAATCCTCAATCCTCAATCATCAATCCTCAATCCTCAATCCTCAGTCATCAATCCTCAATCTTCAATACTCAATCCTCAATCATCAATCCTCAATCCTCAATCCTCAATCCTCATTCCTCAATCCTCAATCCTCAACCCTCAGTCCTCTTCCTCAGTTCTCAATTCTTAAGCCTCAATCCTCAATCCTCAATCTTCAATCCTCAATAATCAATCCTCAATCTTCAATCCTCAATACTGAATTCTCAATCCTCAATAGTCAATCTCCAATCCTCAATCCTCAATCCTCAATCCTTAATCCACAATCTTCAATCCACAATCCTCAGTCCTCAATCATCAATACTCAATCCTCAATCCTCAATCCTCAATCCCCAACCCTCAATCCTCAGTCCTCAAACCTCAGTCCCCAATCCTCAATCATCAATCCTCAATCTTCAATACTCAATCCTCAATCCTCAATCCTCAATCCTCAACACTCAACCATCAATCCTCAATTCTCAATACTCAATAGAATATCCTGAATTCTCAGTATTCAATACTTAAACCTCAATCCTCAACCCTCAACCCTCATCCTCCATCCTCAATCCTCAATCCTCAAACCTCAATCTTCAATCCTCAATACTCAATCTTCGATCCTCAATCCTCAACCCTCAATCCTCAACCCTCAATCCTCAGTCATGAATACTCAATCTTCAATTCTCAATCCTCAATCCTCAATCCTGAATACCCAACCATCAATCCTCAATTCTCAATACTCAGTAGAATATCCTGAATTCTCAGTATTCAATACTCAAACCTCAACCCTCAACACTCAGCCCTCATCCTCCATCCTCAATCCTCAATCCTCAAACCTCAATCTTCAAACCTCAATACTCAATCTTCGATTCTCAATCCACAATCCTCAACCCTCAATCCCAATCCTCAATCTTCAATCCTCAATCCTCAATCCTCAATCCTCAATCCTCAATCCTCAATCATTAATCCTCAATCCTCAACCCTCAATCCTCAATCCTCAACCTTCAATCATCAATACTCAATCTTCAATGCTCAATCCTCAATCCTCAATCCTCAATCGTCAATCCTCAATATTCAATACACAACCCTCAAACATCAATCCTCAATACTCAATCTTCAATCCTCAATCCTCAATCATCAATCCTCAATCCTCAATCCACCGTCATCAATCCTCAATCTTCAATACTCAATCCTCAATCATAAATCCTCAATCCTCAATCCACAATCCTCAATAGTCAATCTCCAATCCTCAATCCTCAATCCTCAATCCTTAATCCACAATCTTCAATCCTCAATCCTCAGTCCTCAATCATCAATACTCAATCCTCAATCCTCAATCCTCAATCCCCAACCCTCAATCCTCAGTCCTCAAACCTCAGTCCCCAATCCTCAATCATCAATCCTCAATCTTCAATACTCAATCCTCAATCCTCAATCCTCAATCCTCAACACTCAACCATCAATCCTCAATTCTCAATACTCAATAGAATATCCTGAATTCTCAGTATTCAATACTTAAACCTCAATCCTCAACCCTCAACCCTCATCCTCCATCCTCAATCCGCAATCCTCAAACCTCAATCTTCAATCCTCAATACTCAATATTCGATCCTCAATCCTCAACCCTCAATCCTCAATCCTCAGTCATGAATACTCAATCTTCAATTCTCAATCCTCAATCCTCAATCCTCAATCCTCAATCCTCAATACTCAACCATCAATCCTCAATTCTCAATACTCAGTAGAATATCCTGAATTCTCAGTATTCAATACTCAAACCTCAACCCTCAACACTCAGCCCTCATCCTCCATCCTCAATCCTCAATCCCCAAACCTCAATCTTCAATCCTCAATACTCAATCTTCGATTCTCAATCCACAATCGTCAACCCTCAATCCCAATCCTCAATCTTCAATCCTCAATCCTCAATCCTCAATCCTCAATCCTCAATCCTCAATCATTAATCCTCAATCCTCAACCCTCAATCCTCAATCCTCAACCTTCAATCATCAATACTCAATCTTCAATGCTCAATCGTCAATCCTCAATCCTCAACCCTCAATCCTCAATATTCAATACACAACCCTCAAACATCAATCCTCAATACTCAATCTTCAATCCTCAATCCTCAATCATCAATCCTCGATCCTCAATCCTCAGTCATCAATCCTCAATCTTCAATACTCAATCCTCAATCATAAATCCTCAATCCTCAATCCTCAATCCTCATTCCTCAATCCTCAATCCTCAACCCTCAGTCCTCATCCTCAATTCTCAATTCTTAATCCTCAATCCTCAATCCTCAATCTTCAATCCTCAATAATCAATCCTCAATACTCAGTCTTCAATCCTCAATCCTCAATCCTCAATCCTCAGTCCGCAATCCTCAATCATCAATCCTCAATCTTCAATACTCAACCCTCAATCCTCAATTCTCAATCCTCAATACTCAATCTTCAATCCTCAATCCTCAATCCTCAATCCTCAATCCTCAACCCTCAGTCATCAATCCTCAATCTTCAATACGCAATCGTCAATCCTCAGTCCTCAATTCCCAATCCTCAATCCTCGTTCCTCAAACCTCAATCCTCAACCCTCAGTCCTCATCCTCAATTCTCAATTCTCAATCCTCAAACCTCAATCTTCAATCCTCAATACTCAATCCTCAATCCTCAATACTCAACCATCAATCCTCGATTCTCAATACTCAGTAGAATATCCTGAATTCTCTGTATTCAATACTCAAACCTCAACCCTCAACACTCAGCCCTCATCCTCCATCCTCAATCCTCAATCCTCAAACCTCAATCTTCAATCCTCAATACTCAATCTTCGATTCTCAATCCACAATCCTCAACCCTCAATCCCAATCCTCAATCTTCAATCCTCAATCCTCAATCCTCAATCCTCAATCCTCAATCCTCAATCATTAATCCTCAGTCCTCAACCCTCAATCCTCAATCCTCAACCTTCAATCATCAATACTCAATCTTCAATGCTCAATCCTCAATCCTAAATCCTCAATCCTCAATCCTCAATATTCAATACACAACCCTCAAACATCAATCCTCAATACTCAATCATCAATCCTCAATTCTCAATACTCAATAGAATATCCTGAATTCTCTGTTTTCAATACTCAATCCTCAATCTTCAATCTTCAAGTCTCCATCCACAGACATCAATTCGCATCACTCAAAACTCAACACTCTGTCCTCAATCTTCAATCCTCAATCCTCAATCCTCAATCCTCAATTCTCAATCCTCCATCCTCAATTCTCAATCCTCAATCCTCAGTCCTCAGTCCTCAAACCTCAATCCTCAACCCTCAGCCCTCATTCTCTATCCTCAATCCTGAATCCTCAGTCCTCAATCTTCAATCCTCAATACTCAGTCTTCAATCATCAATCCTCAATCCTCAATACTCAATCCTCAATCCTCAGTCATCAATCCTCAATCCTCAATCATCAACCTTCAATCCTCAATACTCAATCTTCAATCCTCAATACTCAATCCACAATAGTCAATTCTCATTCTACAATCCTCAATACCCAATCCTCAATCCTCAATCCTCAATCCTCCATCCTCAATTCTCAATCCTCAATCCTCTGTCCTCAGTCCTCAAACCTCAACCCTCAACCCTCAGCCCTCATCCTCAATCCTCAATCCTGAATACTCAAACCTCAACCTTCAATCTCCAATACTCAGCCTTCAATCCCCAATACTCAGTCTTCAATCCACAATCCTCTATCCTCAATCCTCAGTCCTCAATCCTCAATCATCAATCCTCAATCTTCAATACTCAATCCTCAATCCTCAATCCTCAACCCTCAGCCCTCATCCTCAATCCTCAATCCTGAATCCTCAAACCTCAATCTTCAATCCTCAGTACTCAGTCTTCAATCCTCAATCCTCAATCCTCAATCCTCAATTCTCAATCCTCAATCCTCAACCCTCAGCCCTCATCCTCAATCCTCAATCCTGAATCCTCAATTCTCAATCCTCAATCATCAATCCTCAATACTCACTCTTCAATCCTCAATCCTCAATCCTCAGTCCTCAATCCACAATCATCAATCCTCAATCTTCAATACTCAATCCTCAATCCTCAATCTTCAATCCTCAATCCTCAATCCTCAATCCTCAACCCTCAGCCCTCATCCTCAATCCTCAATTCTGAATCCTCAATCCTCAATCTTCAATCCTCAATACTCAGTCTTCAATCCTCAACCCTCAGTCCTCAATCCTCAGTCCTCAATCCACAATCATCAATCCTCAACACTCAATCTTCAATCCTCAATCCTCAATCCTCAATACTCAATCTTCAATCCTCAATCCTCAATCCTCAATCCTCAATCCTCAACCCTCAGCCCTCATACTCAATCCTCAATCCTGAATCCTCAATCCTCAATGTTCAATCCTCAATACTCAGTCTTCAATCATCAATCCTCAATACTCAATCCTCAATCCTCAATCCTGAATCATCAATCCACAATCCTCAATCATCAACCTTCAATCCTCAATACTCAATCTTCAATCCTCAATACTCAATCCTCAATATTCAACACACAACCATAAACGATCAATTCTCAATACTCAACCATCAATCCTCAATTCTCAATACTCAATAGAATATCCTGAATTCTCATGATTCAATAATCAATCCGCAATATTCAATAATCAAATCTCGATCCTCAAACATCAATTCTCAACACTCAATCCTCAACACTCAGTCCTCAATCTTCAATCCTCAATCCTCAGTCCTCTCTCTTCGATCCTCCATCCTCAATCCTCTATCCCCAAGCGTCAATACTCAATCCTCAATTCTCAATACTCAACCCTCAATCCTCAGTCCTCAAACCTCAATTCCGTATCCTCAATCCTGAATGCTCAATCTTCATCCCTCAGTCCGCAACAATCAATTGTCAATCCTCAATCCTCAATAGAATATCCTCAATTCACAGTTTTCAATACTGAATCCCCAATCTTCAATCTTCAAATCTCAATCCACAGACATCAATTCTCACCACTCAACCCTCAACACTCAGTCCTCAATCTTCAATCCTCAATCCTCAGTCCTCAATCTTCAATCCTCCATACTCAATCTTCAATCCTCAATCCTCAATCATCAATCCTCAATCCTCAATCCTCAGTCATCAATCCTCAATCTTCAATACTCAATCCTCAATCATCAATCCTCAATCCTCAATCCTCAATCCTCATTCCTCAATCCTCAATCCTCAACCCTCAGTCCTCTTCCTCAGTTCTCAATTCTTAAGCCTCAATCCTCAATCCTCAATCTTCAATCCTCAATAATCAATCCTCAATCTTCAATCCTCAATACTGAATTCTCAATCCTCAATAGTCAATCTCCAATCCTCAATCCTCAATCCTCAATCCTTAATCCACAATCTTCAATCCACAATCCTCAGTCCTCAATCATCAATACTCAATCCTCAATCCTCAATCCTCAATCCCCAACCCTCAATCCTCAGTCCTCAAACCTCAGTCCCCAATCCTCAATCATCAATCCTCAATCTTCAATACTCAATCCTCAATCCTCAATCCTCAATCCTCAACACTCAACCATCAATCCTCAATTCTCAATACTCAATAGAATATCCTGAATTCTCAGTATTCAATACTTAAACCTCAATCCTCAACCCTCAACCCTCATCCTCCATCCTCAATCCTCAATCCTCAAACCTCAATCTTCAATCCTCAATACTCAATCTTCGATCCTCAATCCTCAACCCTCAATCCTCAATCCTCAATCCTCAGTCATGAATACTCAATCTTCAATTCTCAATCCTCAATCCTCAATCCTGAATACCCAACCATCAATCCTCAATTCTCAATACTCAGTAGAATATCCTGAATTCTCAGTATTCAATACTCAAACCTCAACCCTCAACACTCAGCCCTCATCCTCCATCCTCAATCCTCAATCCTCAAACCTCAATCTTCAAACCTCAATACTCAATCTTCGATTCTCAATCCACAATCCTCAACCCTCAATCCCAATCCTCAATCTTCAATCCTCAATCCTCAATCCTCAATTCTCAATCCTCAGTCCTCAATCCTCAATCGCCAATCCTCAATCCCCAATCCTCAATCTTCAATCCTCAGTCCTCAGTCCTCAATCATCAATACTCAATGATCAATCCTCAATACTCAAACTTCAATCCTCAACCCTCAATACTCAAACCACAATCCTCAATCCTCAGTCATCAACATTCAATCCTCAATACTCAATCTTCAATCCTCAATTCCCAATCCTCAATCGTCAATCCTCAATCCTCAATCCTCAGTCATCAATCCTCAATCTTCAATACTCAATCCTCACTCCTCAATCCTCAATCCTCAATCCTCAATCCTCAATCCTCAATCCTCATTCCTCAAACCTCAATCCTCGAACCTCGGTTCTCGTCCTCAATTCTCAATTCTCAATCCTCAATCCTCAATCCTCAATCTTCAATCCTCAATAATCAATCTCCTATCATAGATCCTCAATCCCCAATACTCTATCCTTAATCCTCAACATTCAATCCTCTATCCCCAGTCCACAATCTTCAATCCCCAAAGCTCAATAATCAATCCTCAATCCTCAGTCCTCAATCGTCAATCATCAGTCCACAATCTTCAATACTCAATCCTCAATCCTCAATCCTCAATCCTCAACCGTCAATCCTCAATCATCAATCCTGAATCTTCAATACTCAATCCTCAATCCCCAATCCTCAATCGTCTATCGTCAATCCTCATTCTTCAATCCTCAATACCCAATCCCAAATCCTCAATCCTCAATCCTCAATTCTCAATCCTCAATCCTCAGTCCTCAGTCCTCAAACCTCAATCCTCAATCCTCAATACTCAACCTTCAATCCTCCATACTCTATCTTCAATCCTCAATCCTCAATCATCAATCCTCAATCCTCAATCCGCAGTCATCAATCCTCAATCTTCAATACTCAATCCTCAATTCTCAATCCTCAATACTCAATCCTCAGTCCTCAATCCACAATCATCAATCCTCAATCTTCAATACTCAATCCTCAATCCTCAATCCTCAATCTTCAGTCATCAGTCCTCAATCCTCAACCCTCAAACCTGAATCCTCAACCGTCAGTCCTCGTCCTCAAACCTCAATCCCGAATCCTCAATCCTGAATCGTCAATCTTCAGCCCTCAGTCCTCAACAATCAATTGTCAATCCTCAGTCCTCATTAGAGTATCCTCAATTCACAGTTTTCAGTACTCAATCCCCAATCTTCAATCTTCAATCCTCAATACTCAATCTTCAATCATCACTCCTCAATTCTCAACCATCAGTCCTCAATCCTCAATCTTCAATCCTCAACAATCAATCATCAATACTCAGTCTTCAATCCTCAATCCTCAATCCGCAATTCTCAGTCCGCAATCCTCAATCATCAATCCTCAATCTTCAATACTCAATCCTCAGTCCTCAATCCTCAACCCTCAATACTCAACCTTCAACCCTCCATACTCAATCTTCAATCCTCAATCCTCAATCCTCAATACTCAATCTTCAATCCTCAATCCTCAATCCTCAATCCTCAACCCTCAGCCCTCATCCTCAATCCTCAATCCTGAATCCTCAATCCTCAATGATCAATCCTCAATACTCAGTCTTCAATCATCAATCCTCAATACTCAATCCTCAATCCTCATCCTCAATCCTCAATGCTGAATCCGCAATACTCAACCTTCAATCCTCCATACTCTATCTTCAATCCTCAATCCTCAATCATCAATCCTCAATCCTCAATCCTCAGCCATCAATCCTCAATCTTCAATACTCAATCCTCAATCATCAATCCTCAATCCTCAATCCTCAATCCTCATTCCTCAATCCTCAATCCTCAATCTTCAATCATCAATACTCAGTCTTCAATCCTCAATCCTCAATCCTCAGTCATTAATCCTCAATCTTCAATACTCAATCCTCAATCCTCAATCCTCAATCCTCAATCCTCAGTCCTCAATCCACAATCATCAATCCTCAGCCTTCAATACACAATCCTCATTCCTCAATCCTCAATCCTCAATACTCGATCTTCAATCCTCAATCCTCAATCCTCAATCCTCAATACTCGATCTTCAATCCTCAATCCTCAATCCTCAATCCTCAACCCTCAGCCCTCATCCTCAATCCTCAATCCTGATCCCTCAATCCTCAATCCTCAATCTTCAATCCTCAATACTCAGTCTTCAATCCTCAATCTTCAATACTCAATCCTCAATCCTCAATCCTCAATCCTCAATTCTCAATCCGCAATCCTCAGTCCTCAGTCCTCAAACCTCAGTCCTCAAACCTCAGCCACCATCCTCAATCGTCAATCCTCGTTCCTCAATCCTCAATCCTCAATCTTCAATCCTCCATACTCAATCTTCAATCCTCAATCCTCAATCATCAATCCTCAATCCTCAATCCTCAGTCATCAATCCTCAATCTTCAATACTCAATCCTCAATCATCAATCCTCAACCTTCAATACTCAATCCTCAATCGTCAATCCTCAATCCTCAATCCTCGATCCTCAACCCTCAATCCTCAGTCCTTAAACCTCAATTCCGTATCCTCAATCCTGAATGCCCAATCTTCATCCCGCAGTCCGCAACAATCAAATGTCAATTCTCAATCCTCAATAGAATATCCTCAATTCACAGTTTTCAATACTGAATCCCCAATCTTCAATCTTCAAATCTCAATCCACAGACATCAATTCTCATCACTCAACCCTCAACACTCAGTACTCAATCTTCAATCCTCAATCCTCAATCCTCAATCTTCAATCCTCCATACTCAATCTTCAATCCTCAATCCTCAATCATCAATCCTCAATCCTCAATCCTCAGCCATCAATCCTCAATCTTCAATACTCAATCCTCAATCATCAATCCTCAATCCTCAATCCTCAATCCTCATTCCTCAATCCTCAATCCTCAACCCTCAGTCCTCATCCTCAATTCTCAATTCTTAATCCTCAATCCTCAATCCTCAATCTTCAATCCTCAATAATCAATCCTCAATACTCAGTCATCAATCCTCAATCCTCAATTCTCAATACTCAGTCATCAATCCTCAATCCTCAATTCTCAATCCTCAGTCCGCAATCCTCAATCATCAATCCTCAATCTTCAATACTCAATCCTCAATCCTCAATCCTCAATCCTCAATACTCAATCTTCAATCCTCTATCCTCAATCCTCAATCCTCAATCCTCAATCCTCAATCCTCAGTCATCAATCCTCAATCTTCAATACTCAATCGTCAATCCTCAGTCCTCAATTCTCAATCCTCAATCCTCGTTCCTTAAACCTCAATCCTCAACCCTCAGTCCTCATCCTCAATTCTCAATTCTCAATCCTCAAACCTCAATCTTCAATCCTCAATACTGAATCCTCAATCCTCAATACTCAACCATCAATCCTCAATTCTCAATACTCAATAGAATATCCTGAATTCTCAGTACTCAATACTCAAACCTCAACCCTCAACCCTCAGCCCTCATCCTCCATCCTCAGTCCTCAATCCTCAAACCTCAATCTTCAATCCTCAATACTCAATCTTCTATTCTCAATCCACAATCCTCAACCCTCAATTCCAATCCTCAATCTTCAATCCTCAATCCTCAATCCTCAATCCTCAATCCTCAATCCTCAATCATTAATCCTCAATCCTCCACCATCAATCCTCAATCCTCAATTTTCAATCATCAATACTCAATCTTCAATGCTGAATCCTCAATCCTCAATCCTCAATCCTCAATCCTCCATATTCAATACACAATCATCAAACATCAATCCTCAATACTCAATCATCAATCCTCAATTCTCAATACTCAATAGAATATCCTGAATTCTCTGTTTTCAATACTCAATCCTCAATCTTCAATCTTCAAGTCTCCATCCACAGACATCAATTCTCATCACTCAACCCTCAACACTCTGTCCTCAATCTTCAATCCTCAATCCTCAATCCTCAATTCTCAATCCTCAGTTCTCAATCCTCAATCGCCAATCCTCAATCCCCAATCCTCAATCCACAATCCTCAGTCCTCAATCCTCAATCATCAATACTCACTGTTCAATCCTCAATACTCTACCTTCAATCCTCAACCCTCAATCCTCAATCCACAATCCTCAATCCTAAATCATCAACCTTCAATCCTCAATACTAAATCTTCAATCCTCAATCTTCAATCCTCAATCCTCAATCCTCAATCCTCAATCCTCAATCCTCAATTCTCAATACTCAATCCTCAATCCTCAGTCCTCAAACCTCAAATCTCAACCTTCAATCCTCAATACTCAATCTTCAATCCTCCGTCCTCAATCCTCAATCCTCAATCCTCAATCCTCAATCGTCAGGCTTCAATCCTCAATACTCAATCTTCAATCCTCAATCCTCAATCCTCAATCCTCAGTCCTCATCCTTCAATCCTCAATACCCAATCCTCAATCTTCAATCCTCAATCCTCAATCCTCAATTCTCAATGCTCAATCCTCAGTCCTCAGTTCTCAAACCTCAACCCTCAACCCTCAACCATCATCCCTCATCCTCAATCCTCAATACTCAATCCTCAATCCTCAATCTTCAATCCTCAATATTCAATCTTCAATAATCAATCCTCAATTCTCAATCCTCAATACTCATTCCTCAATCGTCGATCCTCAATCCCCAATCCTCAATCTTCAATCCTCAATCCTCAATCCTCAATCCTCAACCCTCAATCCTCAATCTTCAATCCTCAATACTCAATCTTCAATCCTCAATCCTCAATCCTCAATCCTCAATCCTCAATCCTCAATCCTCATTCTTCAATCCTCAACACCCAATCCTCAATCTTCAATCCTCAATCCTCAATCCTCAATTCTCAATCCTCAATCCTCAATCCTCAGACCTCAAACATCAATACTCAACCCTCAGTCCTCGTCCTCAATCCACAACAATCAATCCTCAATCCTCAATCTTCAATCATCAATATTGAATCTTCAGACCTCAATCCTCAATCCTCAATCCTCAATCCTCAATCCTCAATGTTCAACCCGCAATACCCAATCCTCAATCTTCAATCCTCAATCCTCAATCCTCAACCCTCAGCCCTCATTCTCAATCCTCAATCCTCAATTCTCAGTCCTCAGCCCTCAAACCTCAATCCTCAATCCTCAATACTCAACACTCAATCCTCAATCCTCAATCTTCAATCCTCAATACTCAATATTCAATCCTCGATCCTCAATTCTCAATCCTCAATCTTCAATCCTCAATCGTCAATCCCCAATCCTCAACCCTCATTCTTCAATCCTCAATACCCAACCCTCCATCTTCAATCCTGAATCCTCAATCCTCAATTCTCAATGCTCAATCCGCAGTCCTCAGTTCTCAAACCTCAACCCTCAACCATCAGCCCTCATCCTCAATCCTCAATACTCAATCCTCAATCCTCAATCTTCAATCCTCAATACTCAATCTTCAATAATCAATGCTCAATTCTCAATCCTCAATACTCAATACCCAATCGTCGATACTCAATCCCCTATCCTCAATCTTCAATCCTCAATCCTCAATCCTCAATCCTCAATCCTCAATCCTCAATCTTCAATCCTCAATACTCAATCTTCAATCCTTAATCCTCAATCCTCAATCCTCAATCATCAATCCTCAATCCTCAACCTTCAATCATCAATACTCAGTCTTCAATCCTCAATCCTCAATCCTCAATCCTCAATCCTCATTCTTCAATCCCCAATACACAATCCTCAATCTTCAATCCTCAATCCTCAATCCTCAATCCTCAATTCTCAATCCTTAATCCTCAATCCTCAGACCTTAAACATCAATACTCAACCCTCAGTCCTCGTCCTCAATCCACAACAATCAATCCTCAATCCTCAATCTTCAATCATCAATATTCAATCTTCAGTCCTCAATCCTCAATCCTCAATCCTCAATCCTCAATGTTCAATCCGCTATACCCAATCCTCAATCTTCAATCCTCAATCCTCAATCCTCAATCCTCTATCCTCAATCCTCAATTCTCAATACTCAATCCTCAATCCTCAGTCCTCAAACCTCAAATCTCAACCTTCAATCCTCAATACTCAATCTTCAATCCTCCGTCCTCAATCCTCAATCCTCAATCCTCAATCCTCGATCGTCAGGCTTCAATCCTCAATACTCAATCTTCAATCCTCAATCCTCAATCCTCAATCCTCAGTCCTCATCCTTCAATCCTCAATACCCAATCCTCAATCTTCAATCCTCAATCCTCAATCCTCAATTCTCAATGCTCAATCCTCAGTCCTCAGTTCTCAAACCTCAACCCTCAACCATCATCCCTCATCCTCAATCCTCAATACTCAATCCTCAATCCTCAATCTTCAATCCTCAATATTCAATCTTCAATAATCAATCCTCAATTCTCAATCCTCAATACTCATTCCTCAATCGTCGATCCTCAATCCCCAATCCTCAATCTTCAATCCTCAATCCTCAATCCTCAATCCTCAACCCTCAATCCTCAATCTTCAATCCTCAATACTCAATCTTCAGTCCTCAATCCTCAATCCTCAACCATTAGTCATCAATACTCAGTCTTCAATCCTCAATCCTCAATCCTCAATCCTCAATCCTCATTCTTCAATCCTCAATACGCAATCCTCAATCTTCAATCCTCAATCCTCAATCCTCAATTCTCAATCCTTAATCCTCAATCCTCAGACCTTAAACATCAATACTCAACCCTCGGTCCTCGTCCTCAATCTACAACAATCAATCCTCAATCCTCATTCTTCAATCATTAATATTCAATCTTCAGTCCTCAATCCTCAATCCTCAATCCTCAAACCTCAATCCTCAATGTTCAATCCGCAATACCCAATCCTCAATCTTCAATACTCAATCCTCAATCCTCAATCCTCAATCCTCAATACTCAATCCTCAATCCTCAGTCCTCAAACCTCAAAACTCAATCTTCAATCCTCAATACTCAATCTTCAATCCTCCGTACTCAATCCGCTATCCTCAATCCTCAATCCTCAATCGTCAGGCTCCAATACTCAATACTCAATCTTCAATCCTCACTCCTCAATCCTCAATCCTCATCCTTCAATCCTCAATACCCAATCCTCAATCTTCAATCCTCAATCCTCAATCCACAATTCTCAAACCTCAATCCTCAGTCCTTAGTCCTGAAACCTCAATCTTCAACCCTCAGCCCTCATCCTCAATCGTCAATCCTCAATCCTCAATCCTCAATCCTCAATCCTCAGTCCTCAATCCTCAATCCTCGATCTTCAATCCTCAGTCCCCAATCCTCAATCTTCAATCCTCAATCCTCAGTCCTCGATCCTCAGTCCTCAATCCTCAATCCACAATCCACAATTATCGATCCTCAATCCTCAATCCTCAGACCTCAAACATCAATACTCAACCCTCAGTCCTCGTCCTCAATCCGCAACCCTCAATCCTCTATCCTCAATCTTCAGTCATCTATATTCAATCTTCAATCCTCAATCCTCAATCCTCAATACTCAATCCTCAATCCTCAATCCTCATGTCTCAATCCTCAATCCTCAATCCTCTGTCATCAAACCTCAATCCTGAATCCTCAATCCTGAATCCTCAATCTTCAGACCTCAGACATGAACAATCAGATGTCAGTCCTCAATCCTCAATAGAATATTTTCAATTCACAATTTTCAATACTCAATACTCAATCTGCAATCTTCAAATTTCTATCCACAAACATCAATTCTCATCACTCAAACCTCAACACTCAGTCCCCAATCCTCAATCTTCAATCCTCAATCCTTAATCCTCAATCCTCAATCCTCAATCTTTAATCATCTATACTCAATCCTCAATCCTCAATCCTCAATCCTCAATACTCAATCCTCAATTTTCAATCCTCAATACTCAATCTTCTATCCTCAATCCTCAATCCTCAATCCCCAATCCTCAATCCTCATTCTACAATCCTCAATACCCAATCCTCGATCCTCAATACTCAATCCTCAATCCTCAATCCTCAATCCTCAAAACTCAACCATCGATCCTCAATTCTCAATACTCAATCCTCAATCCTGAATCCTCAACCGTCAGCCCTCATCCTCAATCCTCAATCCTGAATCCTCAAACCTCAATCTTCAATCCTCAATACTCAGTCTTCAATCCTCAATCCTCAATCCTCAATCCTCAGTCCTCAATCCTCAATCCTCAATTCTCAATCCTCAATCCTCTATCCTCAGTCCTCAATCCACAATCATCAATCCTCAATCTTCAATACTCAATCCTCAATCCTCAATCGTCAGTCTTGAATACTCAACACTCAATCTGCAAACCTCAGTCCTCAATCCTCAATCCTCAATCCTCATTCTTCAGTCCTCAATACCCAATCCTCAATCTTCAACCCTCAATCCTCAATCCGCAATTCTCAATCCTCAATCCTCAGTCCTCAGACCTCAAGCCTCAGTCCTCAAACCTCAGCGATCATGCTCAATCGTCAATCCTCGTTCCTCAATCCTCAATCCTCAATCCTCGATCCTCAATCTTCAATCCTGAATACTCAATCTTCAATCCTCAAGCCTCAATAATCAATCCTCAATCCTCAATCGTCAGTCTTCAATCCTCAATACCCAATCTTCAATCCTCAATCCTCAATCCTCAATCCTCAATCCTCATTCTTTAATCCTCAATACCCAATCCTCAATCTTCAATCCTCAATCCCCAATACTCAATCCTTAATCCTCAATCTTCAATCCTCAATCACCAGTCCACAATCTTCAATCCTCAATGCTCAATCCTCAATCCTCAATCCTCAGTCATCAGTCCTCAATTCTCAATCCTCAAACCTCAATCCTCAATCCTCAATCCTCAATCTTCAATCCTCAATACTCAGTCTTCAATCCTCAATCCTCAATCCTCAATCCTCAATCCTCAGTCCTCAATCCACAATCGTCAATCCTCAATCTTCAATACTCAATCCTCAATCCTCAATCCTCAATCCTCAATAGTCAATCTCCAATCCTTGATCATCAATCCCCAATCCTCAATCCTTAATCCTCAATCTTCAATCCTCAATCATCAATACTCAATCCTCAATACTCAATCCTCAATCCTCAATCCTCAATCCTCAATCCTCAATCCTCAATCGTCAGTCTTCAACACTCAGTCATCAGTCCACAATTCTCAATCCTCAAACCTCAATCCTCAACCGTCAGTCCTCGTCCTCACACCTCAATCCCGAATCGTCAGTCCTGAATCGTCAATCTTCAGCCCTCAGTCCTCAAAAATCAATTGTCAATCCTCAGTCCTCATTAGAATATCCTCAATTCACAGTTTTCAGTACTCAATCCCCAGTCTTCAATCTTCAAATCTCAGTCTACAAACATCAATTCGCATCACTCAACACTCAACACTCAGTCCTCAATCTTCAGTCCTCAATCCTCAATCTTCAATCTTCAATCCTCAATACTCAATACTCAACCTTCAATCTTCAATCCTCAATCCTCAACCCTCAGCCCTCTTCCTCAATCCTCAATCCTGAATCCTCAATCCTCAATCTTCAATCATCAATACTCAGTCTTCAATCCTCAATCCTCAATCCTCAGTCATTAATCCTCAATCTTCAATACTCAATCCTCAATCCTCAATCCTCAATCCTCAATCCTCAGTCCTCAATCCACAATCATCAATCCTCAGCCTTCAATACACAATCCTCATTCCTCAATCCTCAATCCTCAATACTCGATCTTCAATCCTCAATCCTCAATCCTCAATCCTCAATACTCGATCTTCAATCCTCAATCCTCAATCCTCAATCCTCAACCCTCAGCCCTCATCCTCAATCCTCAATCCTGATCCCTCAATCCTCAATCCTCAATCTTCAATCCTCAATACTCAGTCTTCAATCCTCAATCTTCAATACTCAATCCTCAATCCTCAATCCTCAATCCTCAATTCTCAATCCGCAATCCTCAGTCCTCAGTCCTCAAACCTCAGTCCTCAAACCTCAGCCACCATCCTCAATCGTCAATCCTCGTTCCTCAATCCTCAATCCTCAATCTTCAATCCTCCATACTCAATCTTCAATCCTCAATCCTCAATCATCAATCCTCAATCCTCAATCCTCAGTCATCAATCCTCAATCTTCAATACTCAATCCTCAATCATCAATCCTCAACCTTCAACACTCAATCCTCAATCGTCAATCCTCAATCCTCAATCCTCGATCCTCAACCCTCAATCCTCAGTCCTTAAACCTCAATTCCGTATCCTCAATCCTGAATGCCCAATCTTCATCCCGCAGTCCGCAACAATCAAATGTCAATTCTCAATCCTCAATAGAATATCCTCAATTCACAGTTTTCAATACTGAATCCCCAATCTTCAATCTTCAAATCTCAATCCACAGACATCAATTCTCATCACTCAACCCTCAACACTCAGTACTCAATCTTCAATCCTCAATCCTCAATCCTCAATCTTCAATCCTCCATACTCAATCTTCAATCCTCAATCCTCAATCATCAATCCTCAATCCTCAATCCTCAGCCATCAATCCTCAATCTTCAATACTCAATCCTCAATCATCAATCCTCAATCCTCAATCCTCAATCCTCATTCCTCAATCCTCAATCCTCAACCCTCAGTCCTCATCCTCAATTCTCAATTCTTAATCCTCAATCCTCAATCCTCAATCTTCAATCCTCAATAATCAATCCTCAATACTCAGTCATCAATCCTCAATCCTCAATTCTCAATACTCAGTCATCAATCCTCAATCCTCAATTCTCAATCCTCAGTCCGCAATCCTCAATCATCAATCCTCAATCTTCAATACTCAATCCTCAATCCTCAATCCTCAATCCTCAATACTCAATCTTCAATCCTCTATCCTCAATCCTCAATCCTCAATCCTCAATCCTCAATCCTCAGTCATCAATCCTCAATCTTCAATACTCAATCGTCAATCCTCAGTCCTCAATTCTCAATCCTCAATCCTCGTTCCTTAAACCTCAATCCTCAACCCTCAGTCCTCATCCTCAATTCTCAATTCTCAATCCTCAAACCTCAATCTTCAATCCTCAATACTGAATCCTCAATCCTCAATACTCAACCATCAATCCTCAATTCTCAATACTCAATAGAATATCCTGAATTCTCAGTACTCAATACTCAAACCTCAACCCTCAACCCTCAGCCCTCATCCTCCATCCTCAGTCCTCAATCCTCAAACCTCAATCTTCAATCCTCAATACTCAATCTTCTATTCTCAATCCACAATCCTCAACCCTCAATTCCAATCCTCAATCTTCAATCCTCAATCCTCAATCCTCAATCCTCAATCCTCAATCCTCAATCATTAATCCTCAATCCTCCACCATCAATCCTCAATCCTCAATTTTCAATCATCAATACTCAATCTTCAATGCTGAATCCTCAATCCTCAATCCTCAATCCTCAATCCTCCATATTCAATACACAATCATCAAACATCAATCCTCAATACTCAATCATCAATCCTCAATTCTCAATACTCAATAGAATATCCTGAATTCTCTGTTTTCAATACTCAATCCTCAATCTTCAATCTTCAAGTCTCCATCCACAGACATCAATTCTCATCACTCAACCCTCAACACTCTGTCCTCAATCTTCAATCCTCAATCCTCAATCCTCAATTCTCAATCCTCAGTTCTCAATCCTCAATCGCCAATCCTCAATCCCCAATCCTCAATCCACAATCCTCAGTCCTCAATCCTCAATCATCAATACTCACTGTTCAATCCTCAATACTCTACCTTCAATCCTCAACCCTCAATCCTCAATCCACAATCCTCAATCCTAAATCATCAACCTTCAATCCTCAATACTAAATCTTCAATCCTCAATCTTCAATACTAAATCCTCAATCCTCAATCCTCAGTCCTCAATACTAAACCTTCAATCCTCCATACTCAATCTTCAATCCTCAATCCTCAATCATCAATCCTCAATCCTCAATCCTCAGTCATCAATCCTCAATCCTCAACCCTCAGCCCTCATCCTCAATCCTCAATGCTGAATCCTCAATCCTCAATCTTCAATCCTCAATACTCTGTCTTCAATCCTCAATCCTCAATCCTCAATCCTCAGTCCGCAATCCTCAATCATCAATCCTCAATCTTCAATACTCAATCCTCAATCCTCAATCCTCAATCCTCAATACTCAACCTTCAATCCTCCATACTCTATCTTCAATCCTCAATCCTCAATCATCAATCCTCAATCCTCAATCCTCAGTCATCAATCCTCAATCTTCAATACTCAATCCTCAATACTCAATCCTCAGTCCTCAATCCTCAGTCCTCAATCCACAATCATCAATCCTCAATCTTCAATACTCAATCCTCAATCCTCAATCCTCAATCCTCAATACTCAATCTTCAATCCTCAATCCTCAATCCTCAATCCTCAACCCTCAGCCCTCATCCTCAATCCTCAATTCTGAATCCTCAATCCTCAATCTTCAATCCTCAATACTCAGTCTTCAATCCTCAACCCTCAGTCCTCAATCCTCAGTCCTCAATCCACAATCATCAATCCTCAACACTCAATCTTCAATCCTCAATCCTCAATCCTCAATACTCAATCTTCAATCCTCAATCCTCAATCCTCAATCCTCAATCCTCAACCCTCAGCCCTCATACTCAATCCTCAATCCTGAATCCTCAATCCTCAATGTTCAATCCTCAATACTCAGTCTTCAATCATCAATCCTCAATACTCAATCCTCAATCCTCAATCCTGAATCATCAATCCACAATCCTCAATCATCAACCTTCAATCCTCAATACTCAATCATCAATCCTCAATACTCAATCCTCAATATTCAACACACAACCGTAAACGATCAATTCTCAATACTCAACCATCAATCCTCAATTCTCAATACTCAATAGAATATCCTGAATTCTCATGATTCAATACTCAATCCGCAATATTCAATAATCAAATCTCGATCCTCAAACATCAATTCTCAACACTCAATCCTCAACACTCGGTCCTCTCTCTTCGATCCTCCATCCTCAGTCCTCTATCCCCAAGCGTCAATCTTCAATCCTCAATTCTCAATCCTCAACCCTCAATCCTCAGTCCTCAAACCTCAATTCCGTATCCTCAATCCTGAATGCTCAATCTTCATCCCTCAGTCCGCAACAATCAATTGTCAATCCTCAATCCTCAATAGAATATCCTCAATTCACAGTTTTCAATACTGAATCCCCAATCTTCAATCTTCAAATCTCAATCCACAGACATCAATTCTCACCACTCAACCCTCAACACTCAGTCCTCAATCTTCAATCCTCAATCCTCAGTCCTCAATCTTCAATCCTCCATACTCAATCTTCAATCCTCAATCCTCAATCATCAATCCTCAATCCTCAATCCTCAGTCATCAATCCTCAATCTTCAATACTCAATCCTCAATCATCAATCCTCAATCCTCAATCCTCAATCCTCATTCCTCAATCCTCAATCCTCAACCCTCAGTCCTCTTCCTCAGTTCTCAATTCTTAAGCCTCAATCCTCAATCCTCAATCTTCAATCCTCAATAATCAATCCTCAATCTTCAATCCTCAATACTGAATTCTCAATCCTCAATAGTCAATCTCCAATCCTCAATCCTCAATCCTCAATCCTTAATCCACAATCTTCAATCCACAATCCTCAGTCCTCAATCATCAATACTCAATCCTCAATCCTCAATCCTCAATCCCCAACCCTCAATCCTCAGTCCTCAAACCTCAGTCCCCAATCCTCAATCATCAATCCTCAATCTTCAATACTCAATCCTCAATCCTCAATCCTCAATCCTCAACACTCAACCATCAATCCTCAATTCTCAATACTCAATAGAATATCCTGAATTCTCAGTATTCAATACTTAAACCTCAATCCTCAACCCTCAACCCTCATCCTCCATCCTCAATCCTCAATCCTCAAACCTCAATCTTCAATCCTCAATACTCAATCTTCGATCCTCAATCCTCAACCCTCAATCCTCAACCCTCAATCCTCAGTCATGAATACTCAATCTTCAATTCTCAATCCTCAATCCTCAATCCTGAATACCCAACCATCAATCCTCAATTCTCAATACTCAGTAGAATATCCTGAATTCTCAGTATTCAATACTCAAACCTCAACCCTCAACACTCAGCCCTCATCCTCCATCCTCAATCCTCAATCCTCAAACCTCAATCTTCAAACCTCAATACTCAATCTTCGATTCTCAATCCACAATCCTCAACCCTCAATCCCAATCCTCAATCTTCAATCCTCAATCCTCAATCCTCAATCCTCAATCCTCAATCCTCAATCATTAATCCTCAATCCTCAACCCTCAATCCTCAATCCTCAACCTTCAATCATCAATACTCAATCTTCAATGCTCAATCCTCAATCCTCAATCCTCAATCGTCAATCCTCAATATTCAATACACAACCCTCAAACATCAATCCTCAATACTCAATCTTCAATCCTCAATCCTCAATCATCAATCCTCAATCCTCAATCCACCGTCATCAATCCTCAATCTTCAATACTCAATCCTCAATCATAAATCCTCAATCCTCAATCCACAATCCTCAATAGTCAATCTCCAATCCTCAATCCTCAATCCTCAATCCTTAATCCACAATCTTCAATCCTCAATCCTCAGTCCTCAATCATCAATACTCAATCCTCAATCCTCAATCCTCAATCCCCAACCCTCAATCCTCAGTCCTCAAACCTCAGTCCCCAATCCTCAATCATCAATCCTCAATCTTCAATACTCAATCCTCAATCCTCAATCCTCAATCCTCAACACTCAACCATCAATCCTCAATTCTCAATACTCAATAGAATATCCTGAATTCTCAGTATTCAATACTTAAACCTCAATCCTCAACCCTCAACCCTCATCCTCCATCCTCAATCCGCAATCCTCAAACCTCAATCTTCAATCCTCAATACTCAATATTCGATCCTCAATCCTCAACCCTCAATCCTCAATCCTCAGTCATGAATACTCAATCTTCAATTCTCAATCCTCAATCCTCAATCCTCAATCCTCAATCCTCAATACTCAACCATCAATCCTCAATTCTCAATACTCAGTAGAATATCCTGAATTCTCAGTATTCAATACTCAAACCTCAACCCTCAACACTCAGCCCTCATCCTCCATCCTCAATCCTCAATTCCCAAACCTCAATCTTCAATCCTCAATACTCAATCTTCGATTCTCAATCCACAATCGTCAACCCTCAATCCCAATCCTCAATCTTCAATCCTCAATCCTCAATCCTCAATCCTCAATCCTCAATCCTCAATCATTAATCCTCAATCCTCAACCCTCAATCCTCAATCCTCAACCTTCAATCATCAATACTCAATCTTCAATGCTCAATCGTCAATCCTCAATCCTCAACCCTCAATCCTCAATATTCAATACACAACCCTCAAACATCAATCCTCAATACTCAATCTTCAATCCTCAATCCTCAATCATCAATCCTCGATCCTCAATCCTCAGTCATCAATCCTCAATCTTCAATACTCAATCCTCAATCATAAATCCTCAATCCTCAATCCTCAATCCTCATTCCTCAATCCTCAATCCTCAACCCTCAGTCCTCATCCTCAATTCTCAATTCTTAATCCTCAATCCTCAATCCTCAATCTTCAATCCTCAATAATCAATCCTCAATACTCAGTCTTCAATCCTCAATCCTCAATCCTCAATCCTCAGTCCGCAATCCTCAATCATCAATCCTCAATCTTCAATACTCAACCCTCAATCCTCAATTCTCAATCCTCAATACTCAATCTTCAATCCTCAATCCTCAATCCTCAATCCTCAATCCTCAACCCTCAGTCATCAATCCTCAATCTTCAATACGCAATCGTCAATCCTCAGTCCTCAATTCCCAATCCTCAATCCTCGTTCCTCAAACCTCAATCCTCAACCCTCAGTCCTCATCCTCAATTCTCAATTCTCAATCCTCAAACCTCAATCTTCAATCCTCAATACTCAATCCTCAATCCTCAATACTCAACCATCAATCCTCGATTCTCAATACTCAGTAGAATATCCTGAATTCTCTGTATTCAATACTCAAACCTCAACCCTCAACACTCAGCCCTCATCCTCCATCCTCAATCCTCAATCCTCAAACCTCAATCTTCAATCCTCAATACTCAATCTTCGATTCTCAATCCACAATCCTCAACCCTCAATCCCAATCCTCAATCTTCAATCCTCAATCCTCAATCCTCAATCCTCAATCCTCAATCCTCAATCATTAATCCTCAGTCCTCAACCCTCAATCCTCAATCCTCAACCTTCAATCATCAATACTCAATCTTCAATGCTCAATCCTCAATCCTAAATCCTCAATCCTCAATCCTCAATATTCAATACACAACCCTCAAACATCAATCCTCAATACTCAATCATCAATCCTCAATTCTCAATACTCAATAGAATATCCTGAATTCTCTGTTTTCAATACTCAATCCTCAATCTTCAATCTTCAAGTCTCCATCCACAGACATCAATTCGCATCACTCAAAACTCAACACTCTGTCCTCAATCTTCAATCCTCAATCCTCAATCCTCAATCCTCAATTCTCAATCCTCCATCCTCAATTCTCAATCCTCAATCCTCAGTCCTCAGTCCTCAAACCTCAATCCTCAACCCTCAGCCCTCATTCTCTATCCTCAATCCTGAATCCTCAGTCCTCAATCTTCAATCCTCAATACTCAGTCTTCAATCATCAATCCTCAATCCTCAATACTCAATCCTCAATCCTCAGTCATCAATCCTCAATCCTCAATCATCAACCTTCAATCCTCAATACTCAATCTTCAATCCTCAATACTCAATCCACAATAGTCAATTCTCATTCTACAATCCTCAATACCCAATCCTCAATCCTCAATCCTCAATCCTCCATCCTCAATTCTCAATCCTCAATCCTCTGTCCTCAGTCCTCAAACCTCAACCCTCAACCCTCAGCCCTCATCCTCAATCCTCAATCCTGAATACTCAAACCTCAACCTTCAATCTCCAATACTCAGCCTTCAATCCCCAATACTCAGTCTTCAATCCACAATCCTCTATCCTCAATCCTCAGTCCTCAATCCTCAATCATCAATCCTCAATCTTCAATACTCAATCCTCAATCCTCAATCCTCAACCCTCAGCCCTCATCCTCAATCCTCAATCCTGAATCCTCAAACCTCAATCTTCAATCCTCAGTACTCAGTCTTCAATCCTCAATCCTCAATCCTCAATCCTCAATTCTCAATCCTCAATCCTCAACCCTCAGCCCTCATCCTCAATCCTCAATCCTGAATCCTCAATTCTCAATCCTCAATCATCAATCCTCAATACTCACTCTTCAATCCTCAATCCTCAATCCTCAGTCCTCAATCCACAATCATCAATCCTCAATCTTCAATACTCAATCCTCAATCCTCAATCTTCAATCCTCAATCCTCAATCCTCAATCCTCAACCCTCAGCCCTCATCCTCAATCCTCAATTCTGAATCCTCAATCCTCAATCTTCAATCCTCAATACTCAGTCTTCAATCCTCAACCCTCAGTCCTCAATCCTCAGTCCTCAATCCACAATCATCAATCCTCAACACTCAATCTTCAATCCTCAATCCTCAATCCTCAATACTCAATCTTCAATCCTCAATCCTCAATCCTCAATCCTCAATCCTCAACCCTCAGCCCTCATACTCAATCCTCAATCCTGAATCCTCAATCCTCAATGTTCAATCCTCAATACTCAGTCTTCAATCATCAATCCTCAATACTCAATCCTCAATCCTCAATCCTGAATCATCAATCCACAATCCTCAATCATCAACCTTCAATCCTCAATACTCAATCTTCAATCCTCAATACTCAATCCTCAATATTCAACACACAACCATAAACGATCAATTCTCAATACTCAACCATCAATCCTCAATTCTCAATACTCAATAGAATATCCTGAATTCTCATGATTCAATAATCAATCCGCAATATTCAATAATCAAATCTCGATCCTCAAACATCAATTCTCAACACTCAATCCTCAACACTCAGTCCTCAATCTTCAATCCTCAATCCTCAGTCCTCTCTCTTCGATCCTCCATCCTCAATCCTCTATCCCCAAGCGTCAATACTCAATCCTCAATTCTCAATACTCAACCCTCAATCCTCAGTCCTCAAACCTCAATTCCGTATCCTCAATCCTGAATGCTCAATCTTCATCCCTCAGTCCGCAACAATCAATTGTCAATCCTCAATCCTCAATAGAATATCCTCAATTCACAGTTTTCAATACTGAATCCCCAATCTTCAATCTTCAAATCTCAATCCACAGACATCAATTCTCACCACTCAACCCTCAACACTCAGTCCTCAATCTTCAATCCTCAATCCTCAGTCCTCAATCTTCAATCCTCCATACTCAATCTTCAATCCTCAATCCTCAATCATCAATCCTCAATCCTCAATCCTCAGTCATCAATCCTCAATCTTCAATACTCAATCCTCAATCATCAATCCTCAATCCTCAATCCTCAATCCTCATTCCTCAATCCTCAATCCTCAACCCTCAGTCCTCTTCCTCAGTTCTCAATTCTTAAGCCTCAATCCTCAATCCTCAATCTTCAATCCTCAATAATCAATCCTCAATCTTCAATCCTCAATACTGAATTCTCAATCCTCAATAGTCAATCTCCAATCCTCAATCCTCAATCCTCAATCCTTAATCCACAATCTTCAATCCACAATCCTCAGTCCTCAATCATCAATACTCAATCCTCAATCCTCAATCCTCAATCCCCAACCCTCAATCCTCAGTCCTCAAACCTCAGTCCCCAATCCTCAATCATCAATCCTCAATCTTCAATACTCAATCCTCAATCCTCAATCCTCAATCCTCAACACTCAACCATCAATCCTCAATTCTCAATACTCAATAGAATATCCTGAATTCTCAGTATTCAATACTTAAACCTCAATCCTCAACCCTCAACCCTCATCCTCCATCCTCAATCCTCAATCCTCAAACCTCAATCTTCAATCCTCAATACTCAATCTTCGATCCTCAATCCTCAACCCTCAATCCTCAATCCCAATCCTCAATCTTCAATCCTCAATCCTCAATCCTCAATTCTCAATCCTCAGTCCTCAATCCTCAATCGCCAATCCTCAATCCCCAATCCTCAATCTTCAATCCTCAGTCCTCAGTCCTCAATCATCAATACTCAATGATCAATCCTCAATACTCAAACTTCAATCCTCAACCCTCAATACTCAAACCACAATCCTCAATCCTCAGTCATCAACATTCAATCCTCAATACTCAATCTTCAATCCTCAATTCCCAATCCTCAATCGTCAATCCTCAATCCTCAATCCTCAGTCATCAATCCTCAATCTTCAATACTCAATCCTCACTCCTCAATCCTCAATCCTCAATCCTCAATCCTCAATCCTCAATCCTCATTCCTCAAACCTCAATCCTCGAACCTCGGTTCTCGTCCTCAATTCTCAATTCTCAATCCTCAATCCTCAATCCTCAATCTTCAATCCTCAATAATCAATCTCCTATCATAGATCCTCAATCCCCAATACTCTATCCTTAATCCTCAACATTCAATCCTCTATCCCCAGTCCACAATCTTCAATCCCCAAAGCTCAATAATCAATCCTCAATCCTCAGTCCTCAATCGTCAATCATCAGTCCACAATCTTCAATACTCAATCCTCAATCCTCAATCCTCAATCCTCAACCGTCAATCCTCAATCATCAATCCTGAATCTTCAATACTCAATCCTCAATCCCCAATCCTCAATCGTCTATCGTCAATCCTCATTCTTCAATCCTCAATACCCAATCCCAAATCCTCAATCCTCAATCCTCAATTCTCAATCCTCAATCCTCAGTCCTCAGTCCTCAAACCTCAATCCTCAATCCTCAATACTCAACCTTCAATCCTCCATACTCTATCTTCAATCCTCAATCCTCAATCATCAATCCTCAATCCTCAATCCGCAGTCATCAATCCTCAATCTTCAATACTCAATCCTCAATTCTCAATCCTCAATACTCAATCCTCAGTCCTCAATCCACAATCATCAATCCTCAATCTTCAATACTCAATCCTCAATCCTCAATCCTCAATCTTCAGTCATCAGTCCTCAATCCTCAACCCTCAAACCTGAATCCTCAACCGTCAGTCCTCGTCCTCAAACCTCAATCCCGAATCCTCAATCCTGAATCGTCAATCTTCAGCCCTCAGTCCTCAACAATCAATTGTCAATCCTCAGTCCTCATTAGAGTATCCTCAATTCACAGTTTTCAGTACTCAATCCCCAATCTTCAATCTTCAATCCTCAATACTCAATCTTCAATCATCACTCCTCAATTCTCAACCATCAGTCCTCAATCCTCAATCTTCAATCCTCAACAATCAATCATCAATACTCAGTCTTCAATCCTCAATCCTCAATCCGCAATTCTCAGTCCGCAATCCTCAATCATCAATCCTCAATCTTCAATACTCAATCCTCAGTCCTCAATCCTCAACCCTCAATACTCAACCTTCAACCCTCCATACTCAATCTTCAATCCTCAATCCTCAATCCTCAATACTCAATCTTCAATCCTCAATCCTCAATCCTCAATCCTCAACCCTCAGCCCTCATCCTCAATCCTCAATCCTGAATCCTCAATCCTCAATGATCAATCCTCAATACTCAGTCTTCAATCATCAATCCTCAATACTCAATCCTCAATCCTCATCCTCAATCCTCAATGCTGAATCCGCAATACTCAACCTTCAATCCTCCATACTCTATCTTCAATCCTCAATCCTCAATCATCAATCCTCAATCCTCAATCCTCAGCCATCAATCCTCAATCTTCAATACTCAATCCTCAATCATCAATCCTCAATCCTCAATCCTCAATCCTCATTCCTCAATCCTCAATCCTCAACCCTCAGTCCTCATCCTCAATTCTCAATTCTTAATCCTCAATCCTCAATCCTCAATCTTCAATCCTCAATAATCAATCCTCAATACTCAGTCATCAATCCTCAATCCTCAATTCTCAATCCTCAGTCCGCAATCCTCAATCATCAATACTCAATCTTCAATACTCAATCCTCAATCCTCAATCCTCAATCCTCAATACTCAATCTTCAATCCTCTATCCTCAATCCTCAATCCTCAATCCTCAATCCTCAATCCTCAGTCATCAATCCTCAATCTTCAATACTCAATCGTCTATCCTCAGTCCTCAATTCTCAATCCTCAATCCTCGTTCCTTAAACCTCAATCCTCAACCCTCAGTCCTGATCCTCAATTCTCAATTCTCAATCCTCAAACCTCAATCTTCAATCCTCAATACTGAATCCTCAATCCTCAATACTCAACCATCAATCCTCAATTCTCAATACTCAATAGAATATCCTGAATTCTCAGTACTCAATACTCAAACCTCAACCCTCAACCCTCAGCCCTCATCCTCCATCCTCAGTCCTCAATCCTCAAACCTCAATCTTCAATCCTCAATACTCAATCTTCTATTCTCAATCCACAATCCTCAACCCTCAATCCCAATCCTCAATCTTCAATCCTCATTCCTCCACCATCAATCCTCAATCCTCAATTTTCAATCATCAATACTCAATCTTCAATGCTGAATCCTCAATCCTCAATCCTCAATCCTCAATCCTCCATATTCAATACACAATCATCAAACATCAATCCTCAATACTCAATCATCAATCCTCAATTCTCAATACTCAATAGAATATCCTGAATTCTCTGTTTTCAATACTCAATCCTCAATCTTCAATCTTCAAGTCTCCATCCACAGACATCAATTCTCATCACTCAACGCTCAACACTCTGTCCTCAATCTTCAATCCTCAATCCTCAATCCTCAATTCTCAATCCTCGGTTCTCAATCCTCAATCGCCAATCCTCAATCCCCAATCCTCAATCCACAATCCTCAGTCCTCAATCCTCAATCATCAATACTCACTGTTCAATCCTCAATACTCTACCTTCAATCCTCAACCCTCAATCCTCAATCCACAATCCTCAATCCTAAATCATCAACCTTCAATCCTCAATACTAAATCTTCAATCCTCAATCTTCAATACTAAATCCTCAATCCTCAATCCTCAGTCCTCAATACTAAACCTTCAATCCTCCATACTCAATCTTCAATCCTCAATCCTCAATCATCAATCCTCAATCCTCAATCCTCAATCATCAATCCTCAATCCTCAACCCTCAGCCCTCATCCTCAATCCTCAATGCTGAATCCGCAATACTCAACCTTCAATCCTCCATACTCTATCTTCAATCCTCAATCCTCAATCATCAATCCTCAATCCTCAATCCTCAGTCATCAATCCTCAATCTTCAATACTCAATCCTCAATACTCAATTCTCAATCCTCAATCCTCAGTCCTCAATCCACAATCATCAATCCTCAATCTTCAATACTCAATCCTCAATCCTCAATCCTCAATCCTCAATACTCAATCTTCAAACCTCAATCCTCAATCCTCAATCCTCAACCCTCAGCCCTCATCCTCAATCCTGAATTCTGAATCCTCAATCCTCAATCTTCAATCCTCAATACTCAGTCTTCAATCCTCAACCCTCAGTCCTCAATCCTCAGTCCTCAATCCACAATCATCAATCCTCAACACTCAATCTTCAATCCTCAATCCTCAATCCTCAATACTCAATCTTCAATCCTCAATCCTCAATCCTCAATCCTCAATCCTCAACCCTCAGCCCTCATACTCAATCCTCAATCCTGAATCCTCAATCCTCAATGTTCAATCCTCAATACTCAGTCTTCAATCATCAATCCTCAATACTCAATCCTCAATCCTCAATCCTGAATCATCAATCCACAATCCTCAATCATCAACCTTCAATTCTCAATACTCAATCTTCAATCCTCAATACTCAATCCTCAATATTCAACACACAACCATAAACGATCAATTCTCAATACTCAACCATCAATCCTCAATTCTCAATACTCAATAGAATATCCTGAATTCTCATGATTCAATACTCAATCCGCAATATTCAATAATCAAATCTCGATCCTCAAACATCAATTCTCAACACTCAATCCTCAACACTCGGTCCTCTCTCTTCGATCCTCCATCCTCAATCCTCTATCCCCAAGCGTCAATCCTCAATCCTCAATCCTCAATCCTCAACCCTCAATTCTCAGTCTTCAAACCTCAATTCCGTATCCTCAATCCTGAATGCTCAATCTTCATCCCTCAGTCCGCAACAATCAATTGTCAATCCTCAATCCTCAATAGAATATCCTCAATTCACAGTTTTCAATACTGAATCCCCAATCTTCAATCTTCAAATCTCAATCCACAGACATCAATTCTCACCACTCAACCCTCAACACTCAGTCCTCAATCTTCAATCCTCAATCCTCAGTCCTCTATCTTCAATCCTCCATACTCAATCTTCAATCCTCAATCCTCAATCATCAATCCTCAATCCTCAATCCTCAGTCATCAATCCTCAATCTTCAATACTCAATCCTCAATCATCAATCCTCAATCCTCAATCCTCAATCCTCATTCCTCAATCCTCAATCCTCAACCCTCAGTCCTCTTCCTCAGTTCTCAATTCTTAAGCCTCAATCCTCAATCCTCAATCTTCAATCCTCAATAATCAATCCTCAATCTTCAATCCTCAATACTGAATCCTCAATCCTCAATAGTCAATCTCCAATCCTCAATCCTCAATCCTCAATCCTTAATCCACAATCTTCAATCCACAATCCTCAGTCCTCAATCATCAATACTCAATCCTCAATCCTCAATCCTCAATCCCCAACCCTCAATCCTCAGTCCTCAAACCTCAGTCCCCAATCCTCAATCATCAATCCTCAATCTTCAATACTCAATCCTCAATCCTCAATCCTCAAACCTCAATCTTCAAACCTCAATACTCAATCTTCGATTCTCAATCCACAATCCTCAACCCTCAATCCCAATCCTCAATCTTCAATCCTCAATCCTCAATCCTCAATCCTCAATCCTCAATCCTCAATCATTAATCCTCAATCCTCAACCCTCAATCCTCAATCCTCAACCTTCAATCATCAATACTCAATCTTCAATGCTCAATCCTCAATCCTCAATCCTCAATCGTCAATCCTCAATATTCAATACACAACCCTCAAACATCAATCCTCAATACTCAATCTTCAATCCTCAATCCTCAATCATCAATCCTCAATCCTCAATCCACCGTCATCAATCCTCAATCTTCAATACTCAATCCTCAATCATAAATCCTCAATCCTCAATCCACAATCCTCAATAGTCAATCTCCAATCCTCAATCCTCAATCCTCAATCCTTAATCCACAATCTTCAATCCTCAATCCTCAGTCCTCAATCATCAATACTCAATCCTCAATCCTCAATCCTCAATCCCCAACCCTCAATCCTCAGTCCTCAAACCTCAGTCCCCAATCCTCAATCATCAATCCTCAATCTTCAATACTCAATCCTCAATCCTCAATCCTCAATCCTCAATCCCCAAACCTCAACCTTCAATCCTCAATACTCAATCTTCGATTCTCAATCCACAATCCTCAACCCTCAATCCCAATCCTCAATCTTCAATCCTCAATCCTCAATCCTCAATCCTCAATCCTCAATCCTCAATCATTAATCCTCAATCCTCAACCCTCAATCCTCAATCCTCAACCTTCAATCATCAATACTCAATCTTCAATGCTCAATCGTCAATCCTCAATCCTCAACCCTCAATCCTCAATATTCAATACACAACCCTCAAACATCAATCCTCAATACTCAATCTTCAATCCTCAATCCTCAATCATCAATCCTCAATCCTCAATCCTCTGTCATCAATCCTCAATCTTCAATACTCAATCCTCAATCATAAATCCTCAATCCTCAATCCTCAATCCTCATTCCTCAATCCTCAATCCTCAACCCTCAGTCCTCATCCTCAATTCTCAATTCTTAATCCTCAATCCTCAATCCTCAATCTTCAATCCTCAATAATCAATCCTCAATACTCAGTCTTCAATCCTCAATCCTCAATCCTCAATCCTCAGTCCGCAATCCTCAATCATCAATCCTCAATCTTCAATACTCAACCCTCAATCCTCAATTCTCAATCCTCAATACTCAATCTTCAATCCTCAATCCTCAATCCTCAATCCTCAATCTTCAATCCTCAGTCATCAATCCTCAATCTTCAATACGCAATCGTCAATCCTCAGTCCTCAATTCTCAATCCTCAATCCTCGTTCCTCAAACCTCAATCCTCAACCCTCAGTCCTCATCCTCAATTCTCAATTCTCAATCCTCAAACCTCAATCTTCAATCCTCAATACTCAATCCTCAATCCTCAATACTCAACCATCAATCCTCGATTCTCAATACTCAGTAGAATATCCTGAATTCTCAGTATTCAATACTCAAACCTCAACCCTCAACACTCAGCCCTCATCCTCCATCCTCAATCCTCAATCCTCAAACCTCAATCTTCAATCCTCAATACTCAATCTTCGATTCTCAATCCACAATCCTCAACCCTCAATCCCAATCCTCAATCTTCAATCCTCAATCCTCAATCCTCAATCCTCAATCCTCAATCCTCAATCATTAATCCTCAGTCCTCAACCCTCAATCCTCAATCCTCAACCTTCAATCATCAATACTCAATCTTCAATGCTCAATCCTCAATCCTCAATCCTCAATCGTCAATCCTCAATATTCAATACACAACCCTCAAACATCAATCCTCAATACTCAATCTTCAATCCTCAATCCTCAATCATCAATCCTCAATCCTCAATCCACCGTCATCAATCCTCAATCTTCAATACTCAATCCTCAATCATAAATCCTCAATCCTCAATCCACAATCCTCAATAGTCAATCTCCAATCCTCAATCCTCAATCCTCAATCCTTAATCCACAATCTTCAATCCTCAATCCTCAGTCCTCAATCATCAATACTCAATCCTCAATCCTCAATCCTCAATCCCCAACCCTCAATCCTCAGTCCTCAAACCTCAGTCCCCAATCCTCAATCATCAATCCTCAATCTTCAATACTCAATCCTCAATCCTCAATCCTCAATCCTCAATCCCCAAACCTCAATCTTCAATCCTCAATACTCAATCTTCGATTCTCAATCCACAATCCTCAACCCTCAATCCCAATCCTCAATCTTCAATCCTCAATCCTCAATCCTCAATCCTCAATCCTCAATCCTCAATCATTAATCCTCAATCCTCAACCCTCAATCCTCAATCCTCAACCTTCAATCATCAATACTCAATCTTCAATGCTCAATCGTCAATCCTCAATCCTCAACCCTCAATCCTCAATATTCAATACACAACCCTCAAACATCAATCCTCAATACTCAATCTTCAATCCTCAATCCTCAATCATCAATCCTCAATCCTCAATCCTCTGTCATCAATCCTCAATCTTCAATACTCAATCCTCAATCATAAATCCTCAATCCTCAATCCTCAATCCTCATTCCTCAATCCTCAATCCTCAACCCTCAGTCCTCATCCTCAATTCTCAATTCTTAATCCTCAATCCTCAATCCTCAATCTTCAATCCTCAATAATCAATCCTCAATACTCAGTCTTCAATCCTCAATCCTCAATCCTCAATCCTCAGTCCGCAATCCTCAATCATCAATCCTCAATCTTCAATACTCAACCCTCAATCCTCAATTCTCAATCCTCAATACTCAATCTTCAATCCTCAATCCTCAATCCTCAATCCTCAATCCTCAATCCTCAGTCATCAATCCTCAATCTTCAATACGCAATCGTCAATCCTCAGTCCTCAATTCTCAATCCTCAATCCTCGTTCCTCAAACCTCAATCCTCAACCCTCAGTCCTCATCCTCAATTCTCAATTCTCAATCCTCAAACCTCAATCTTCAATCCTCAATACTCAATCCTCAATCCTCAATACTCAACCATCAATCCTCGATTCTCAATACTCAGTAGAATATCCTGAATTCTCAGTATTCAATACTCAAACCTCAACCCTCAACACTCAGCCCTCATCCTCCATCCTCAATCCTCAATCCTCAAACCTCAATCTTCAATCCTCAATACTCAATCTTCGATTCTCAATCCACAATCCTCAACCCTCAATCCCAATCCTCAATCTTCAATCCTCAATCCTCAATCCTCAATCCTCAATCCTCAATCCTCAATCATTAATCCTCAGTCCTCAACCCTCAATCCTCAATCCTCAACCTTCAATCATCAATACTCAATCTTCAATGCTCAATCCTCAATCCTAAATCCTCAATCCTCAATCCTCAATATTCAATACACAACCCTCAAACATCAATCCTCAATACTCAATCATCAATCCTCAATTCTCAATACTCAATAGAATATCCTGAATTCTCTGTTTTCAATACTCAATCCTCAATCTTCAATCTTCAAGTCTCCATCCACAGACATCAACTCGCATCACTCAAAACTCAACACTCTGTCCTCAATCTTCAATCCTCAATCCTCAATCCTCAATCCTCAATTCTCAATCCTCCATCCTCAATTCTCAATCCTCAATCCTCAGTCCTCAGTCCTCAAACCTCAATCCTCAACCCTCAGCCCTCATTCTCTATCCTCAATCCTGAATCCTCAGTCCTCAATCTTCAATCCTCAATATTCAGTCTTCAATCATCAATCCTCAATCCTCAATCCTCAATCCTCAATTCTCAATCCGCAATCCTCAGTCCTCAGTCCTCAAACCTCAGTCCTCAAACCTCAGCCATCATCCTCAATCGTCAATCCTCGTTCCTCAATCCTCAATCCTCAATCTTCAATCCTCCATACTCAATCCTCAATCCTCAATTCTCAATCCTCAATACTCAATCTTCAATCCTCAATCCTCAATCGTCAATCCTCAATCCTCAATCCTCAGTCATAAATCCTCAATCTTCAATACGCAATCGTCAATCCTCAGTCCTCAATTCTCAATCCTCAATCCTCGTTCCTCAAACCTCAATCCGTATCCCTCAGTCCTCATCCTCAATTCTCAATTCTCAATCCTCAAACCTCAATCTTCAATCCTCAATACTCAATCCTCAATCCTCAATACTCAACCATCAATCCTCAATTCTCAATACTCAGTAGAATATCCTGAATTATCAGTATTCAATACTCAAACCTCAACCCTCAACACTCAGCGCTCATCCTCCATCCTCAATCCTCAATCCTCAAACCTCAATCTTCAATCCTCAATACTCAATCTTCGATTCTCAATCCACAATCCTCAACCCTCAATCCCAATCCTCAATCTTCAAACCTCAATCCTCAATCCTCAATCCTCAATCCTCAATCCTCAATCATCAATCCACAATCTTCAATACTCAATCCTCAATCCTCAATCCTCAATCCTCAATCTTCAATCATCAATCCTCCATCTTCAATACTCAATCCTCAATCCTCAATCCTCAATCCTCAATACTCAACCATCAATCCTCAATTCACAATACTCAATAGAATATCCTGAATTCTCAGGATTCAATACTCAAACCTCAATCCTCAGCCCTCAGCCCTCATCCTCCATCCTCAATCCTCAATCCTCAATCCTCAACCTTCAATCCTCAATCCTCAATCGTCAGTCTTCAATACTCAATACTCAATCTGCAAACCTCAGTCCTCAGTCCTCAATCCTCAATCCTCATTCTTCAGTCCTCAATACCCAGTCCTCAATCTTCAACCCTCAATCCTCAATCCTCAATTCTCAATCCTGAATCCTCAATCCTCAATCCTCAATCCTCAATAGTCAAACTCCAATCCTAGATCCTCAATCCCCAATCCTCAATCCTTAATCCTCAATCTTCAATCCTCAATCCTCAATACTCAATCCTCAATACTCAATCCTCAATCCTCAATCCTCAATCCCCAATCCTCAATCTTCAATCCTCAATCCTCAATACTCAATCCTCAACCCTCAGTCCTCATACTCAATTCTCAATCCTTAATCCTCAATTCTCAATCCTCAATCTTCAATCCTCAATAATCAATCCTCAATACACAGTCTTCAATCCTCAATCCTCAATCCTCAGTCCGCAATCCTCAATCATCAATCCTCAATCTTCAATACTAAATCCTCAATCCTCAATCCTCAATCCTCAATACTAAACCTTCAATCCTCCATACTCAATCTTCAATCCTCAATCCTCAATCATCAATCCTCAATCCTCAATCCTCAGTCATCAATCCTCAATCCTCAACCCTCAGCCCTCATCCTCAATCCTCAATGCTGAATCCTCAATCCTCAATCTTCAATCCTCAATACTCTGTCTTCAATCCTCAATCCTCAATCCTCAATCCTCAGTCCGCAATCCTCAATCATCAATCCTCAATCTTCAATGCTCAATCCTCAATCCTCAATCCTCATTCCTCAATACTCAACCTTCAATCCTCCATAATCTATCTTCAATCCTCAATCCTCAATCATCAATCCTCAATCCTCAATCCTCAGTCATCAATCCTCAATCTTCAATACTCAATCCTCAATACTCAATCCTCAATCCTCAATCCTCAGTCCTCAATCCACAATCATCAATCCTCAATCTTCAATACTCAATCCTCAATCCTCAATACTCAATCTTCAATCCTCAATCCTCAATCCTCAATCCTCAACCCTCAGCCCTCATCCTCAATCCTCAATTCTGAATCCTCAATCCTCAATCTTCAATCCTCAATCCTCAATCTTCAATCCTCAATACTCAGTCTTCAATCCTCAACCCTCAGTCCTCAATCCTCAGTCCTCAAACCTCAATCTTCAATCCTCAATACTCAATCCTCAATCCACAATCCTCAACCCTCAATCCCAATCCTCAATCTTCAATCCTCAATCCTCAATCCTCAATCCTCAATCCTCAATCCTCAATCCTCAATCGTTAATCCTCAATCCTCAACCCTCAATCCTCAATCCTCAACCTTCAATCATCAATACTCAATCTTCAATGCTCAATCCTCAATCCTAAATCCTCAATCCTCAATCCTCAATATTCAATACACAACCCTCAAACATCAATCCTCAATACTCAATCATCAATCCTCAATTCTCAATACTCAATAGAATATCCTGATTTCTCTGTTTTCAATACTCAATCCTCAATCTTCAATCTTCAAGTCTCCATCCACAGACATCAATTCGCATCACTCAAAACTCAACACTCTGTCCTCAATCTTCAATCCTCAATCCTCAATCCTCAATCCTCAATTCTCAATCCTCCATCCTCAATTCTCAATCCTCAATCCTCAGTCCTCAGTCCTCAAACCTCAATCCTCAACCCTCAGCCCTCATTCTCTATCCTCAATCCTGAATCCTCAGTCCTCAATCTTCAATCCTCAATACTCAGTCTTCAATCATCAATCCTCAATCCTCAATACTCAATCCTCAATCCTCAGTCATCAATCCTCAATCCTCAATCATCAACCTTCAATCCTCAATACTCAGTCTTCAATCCTCAATACTCAATCCACAATAGTCAATTCTCATTCTACAATCCTCAATACCCAATCCTCAATCCTCAATCCTCAATCCTCCATCCTCAATTCTCAATCCTCAATCCTCTGTCCTCAGTCCTCAAACCTCAACCCTCAACCCTCATACTCAATCCTCAATCCTGAATCCTCAATCCTCAATGTTCAATCCTCAATACTCAGTCTTCAATCATCAATCCTCAATACTCAATCCTCAATCCTCAATCCTGAATCATCAATCCACAATCCTCAATCATCAACCTTCAATCCTCAATACTCAATCTTCAATCCTCAATACTCAATCCTCAATGTTCAACACACAACCATCAACGATCAATTCTCAATACTCAACCATCAATCCTCAATTCTCAATACTCAATAGAATATCCTGAATTCTCATGATTCAATACTCAGTCCGCAATATTCAATAATCAATCCTCAATACTCGATCCTCAATCCTCAATCCTCAGTCCTCAATCCACAATCATCAATCCTCAATCTTCAATACTCAATCCTCAATCCTCAATCCTCAATCCTCAATACTCAATCTTCAATCCTCAATCCTCAATCCTCAATCCTCAACCCTCAGCCCTCATCCTCAATCCTCAATTCTGAATCCTCAATCCTCAATCTTCAGTCCTCAACACTCAGTCTTCAATCCTCAACCCTCAGTCCTCAACCGTCAGTCCTGAATCCACAATCATCAATCCTCAACACTCAATCTTCAATCCTCAATCCTCAATCCTCAATACTCAATCTTCAATCCTCAATCCTCAATCCTCAATCCTCAATCCTCAACACTCAACCATCAATCCTCCATTCTCAATACTCAATAGAATATCCTGAATTCTCATGATTCAATAATCAATCCGCAATATTCAATAATCAAATCTCGATCCTCAAACATCAATTCTCAACACTCAATCCTCAACACTCAGTCCTCAATCTTCAATCCTCAATCCTCAGTCCACTCTCTTCGATCCTCCATCCTCAATCCTCTATCCCCAAGCGTCAATACTCAATCCTCAATTCTCAATACTCAACCCTCAATCCTCAGTCCTCAAACCTCAATTCCGTATCCTCAATCCTGAATGCTCAATCTTCATCCCTCAGTCCGCAACAATCAATTGTCAATCCTCAAGCCTCAATAGAATATCCTCAATTCACAGTTTTCAATACTGAATCCCCAATCTTCAATCTTCAAATCTCAATCCACAGACATCAATTCTCACCACTCAACCCTCAACACTCAGTCCTCAATCTTCAATCCTCAATCCTCAGTCCTCAATCTTCAATCCTCCATACTCAATCTTCAATCCTCAATCCTCAATCATCAATCCTCAATCCTCAATCCTCAGTCATCAATCCTCAATCTTCAATACTCAATCCTCAATCATCAATCCTCAATCCTCAATCCTCAATTCTCATTCCTCAATCCTCAATCCTCAACCCTCAGTCCTCTTCCTCAGTTCTCAATTCTTAAGCCTCAATCCTCAATCCTCAATCTTCAATCCACAATAATCAATCCTCAATCTTCAATCCTCAATACTGAATTCTCAATCCTCAATAGTCAATCTCCAATCCTCAATCCTCAATCCTCAATCCTTAATCCACAATCTTCAATCCACAATCCTCAGTCCTCAATCATCAATACTCAATCCTCAATCCTCAATCCTCAATCCCCAACCCTCAATCCTCAGTCCTCAAACCTCAGTCCCCAATCCTCAATCATCAATCCTCAATCTTCAATACTCAATCCTCAATCCTCAATCCTCAATCCTCAACACTCAACCATCAATCCTCAATTCTCAATACTCAATAGAATATCCTGAATTCTCAGTATTCAATACTTAAACCTCAATCCTCAACCCTCAACCCTCATCCTCCATCCTCAATCCTCAATCCTCAAACCTCAATCTTCAATCCTCAATACTCAATCTTCGATCCTCAATCCTCAACCCTCAATCCTCAATCCTCAATCCTCAGTCATGAATACTCAATCTTCAATTCTCAATCCTCAATCCTCAATCCTGAATACCCAACCATCAATCCTCAATTCTCAATACTCAGTAGAATATCCTGAATTCTCAGTATTCAATACTCAAACCTCAACCCTCAACACTCAGCCCTCATCCTCCATCCTCAATCCTCAATCCTCAAACCTCAATCTTCAAACCTCAATACTCAATCTTCGATTCTCAATCCACAATCCTCAACCCTCAATCCCAATCCTCAATCTTCAATCCTCAATCCTCAATCCTCAATTCTCAATCCTCAGTCCTCAATCCTCAATCGCCAATCCTCAATCCCCAATCCTCAATCTTCAATCCTCAGTCCACAGTCCTCAATCATCAATACTCAATGATCAATCCTCAATACTCAAACTTCAATCCTCAACCCTCAATACTCAAACCACAATCCTCAATCCTCAGTCATCAACATTCAATCCTCAATACTCAATCTTCAATCCTCAATTCCCAATCCTCAATCGTCAATCCTCAATCCTCAATCCTCAGTCATCAATCCTCAATCTTCAATACTCAATCCTCACTCCTCAATCCTCAATCCTCAATCCTCAATCCTCAATCCTCAATCCTCATTCCTCAAACCTCAATCCTCGAACCTCGGTTCTCGTCCTCAATTCTCAATTCTCAATCCTCAATCCTCAATCCTCAATCTTCAATCCTCAATAATCAATCTCCTATCATAGATCCTCAATCCCCAATACTCTATCCTTAATCCTCAACATTCAATCCTCTATCCCCAGTCCACGATCTTCAATCCCCAAAGCTCAATAATCAATCCTCAATCCTCAGTCCTCAATCGTCAATCATCAGTCCACAATCTTCAATACTCAATCCTCAATCCTCAATCCTCAATCCTCAACCGTCAATCCTCAATCATCAATCCTGAATCTTCAATACTCAATCCTCAATCCCCAATCCTCAATCGTCTATCGTCAATCCTCATTCTTCAATCCTCAATACCCAATCCTAAATCCTCAATCCTCAATCCTCAATTCTCAATCCTCAATCCTCAGTCCTCAGTCCTCAAACCTCAATCCTCAATCCTCAATACTCAACCTTCAATCCTCCATACTCTATCTTCAATCCTCAATCCTCAATCATCAATCCTCAATCCTCAATCCGCAGTCATCAATCCTCAATCTTCAATACTCAATCCTCAATTCTCAATCCTCAATCCTCAATCCTCAGTCCTCAATCCACAATCATCAATCCTCAATCTTCAATACTCAATCCTCAATCCTCAATCCTCAATCTTCAGTCATCAGTCCTCAATCCTCAACCCTCAAACCTGAATCCTCAACCGTCAGTCCTCGTCCTCAAACCTCAATCCCGAATCCTCAATCCTGAATCGTCAATTTTCAGCCCTCAGTCCTCAACAATCAATTGTCAATCCTCAGTCCTCATTAGAGTATCCTCAATTCACAGTTTTCAGTACTCAATCCCCAATCTTCAATCTTCAATCCTCAATACTCAATCTTCAATCATCACTCCTCAATTCTCAATCATCAGTCCTCAATCCTCAATCTTCAATCCTCAACAATCAATCATCAATACTCAGTCTTCAATCCTCAATCCTCAATCCGCAATCCTCAGTCCGCAATCCTCAATCATCAATCCTCAATCTTCAATACTCAATCCTCAGTCCTCAATCCTCAACCCTCAATACTCAACCTTCAACCCTCCATACTCAATCTTCAATCCTCAATCCTCAATCCTCAATACTCAATCTTCAATCCTCAATCCTCAATCCTCAATCCTCAACCCTCAGCCCTCATCCTCAATCCTCAATCCTGAATCCTCAATCCTCAATGATCAATCCTCAATACTCAGTCTTCAATCATCAATCCTCAATACTCAATCCTCAATCCTCATCCTCAATCCTCAATGCTGAATCCGCAATACTCAACCTTCAATCCTCCATACTCTATCTTCAATCCTCAATCCTCAATCATCAATCCTCAATCCTCAATCATCAGCCATCAATCCTCAATCTTCAATACTCAATCCTCAATCATCAATCCTCAATCCTCAATCCTCAATCCTCATTCCTCAATCCTCAATCCTCAACCCTCAGTCCTCATCCTCAATTCTCAATTCTTAATCCTCAATCCTCAATCCTCAATCTTCAATCCTCAATAATCAATCCTCAATACTCAGTCATCAATCCTCAATCCTCAATTCTCAATCCTCAGTCCGCAATCCTCAATCATCAATCCTCAATCTTCAATACTCAATCCTCAATCCTCAATCCTCAATCCTCAATACTCAATCTTCAATCCTCTATCCTCAATCCTCAATCCTCAATCCTCAATCCTCATTCCTCAGTCATCAATCCTCAATCTTCAATACTCAATCGTCAATCCTCAGTCCTCAATTCTCAATCCTCAATCCTCGTTCCTTAAACCTCAATCCTCAACCCTCAGTCCTGATCCTCAATTCTCAATTCTCAATCCTCAAACCTCAATCTTCAATCCTCAATACTGAATCCTCAATCCTCAATACTCAACCATCAATCCTCAATTCTCAATACTCAATAGAATATCCTGAATTCTCAGTACTCAATACTCAAACCTCAACCCTCAACCCTCAGCCCTCATCCTCCATCCTCAGTCCTCAATCCTCAAACCTCAATCTTCAATCCTCAATACTCAATCTTCTATTCTCAATCCACAATCCTCAACCCTCAATCCCAATCCTCAATCTTCAATCCTCATTCCTCCACCATCAATCCTCAATCCTCAATCTTCAATCCTCAATCCTCAATCCTCAATTCTCAATCCTCGGTTCTCAATCCTCAATCGCCAATCCTCAATCCCCAATCCTCAATCCACAATCCTCAGTCCTCAATCCTCAATCATCAATACTCACTGTTCAATCCTCAATACTCTACCTTCAATCCTCAACCCTCAATCCTCAATCCACAATCCTCAATCCTAAATCATCAACCTTCAATCCTCAATACTAAATCTTCAATCCTCAATCTTCAATACTAAATCCTCAATCCTCAATCCTCAGTCCTCAATACTAAACCTTCAATCCTCCATACTCAATCTTCAATCCTCAATCCTCAATCATCAATCCTCAATCCTCAATCCTCAATCATCAATCCTCAATCCTCAACCCTCAGCCCTCATCCTCAATCCTCAATCTTCAGTACTCAATCCTCAATACTCAATTCTCAATCCTCAATCCTCAGTCCTCAATCCACAATCATCAATCCTCAATCTTCAATACTCAATCCTCAATCCTCAATCCTCAATCCTCAATACTCTATCTTCAAACCTCAATCCTCAATCCTCAATCCTCAACCCTCAGCCCTCATCCTCAATCCTCAATTCTGAATCCTCAATCCTCAATCTTCAATCCTCAATACTCAGTCTTCAATCCTCAACCCTCAGTCCTCAATCCTCAGTCCTCAATCCACAATCATCAATCCTCAACACTCAATCTTCAATCCTCAATCCTCAATCCTCAATACTCAATCTTCAATCCTCAATCCTCAATCCTCAATCCTCAATCCTCAACCCTCAGCCCTCATACTCAATCCTCAATCCTGAATCCTCAATCCTCAATGTTCAATCCTCAATACTCAGTCTTCAATCATCAATCCTCAATACTCAATCCTCAATCCTCAATCCTGAATCATCAATCCACAATCCTCAATCATCAACCTTCAATCCTCAATACTCAATCTTCAATCCTCAATACTCAATCCTCAATATTCAACACACAACCATAAACGATCAATTCTCAATACTCAACCATCAATCCTCAATTCTCAATACTCAATAGAATATCCTGAATTCTCATGATTCAATACTCAATCCGCAATATTCAATAATCAAATCTCGATCCTCAAACATCAATTCTCAACACTCAATCCTCAACACTCGGTCCTCTCTCTTCGATCCTCCATCCTCAATCCTCTATCCCCAAGCGTCAATCCTCAATCCTCAATCCTCAATCCTCAACCCTCAATCCTCAGTCCTCAAACCTCAATTCCGTATCCTCAATCCTGAATGCTCAATCTTCATCCCTCAGTCCGCAACAATCAATTGTCAATCCTCAATCCTCAATAGAATATCCTCAATTCACAGTTTTCAATACTGAATCCCCAATCTTCAATCTTCAAATCTCAATCCACAGACATCAATTCTCACCACTCAACCCTCAACACTCAGTCCTCAATCTTCAATCCTCAATCCTCAGTCCTCAATCTTCAATCCTCCATACTCAATCTTCAATCCTCAATCCTCAATCATCAATCCTCAATCCTCAATCCTCAGTCATCAATCCTCAATCTTCAATACTCAATCCTCAATCATCAATCCTCAATCCTCAATCCTCAATCCTCATTCCTCAATCCTCAATCCTCAACCCTCAGTCCTCTTCCTCAGTTCTCAATTCTTAAGCCTCAATCCTCAATCCTCAATCTTCAATCCTCAATAATCAATCCTCAATCTTCAGTCCTCAATACTGAATTCTCAATCCTCAATAGTCAATCTCCAATCCTCAATCCTCAATCCTCAATCCTTAATCCACAATCTTCAATCCACAATCCTCAGTCCTCAATCATCAATACTCAATCCTCAATCCTCAATCCTCAATCCCCAACACTCAATCCTCAGTCCTCAAACCTCAGTCTCCAATCCTCAATCATCAATCCTCAATCTTCAATACTCAATCCTCAATCCTCAATCCTCAATCCTCAACACTCAACCATCAATCCTCAATTCTCAATACTCAATAGAATATCCTGAATTCTCAGTATTCAATACTTAAACCTCAATCCTCAACCCTCAACCCTCATCCTCCATTCTCAATCCTCAATCCTCAAACCTCAATCTTCAATCCTCAATACTCAATCTTCGATCCTCAATCCTCAACCCTCAATCCTCAATCCTCAAACCTCAGTCATGAATACTCAATCTTCAATTCTCAATCCTCAATCCTCAATCCTCAATCATTAATCCTCAATCTTCAACCCTCAATCCTCAATCCTCAACCTTCAATCATCAATACTCAATCTTCAATGCTCAATCCTCAATCCTCAATCCTCAATCGTCAATCCTCAATATTCAATACACAACCCTCAAACATCAATCCTCAATACTCAATCTTCAATCCTCAATCCTCAATCATCAAACCTCAATCCTCAATCCACCGTCATCAATCCTCAATCTTCAATACTCAATCCTCAATCATAAATCCTCAATCCTCAATCCACAATCCTCAATAGTCAATCTCCAATCCTCAATCCTCAATCCTCAATCCTTAATCCACAATCTTCAATCCTCAATCCTCAGTCCTCAATCATCAATACTCAATCCTCAATCCTCAATCCTCAATCCCCAACCCTCAATCCTCAGTCCTCAAACCTCAGTCCCCAATCCTCAATCATCAATCCTCAATCTTCAATACTCAATCCTCAATCCTCAATCCTCAATCCTCAACACTCAACCATCAATACTCAATTCTCAATACTCAATAGAATATCCTGAATTCTCAGTATTCAATACTTCAACCTCAATCCTCAACCCTCAACCCTCATCCTCCATCCTCAATCCGCAATCCTCAAACCTCAATCTTCAATCCTCAATACTCAATCTTCGATCCTCAATCCTCAACCCTCAATCCTCAATCCTCAGTCATGAATACTCAATCTTCAATTCTCAATCCTCAATCCTCAATCCTCAATCCTCAATCCTCAATACTCAACCATCAATCCTCAACTCTCAATACTCAGTAGAATATCCTGAATTCTCAGTATTCAATACTCAAACCTCAACCTTCAACACTCAGCCCTCATCCTCCATCCTCAATCCTCAATCCCCAAACCTCAATCTTCAATCCTCAATACTCAATCTTCGATTCTCAATCCACAATCCTCAACCCTCAATCCCAATCCTCAACCTTCAATCCTCAACTCTCAATACTCAGTAGAATATCCTGAATTCTCAGTATTCAATACTCAAACCTCAACCTTCAACACTCAGCCCTCATCCTCCATCCTCAATCCTCAATCCCCAAACCTCAATCTTCAATCCTCAATACTCAATCTTCGATTCTCAATCCACAATCCTCAACCCTCAATCCCAATCCTCAACCTTCAATCCTCAATCCTCAATCCTCAATCCTCAATCCTCAATCCTCAATCATTAATCCTCAATCCTCAACCCTCAATCCTCAATCCTCAACCTTCAATCATCAATACTCAATCTTCAATGCTCAATCGTCAATCCTCAATCCTCAACCCTCAATCCTCAATATTCAATACACAACCCTCAAACATCAATCCTCAATACTCAATCTTCAATCCTCAATCCTCAATCATCAATCCTCAATCCTCAATCCTCAGTCATCAATCCTCAATCTTCAATACTCAATCCTCAATCATAAATCCTCAATCCTCAATCCTCAATCCTCATTCCTCAATCCTCAATCCTCAACCCTCAGTCCTCATCCTCAATTCTCAATTCTTAATCCTCAATCCTCAATCCTCAATCTTCAATCCTCAATAATCAATCCTCAATACTCAGTCTTCAATCCTCAATCCTCAATCCTCAATCCTCAGTCCGCAATCCTCAATCATCAATCCTCAATCTTCAATACTCAACCCTCAATCCTCAATTCTCAATCCTCAATAATCAATCTTCAATCCTCAATCCTCAATCCTCAATCCTCAATCCTCAATCCTCAGTCATCAATCCTCAATCTTCAATACGCAATCGTCAATCCTCAGTCCTCAATTCTCAATCCTCAATCCTCGTTCCTCAAACCTCAATCCTCAACCCTCAGTCCTCATCCTCAATTCTCAATTCTCAATCCTCAAACCTCAATCTTCAATCCTCAATACTCAATCCTCAATCCTCAATACTCAACCATCAATCCTCGATTCTCAATACTCAGTAGAATATCCTGAATTCTCAGTATTCAATACTCAAACCTCAACCCTCAACACTCAGCCCTCATCCTCCATCCTCAATCCTCAATCCTCAAACCTCAATCTTCAATCCTCAATACTCAATCTTCGATTCTCAATCCACAATCCTCAACCCTCAATCCCAATCCTCAATCTTCAATCCTCAATCCTCAATCCTCAATCCTCAATCCTCAATCCTCAATCATTAATCCTCAGTCCTCAACCCTCAATCCTCAATCCTCAACCTTCAATCATCAATACTCAATCTTCAATGCTCAATCCTCAATCCTAAATCCTCAATCCTCAATCCTCAATATTCAATACACAACCCTCAAACATCAATCCTCAATACTCAATCATCAATCCTCAATTCTCAATACTCAATAGAATATCCTGAATTCTCTGTTTTCAATACTCAACCCTCAATCTTCAATCTTCAAGTCTCCATCCACAGCCATCAATTCGCATCACTCAAAACTCAACACTCTGTCCTCAATCTTCAATCCTCAATCCTCATCCTCAATCCTCAATTCTCAATCCTCCATCCTCAATTCTCAATCCTCAATCCTCAGTCCTCAGTCCTCAAACCTCAATCCTCAACCCTCAGCCCTCATTCTCTATCCTCAATCCTGAATCCTCAGTCCTCAATCTTCAATCCTCAATACTCAGTCTTCAATCATCAATCCTCAATCCTCAATTCTCAATCCTCAATCCTCAGTCATCAATCCTCAATCCTCAATCATCAACCTTCAATCCTCAATACTCAATCTTCAATCCTCAATACTCAATCCACAATAGTCAATTCTCATTCTACAATCCTCAATACCCAATCCTCAATCCTCAATCCTCAATCCTCCATCCTCAATTCTCAATCCTCAATCCTCTGTCCTCAGTCCTCAAACCTCAACCCTCAACCCTCAGCCCTCATCCTCAATCCTCAATCCTGAATACTCAAACCTCAACCTTCAATCTCCAATACTCAGCCTTCAATCCCCAATACTGAGTCTTCAATCCACAATCCTCTATCCTCAATCCTCAGTCCTCAATCCTCAATCATCAATCCTCAATCTTCAATACTCAATCCTCAATCCTCAATCCTCAACCCTCAGCCCTCATCCTCAATCCTCAATCCTGAATCCTCAATCCTCAATCTTCAATCCTCAACACTCAGTCTTCAATCCTCAACCCTCAGTCCTCAACCGTCAGTCCTCAATCCACAATCATCAATCCTCAACACTCAATCTTCAATCCTCAATCCTCAATCCTCAATCCTCAATACTCAATCTTCAATCCTCAATCCTCAATCCTCAATCCTCAATCCTCAACCCTCAGCCCTCATACTCAATCCTCAATCCTGAATCCTCAATCCTCAATGTTCAATCCTCAATACTCAGTCTTCAATCATCAATCCTCAATACTCAATCCTCAATCCTCAATCCTGAATCATCAATCCACAATCCTCAATCATCAACCTTCAATCCTCAATACTCAATCTTCAATCCTCAATACACAATCCTCAATATTCAACACACAACCATCAACGATCAATTCTCAATACTCAACCATCAATCCTCAATTCTCAATACTCAATAGAATATCCTGAATTCTCATGATTCAATACTCAATCCGCAATATTCAATAATCAAATCTCGATCCTCAAACATCAATTCTCAACACTCAATCCTCAACACTCGGTCCTCTCTCTTCGATCCTCCATCCTCAATCCTCTATCCCCAAGCGTCAATCCTCAATCCTCAATCCTCAATCCTCAACCCTCAATCCTCAGTCTTCAAACCTCAATTCCGTATCCTCAATCCTGAATGCTCAATCTTCATCCCTCAGTCCGCAACAATCAATTGTCAATCCTCAATCCTCAATAGAATATCCTCAATTCACAGTTTTCAATACTGAATCCCCAATCTTCAATCTTCAAATCTCAATCCACAGACATCAATTCTCACCACTCAACCCTCAACACTCAGTCCTCAATCTTCAATCCTCAATCCTCAGTCCTCTATCTTCAATCCTCCATACTCAATCTTCAATCCTCAATCCTCAATCATCAATCCTCAATCCTCAATCCTCAGTCATCAATCCTCAATCTTCAATACTCAATCCTCAATCATCAATCCTCAATCCTCAATCCTCAATCCTCATTCCTCAATCCTCAATCCTCAACCCTCAGTCCTCTTCCTCAGTTCTCAATTCTTAAGCCTCAATCCTCAATCCTCAATCTTCAATCCTCAATAATCAATCCTCAATCTTCAATCCTCAATACTGAATCCTCAATCCTCAATAGTCAATCTCCAATCCTCAATCCTCAATCCTCAATCCTTAATCCACAATCTTCAATCCACAATCCTCGGTCCTCAATCATCAATACTCAATCCTCAATCCTCAATCCTCAATCCCCAACCCTCAATCCTCAGTCCTCAAACCTCAGTCCCCAATCCTCAATCATCAATCCTCAATCTTCAATACTCAATCCTCAATCCTCAATCCTCAAACCTCAATCTTCAAACCTCAATACTCAATCTTCGATTCTCAATCCACAATCCTCAACCCTCAATCCCACTCCTCAATCTTCAATCCTCAATCCTCAATCCTCAATCCTCAATCCTCAATCCTCAATCATTAATCCTCAATCCTCAACCCTCAATCCTCAATCCTCAACCTTCAATCATCAATACTCAATCTTCAATGCTCAATCCTCAATCCTCAAGCCTCAATCGTCAATCCTCAATATTCAATACACAACCCTCAAACATCAATCCTCAATACTCAATCTTCAATCCTCAATCCTCAATCATCAATCCTCAATCCTCAATCCACCGTCATCAATCCTCAATCTTCAATACTCAATCCTCAATCATAAATCCTCAATCCTCAATCCACAATCCTCAATAGTCAATCTCCAATCCTCAATCCTCAATCCTCAATCCTTAATCCACAATCTTCAATCCTCAATCCTCATTCCTCAATCATCAATACTCAATCCTCAATCCTCAATCCTCAATCCCCAACCCTCAATCCTCAGTCCTCAAAACTCAGTCCCCAATCCTCAATCATCAATCCTCAATCTTCAATACTCAATCCTCAATCCTCAATCCTCAATCCTCAACACTCAACCATCAATCCTCAATTCTCAATACTCAATAGAATATCCTGAATTCTCAGTATTCAATACTTAAACCTCAATCCTCAACCCTCAACCCTCATCCTCCATCCTCAATCCGCAATCCTCAAACCTCAATCTTCAATCCTCAATACTCAATCTTCGATCCTCAATCCTCAACCCTCAATCCTCAATCCTCAGTCATGAATACTCAATCTTCAAATCTCAATCCTCAATCCTCAATCCTCAATCCTCAATCCCCAATACTCAACCATCAATCCTCAATTCTCAATACTCCGTAGAATATCCTGAATTCTCAGTATTCAATACTCAAACCTCAACCCTCAACACTCAGCCCTCATCCTCCATCCTCAATCCTCAATCCCCAAACCTCAATCTTCAATCCTCAATACTCAATCTTCGATTCTCAATCCACAATCCTCAACCCTCAATGCCAATCCTCAATCTTCAATCCTCAATCCTCAATCCTCAATCCTCAATCCTCAATCCTCAATCATTAATCCTCAATCCTCAACCCTCAATCCTCAATCCTCAACCTTCAATCATCAATACTCAATCTTCAATGCTCAATCGTCAATCCTCAATCCTCAACCCTCAATCCTCAATATTCAATACACAACCCTCAAACATCAATCCTCAATACTCAATCTTCAATCCTCAATCCTCAATCATCAATCCTCAATCCTCAATCCTCTGTCATCAATCCTCAATCTTCAATACTCAATCCTCAATCATAAATCCTCAATCCTCAATCCTCAATCCTCATTCCTCAATCCTCAATCCTCAACCCTCAGTCCTCATCCTCAATTCTCAATTCTTAATCCTCAATCCTCAATCCTCAATCTTCAATCCTCAATAATCAATCCTCAATACTCAGTCTTCAATCCTCAATCCTCAATCCTCAATCCTCAGTCCGCAATCCTCAATCATCAATCCTCAATCTTCAATACTCAACCCTCAATCCTCAATTCTCAATCCTCAATACTCAATCTTCAATCCTCAATCCTCAATCCTCAATCCTCAATCCTCAATCCTCAGTCATCAATCCTCAATCTTCAATACGCAATCGTCAATCCTCAGTCCTCAATTCTCAATCCTCAATCCTCGTTCCTCAAACCTCAATCCTCAACCCTCAGTCCTCATCCTCAATTCTCAATTCTCAATCCTCAAACCTCAATCTTCAATCCTCAATACTCAATCCTCAATCCTCAATACTCAACCATCAATCCTCGATTCTCAATACTCAGTAGAATATCCTGAATTCTCAGTATTCAATACTCAAACCTCAACCCTCAACACTCAGCCCTCATCCTCCATCCTCAATCCTCAATCCTCAAACCTCAATCTTCAATCCTCAATACTCAATCTTCGATTCTCAATCCACAATCCTCAACCCTCAATCCCAATCCTCAATCTTCAATCCTCAATCCTCAATCCTCAATCCTCAATCCTCAATCCTCAATCATTAATCCTCAGTCCTCAACCCTCAATCCTCAACCCTCAACCTTCAATCATCAATACTCAATCTTCAATGCTCAATCCTCAATCCTAAATCCTCAATCCTCAATCCTCAATATTCAATACACAACCCTCAAACATCAACCCTCAATACTCAATCATCAATCCTCAATTCTCAATACTCAATAGAATATCCTGAATTCTCTGTTTTCAATACTCAATCCTCAATCTTCAATCTTCAAGTCTCCATCCACAGACATCAATTCGCATCACTCTAAACTCAACACTCTGTCCTCAATCTTCAATCCTCAATCCTCAATCCTCAATCCTCATTTCTCAATCCTCCATCCTCAATTCTCAATCCTCAATCCTCAGTCCTCAGTCCTCAAACCTCAATCCTCAACCCTCAGCCCTCATTCTCTATCCTCAATCCTGAATCCTCAGTCCTCAATCTTCAATCCTCAATACTCAGTCTTCAATCATCAATCCTCAATCCTCAATACTCAATCCTCAATCCTCAGTCATCAATCCTCAATCCTCAATCATCAACCTTCAATCCTCAATACTCAATCTTCAATCCTCAATACTCAATCCACAATAGTCAATTCTCATTCTACAATCCTCAATACCCAATCCTCAATCCTCAATCCTCAATCCTCCATCCTCAATTCTCAATCCTCAATCCTCTGTCCTCAGTCCTCAAACCTCAACCCTCAACCCTCAGCCCTCATCCTCAATCCTCAATCCTGAATACTCAAACCTCAACCTTCAATCTCCAATACTCAGCCTTCTATCCCCAATACTCAGTCTTCAATCCACAATCCTCTATCCTCAATCCTCAGTCCTCAATCCTCAATCATCAATCCACAATCTTCAATACTCAATCCTCAATCCTCAATCCTCAACCCTCAGCCCTCATCCTCAATCCTCAATCCTGAATCCTCAAACCTCAATCTTCAATCCTCAGTACTCAGTCTTCAATCCTCAATCCTCAATCCTCAATCCTCAATCCTCAATCCTCAATTCTCAATCCTCAATCCTCAACCCTCAGCCCTCATCCTCAATCCTCAATCCTGAATCCTCAATTCTCAATCCTCAATCATCAATCCTCAATACTCACTCTTCAATCCTCAATCCTTAATCCTCAGTCCTCAATCCACAATCATCAATCCTCAATCTTCAATACTCAATCCTCAATCCTCAATCCTCAATCCTCAATCCTCAATTCTCAATCCGCAATCCTCAGTCCTCAGTCCTCAAACCTCAGTCCTCAAACCTCAGCCATCATCCTCAATCGTCAATCCTCGTTCCTCAATCCTCAATCCTCAATCTTCAATCCTCCATACTCAATCCTCAATCCTCAATTCTCAATCCTCAATACTCAATCTTCAATCCTCAATCCTCAATCGTCAATCCTCAATCCTCAATCCTCAGTCATAAATCCTCAATCTTCAATACGCAATCGTCAATCCTCAGTCCTCAATTCTCAATCCTCAATCCTCGTTCCTCAAACCTCAATCCGTATCCCTCAGTCCTCATCCTCAATTCTCAATTCTCAATCCTCAAACCTCAATCTTCAATCCTCAATACTCAATCCTCAATCCTCAATACTCAACCATCAATCCTCAATTCTCAATACTCAGTAGAATATCCTGAATTCTCAGTATTCAATACTCAAACCTCAACCCTCAACACTCAGCGCTCATCCTCCATCCTCCATCCTCAATCCTCAATCCTCAAACCTCAATCTTCAATCCTCAATACTCAATCTTCGATTCTCAATCCACAATCCTCAACCCTCAATCCCAATCCTCAATCTTCAAACCTCAATCCTCAATCCTCAATCCTCAATCCTCAATCCTCAATCATCAATCCACAATCTTCAATACTCAATCCTCAATCCTCAATCCTCAATCCTCAATCTTCAATCATCAATCCTCCATCTTCAATACTCAATCCTCAATCCTCAATCCTCAATCCTCAATACTCAACCATCAATCCTCAATTCACAATACTCAATAGAATATCCTGAATTCTCAGGATTCAATACTCAAACCTCAATCCTCAGCCCTCAGCCCTCATCCTCCATCCTCAATCCTCAATCCTCAATCCTCAACCTTCAATCCTCAGTCCTCAATCGTCAGTCTTCAATACTCAATACTCAATCTGCAAACCTCAGTCCTCAATCCTCAATCCTCAATCCTCATTCTTCAGTCCTCAATACCCAGTCCTCAATCTTCAACCCTCAATCCTCAATCCTCAATTCTCAATCCTGAATCCTCAATCCTCAATCCTCAATCCTCAATCGTCAAACTCCAATCCTAGATCCTCAATCCCCAATCCTCAATCCTTAATCCTCAATCTTCAATCCTCAATCCTCAATACTCAATCCTCAATACTCAATCCTCAATCCTCAATCCTCAATCCCCAATCCTCAATCTTCAATCCTCAATCCTCAATACTCAATCCTCAACCCTCAGTCCTCATACTCAATTCTCAATCCTTAATCCTCAATTCTCAATCCTCAATCTTTAATCCTCAATAATCAATCCTCAATACACAGTCTTCAATCCTCAATCCTCAATCCTCAGTCCGCAATCCTCAATCATCAATCCTCAATCTTCAATACTAAATCCTCAATCCTCAATCCTCAATCCTCAATACTAAACCTTCAATCCTCCATACTCAATCTTCAATCCTCAATCCTCAATCATCTATCCTCAATCCTCAATCCTCAGTCATCAATCCTCAATCCTCAACCCTCAGCCCTCATCCTCAATCCTCAATGCTGAATCCTCAATCCTCAATCTTCAATCCTCAATACTCTGTCTTCAATCCTCAATCCTCAATCCTCAATCCTCAGTCCGCAATCCTCAATCATCAATCCTCAATCTTCAATGCTCAATCCTCAATCCTCAGTCCTCATTCCTCAATACTCAACCTTCAATCCTCCATAATCTATCTTCAATCCTCAATCCTCAATCATCAATCCTCAATCCTCAATCCTCAGTCATCAATCCTCAATCTTCAATACTCAATCCTCAATACTCAATCCTCAATCCTCAATCCTCAGTCCTCAATCCACAATCATCAATCCTCAATCTTCAATACTCAATCCTCAATCCTCAATACTCAATCTTCAATCCTCAATCCTCAATCCTCAATCCTCAACCCTCAGCCCTCATCCTCAATCCTCAATTCTGAATCCTCAATCCTCAATCTTCAATCCTCAATCCTCAATCTTCAATCCTCAATACTCAGTCTTCAATCCTCAACCCTCAGTCCTCAATCCTCAGTCCTCAAACCTCAATCTTCAATCCTCAATACTCAATCCTCAATCCACAATCCTCAACCCTCAATCCCAATCCTCAATCTTCAATCCTCAATCCTCAATCCTCAATCCTCAATCCTCAATCCTCAATCGTTAATCCTCAATCCTCAACCCTCAATCCTCAATCCTCAACCTTCAATCATCAATACTCAATCTTCAATGCTCAATCCTCAATCCTAAATCCTCAATCCTCAATCCTCAATATTCAATACACAACCCTCAAACATCAATCCTCAATACTCAATCATCAATCCTCAATTCTCAATACTCAATAGAATATCCTGATTTCTCTGTTTTCAATACTCAATCCTCAATCTTCAATCTTCAAGTCTCCATCCACAGACATCAATTCGCATCACTCAAAACTCAACACTCTGTCCTCAATCTTCAATCCTCAATCCTCAATCCTCAATCCTCAATTCTCAATCCTCCATCCTCAATTCTCAATCCTCAATCCTCAGTCCTCAGTCCTCAAACCTCAATCCTCAACCCTCAGCCCTCATTCTCTATCCTCAATCCTGAATCCTCAGTCCTCAATCTTCAATCCTCAATACTCAGTCTTCAATCATCAATCCTCAATCCTCAATACTCAATCCTCAATCCTCAGTCATCAATCCTCAATCCTCAATCATCAACCTTCAATCCTCAATACTCAGTCTTCAATCCTCAATACTCAATCCACAATAGTCAATTCTCATTCTACAATCCTCAATACCCAATCCTCAATCCTCAATCCTCAATCCTCCATCCTCAATTCTCAATCCTCAATCCTCTGTCCTCAGTCCTCAAACCTCAACCCTCAACCCTCATACTCAATCCTCAATCCTGAATCCTCAATCCTCAATGTTCAATCCTCAATACTCAGTCTTCAATCATCAATCCTCAATACTCAATCCTCAATCCTCAATCCTGAATCATCAATCCACAATCCTCAATCATCAACCTTCAATCCTCAATACTCAATCTTCAATCCTCAATACTCAATCCTCAATGTTCAACACACAACCATCAACGATCAATTCTCAATACTCAACCATCAATCCTCAATTCTCAATACTCAATAGAATATCCTGAATCCTCATGATTCAATACTCAATCCGCAATATTCAATAATCAATCCTCAATACTCGATCCTCAATCCTCAATCCTCAGTCCTCAATCCACAATCATCAATCCTCAATCTTCAATACTCAATCCTCAATCCTCAATCCTCAATCCTCAATACTCAATCTTCAATCCTCAATCCTCAATCCTCAATCCTCAACCCTCAGCCCTCATCCTCAATCCTCAATTCTGAATCCTCAATCCTCAATCTTCAGTCCTCAACACTCAGTCTTCAATCCTCAACCCTCAGTCCTCAACCGTCAGTCCTGAATCCACAATCATCAATCCTCAACACTCAATCTTCAATCCTCAATCCTCAATCCTCAATACTCAATCTTCAATCCTCAATCCTCAATCCTCAATCCTCAATCCTCAATCCTCAACCCTCAGCCCTCATACTCAATCCTCAATCCTGAATCCTCAATCCTCAATGTTCAATCCTCAATACTCAGTCTTCAATCATCAATCCTCAATACTCAATCCTCAATCCTCAATCCTGAATCATCAATCCACAATCCTCAATCATCAACCTTCAATCCTCAATACTCAATCTTCAATCCTCAATACTCAATCCTCAATATTCAACACACAACCATCAACGATCAATTCTCAATACTCAACCATCAATCCTCAATTCTCAATACTCAATAGAATATCCTGAATTCTCATGATTCAATACTCAATCCGCAATATTCAATAATCAAATCTCGATCCTCGAACATCAATTCTCAACACTCAATCCTCAACACTCGGTCCTCTCTCTTCGATCCTCCATCCTCAATCCTCTATCCCCAAGCGTCAATCCCCAATCCTCAATCCTTAATCCTCAATCTTCAATCCACAATCCCCCGTCCACAATCTTCAATCCTCAATGCCCAATCCTCAATCCTCAATCCTCAGTCATCAGTCCTCAATCCTCAATCCTCAAACCTCAATCCTCAACCGTCAGTCCTCGTCCTCAAACCTCAATCCCGAATCCTCAATCCTGAATCGTCAATCTTCAGCCCTCAGTCCTCAACAATCAATTGTCAATCCTCAGTCCTCATTAGAATATCCTCAATTCACAGTTTTCAGTACTCAATGCCCAATCTTCAATCTTCAAACCTCAGTCTACAAACATCAATTCGCATCACTCAACACACAACACTCAGTCCTCAATCTTCAGTCCTCAACCCTCAATCCTCAATCTTCAATCCTCAATACTCAATCTTCAATTTTCAATCCTCAATTCTCAATCCTCAGTCCTCAATCCTCAATCGCCAATCCTCAATCCTCAATCCTCAACCTTCAATCGTCAGTCCTCAATCCTCAATCATCAATACTCAATGTTCAATCCTCAACACTCAACCTTCAATCCTCAACCCTCAATCCCTAATCCACAATCCAGAATCCTCAATCATCAACCTTCAACCTTCAATACTCAATCTTCAATCCTCAATTCCCAATTCTCAATCGTCAATCCTCAATCCTCAATCCTCAGTCATCAATCTTCAATCTTCAATACTCAATCCTCAATCCTCAATCCTCAATCCTCAATCCTCTATCCTCAATCCTCATTCTTCAAACCTCAATCCTCAACCCTCAGTCCTCATACTCAATTCTCAATCCTTAATCCTCAATTCTCAATCCTCAATCTTCAATCCTCAATAATCAATCCTCAATACACAGTCTTCAATCCTCAATCCTCATTCCTCAGTCCGCAATCCTCAATCATCAATCCTCAATCTTCAATACTAAATCCTCAATCCTCAATCCTCAATCCTCAATACTAAACCTTCAATCCTCCATACTCAATCTTCAATCCTCAATCCTCAACCATCAATCCTCAATCCTCAATCCTCAGTCATCAATCCTCAATCCTCAACCCTCAGCCCTCATCCTCAATCCTCAATGCTGAATCCTCAATCCTCAATCTTCAATCCTCAATACTCTGTCTTCAATCCTCAATCCTCAATCCTCAATCCTCAGTCCGCAATCCTCAATCATCAATCCTCAATCTTCAATGCTCAATCCTCAATCCTCAATCCTCAATCCTCAATACTCAACCTTCAATCCTCCATAATCTATCTTCAATCCTCAATCCTCAATCATCAATCCTCAATCCTCAATCCTCAGTCATCAATCCTCAATCTTCAATACTCAATCCTCAATACTCAATCCTCAATCCTCAATCCTCAGTCCTCAATCCACAATCATCAATCCTCAATCTTCAATACACAATCCTCAATCCTCAATCCTCAATCCTCAATACTCAATCTTCAATCCTCAATCCTCAATCCTCAATCCTCAACCCTCAGCCCTCATCCTCAATCCTCAATTCTGAATCCTCAATCCTCAATCTTCAATCCTCAATCCTCAATCTTCAATCCTCAATACTCAGTCTTCAATCCTCAACCCTCAGTCCTCAATCCTCAGTCCTCAAACCTCAATCTTCAATCCTCAATACTCAATCCTCAATCCACAATCCGCAACCCTCAATCCCAATCCTCAATCTTCAATCCTCAATCCTCAATCCTCAATCCTCAATCCTCAATCCTCAATCGTTAATCCTCAATCCTCAACCCTCAATCCTCAATCCTCAACCTTCAATCATCAATACTCAATCTTCAATGCTCAATCCTCAATCCTAAATCCTCAATCCTCAATCCTCAATATTCAATACACAACCCTCAAACATCAATCCTCAATACTCAATCATCAATCCTCAATTCTCAATACTCAATAGAATATCCTGATTTCTCTGTTTTCAATACTCAATCCTCAATCTTCAATCTTCAAGTCTCCATCCACAGACATCAATTCGCATCACTCAAAACTCAACACTCTGTCCTCAATCTTCAATCCTCAATCCTCAATCCTCAATCCTCAATTCTCAATCCTCCATCCTCAATTCTCAATCCTCAATCCTCAGTCCTCAGTCCTCAAACCTCAATCCTCAACCCTCAGCCCTCATTCTCTATCCTCAATCCTGAATCCTCAGTCCTCAATCTTCAATCCTCAATACTCAGTCTTCAATCATCAATCCTCAATCCTCAATACTCAATCCTCAATCCTCAGTCATCAATCCTCAATCCTCAATCATCAACCTTCAATCCTCAATACTCAGTCTTCAATCCTCAATCCTCAATCCTCAATCCTCCATCCTCAATTCTCAATCCTCAATCCTCTGTCCTCAGTCCTCAAACCTCAACCCTCAACCCTCATACTCAATCCTCAATCCTGAATCCTCAATCCTCAATCCTCAATCCTCAGTCATCAGTCCTCAATCCTCAATCCTCAAACCTCAATCCTCAACCGTCAGTCCTCGTCCTCAAACCTCAATCCCGAATCCTCAATCCTGAATCGTCAATCTTCAGCCCTCAGTCCTCAACAATCAATTGTCAATCCTCAGTCCTCATTAGAATATCCTCAATTCACAGTTTTCAGTACTCAATGCCCAATCTTCAATCTTCAAACCTCAGTCTACAAACATCAATTCGCATCACTCAACACACAACACTCAGTCCTCAATCTTCAGTCCTCAACCCTCAATCCTCAATCTTCAATCCTCAATACTCAATCTTCAATCTTCAATCCTCAATTCTCAATCCTCAGTCCTCAATCCTCAATCGCCAATCCTCAATCCTCAATCCTCAACCTTCAATCGTCAGTCCTCAATCCTCAATCATCAATACTCAATGTTCAATCCTCAATACTCAACCTTCAATCCTCAACCCTCAATCCCTAATCCACAATCCAGAATCCTCAATCATCAACCTTCAACCTTCAATACTCAATCTTCAATCCTCAATTCCCAATTCTCAATCGTCAATCCTCAATCCTCAATCCTCAGTCATCAATCTTCAATCTTCAATACTCAATCCTCAATCCTCAATCCTCAATCCTCAATCCTCTATCCTCAATCCTCATTCTTCAAACCTCAATCCTCAACCCTCAGTCCTCATACTCAATTCTCAATCCTTAATCCTCAATTCTCAATCCTCAATCTTCAATCCTCAATAATCAATCCTCAATACACAGTCTTCAATCCTCAATCCTCATTCCTCAGTCCGCAATCCTCAATCATCAATCCTCAATCTTCAATACTAAATCCTCAATCCTCAATCCTCAATCCTCAATACTAAACCTTCAATCCTCCATACTCAATCTTCAATCCTCAATCCTCAACCATCAATCCTCAATCCTCAATCCTCAGTCATCAATCCTCAATCCTCAACCCTCAGCCCTCATCCTCAATCCTCAATGCTGAATCCTCAATCCTCAATCTTCAATCCTCAATACTCTGTCTTCAATCCTCAATCCTCAATCCTCAATCCTCAGTCCGCAATCCTCAATCATCAATCCTCAATCTTCAATGCTCAATCCTCAATCCTCAATCCTCAATCCTCAATACTCAACCTTCAATCCTCCATAATCTATCTTCAATCCTCAATCCTCAATCATCAATCCTCAATCCTCAATCCTCAGTCATCAATCCTCAATCTTCAATGCTCAATCCTCAATACTCAATCCTCAATCCTCAATCCTCAGTCCTCAATCCACAATCATCAATCCTCAATCTTCAATACACAATCCTCAATCCTCAATCCTCAATCCTCAATACTCAATCTTCAATCCTCAATCCTCAATCCTCAATCCTCAACCCTCAGCCCTCATCCTCAATCCTCAATTCTGAATCCTCAATCCTCAATCTTCAATCCTCAATCCTCAATCTTCAATCCTCAATACTCAGTCTTCAATCCTCAACCCTCAGTCCTCAATCCTCAGTCCTCAAACCTCAATCTTCAATCCTCAATACTCAATCCTCAATCCACAATCCTCAACCCTCAATCCCAATCCTCAATCTTCAATCCTCAATCCTCAATCCTCAATCCTCAATCCTCAATCCTCAATCGTTAATCCTCAATCCTCAACCCTCAATCCTCAATCCTCAACCTTCAATCATCAATACTCAATCTTCAATGCTCAATCCTCAATCCTAAATCCTCAATCCTCAATCCTCAATATTCAATACACAACCCTCAAACATCAATCCTCAATACTCAATCATCAATCCTCAATTCTCAATACTCAATAGAATATCCTGATTTCTCTGTTTTCAATACTCAATCCTCAATCTTCAGTCTTCAAGTCTCCATCCACAGACATCAATTCGCATCACTCAAAACTCAACACTCTGTCCTCAATCTTCAATCCTCAATCCTCAATCCTCAATCCTCAATTCTCAATCCTCCATCCTCAATTCTCAATCCTCAATCCTCAGTCCTCAGTCCTCAAACCTCAATCCTCAACCCTCAGCCCTCATTCTCTATCCTCAATCCTGAATCCTCAGTCCTCAATCTTCAATCCTCAATACTCAGTCTTCAATCATCAATCCTCAATCCTCAATACTCAATCCTCAATCCTCAGTCATCAATCCTCAATCCTCAATCATCAACCTTCAATCCTCAATACTCAGTCTTCAATCCTCAATCCTCAATCCTCAATCCTCCATCCTCAATTCTCAATCCTCAATCCTCTGTCCTCAGTCCTCAAACCTCAACCCTCAACCCTCATACTCAATCCTCAATCCTGAATCCTCAATCCTCAATGTTCAATCCTCAATACTCAGTCTTCAATCATCAATCCTCAATACTCAATCCTCAATCCTCAATCCTGAATCATCAATCCACAATCCTCAATCATCAACCTTCAATCCTCAATACTCAATCTTCAATCCTCAATACTCAATCCTCAATATTCAACACACAACCATCAACGATCAATTCTCAATACTCAACCATCAATCCTCAATTCTCAATACTCAATAGAATATCCTGAATTCTCATGATTCAATACTCAATCCGCAATATTCAATAATCAATCCTCAATACTCGATCCTCAATCCTCAATCCTCTGTCCTCAATCCACAATCATCAATCCTCAATCTTCAATACTCAATCCTCAATCCTCAATCCTCAATCCTCAATACTCAATCTTCAATCCTCAATCCTCAATCCTCAATCCTCAACCCTCAGCCCTCATCCTCAATCCTCAATTCTGAATCCTCAATCCTCAATCTTCAATCCTCAACACTCAGTCTTCAATCCTCAACCCTTAGTCCTCAACCGTCAGTCCTCAGTCATGAATACTCAATCTTCAATTCTCAATCCTCAATCCTCAATCCTCAATCCTCAATCCTCAATACTCAACCATCAATCCTCAATTCTCAATACTCAGTAGAATATCCTGAGTTCACAGTATTCAATACTCAAACCTCAACCCTCAACACACAGCCCTCATCCTCCATCCTCAATCCTCAATCCCCAAACCTCAACCTTCAATCCTCAATACTCAATCTTCGATTCTCAATCCACAATCCTCAACCCTCAATCCCGATCCTCAATCTTCAATCCTCAATCCTCAATCCTCAATCCTCAATCCTCAATCCTCAATCATTAATCCTCAATCCTCAACCCTCAATCCTCAATCCTCAACCTTCAATCATCAATACTCAATCCTCAATACTCAATCTTCAATCCTCAATCCTCAATCATCAATCCTCAATCCTCAATCCTCAGTCATCAATCCTCAATCTTCAATACACAATCCTCAATCATAAATCCTCAATCCTCAATCCTCAATCCTCATTCCTCAATCTTCAATCCTCAATCCTCAATCATCAATCCTCAATCCTCAATCCTCAGTCATCAATCCTCATTCTTCAATACTCAATCCTCAATCATAAATCCTCAATCCTCAATCCTCAATCCTCATTCCTCAATCCTCAATCCTCAACCCTCAGTCCTCATCCTCAATTCTCAATTCTTAATCCTCAATCCTCAATCCTCAATCTTCAATCCTCAATAATCAATCCTCAATACTCAGTCTTCAATCCTCAATCCTCAATCCTCAATCCTCAGTCCGCAATCCTCAATCCTCAATCCTCAATCCTCAATACTCAATCCTCCATCCTCAATTCTCAATCCTCAATCCTCAGACCTCAGTCCTCAAACCTTAATCCTCAACCCTCAGCCCTCATTCTCTATCCTCAATCCTGAATCCTCAGTCCTCAAGCTTCAATCCTCAATACTCAGTCTTCAATCATCAATCCTCAGTCCTTAATACTCAATCCTCAATCCTCAGTCATCAATCCTCAATCCTCAATCATCAACCTTCAATCCTCAATACTCAATCTTCAATCCTCAATACTCAATCCACAATAGTCAATTCTCATTCTACAATCCTCAATACCCAATCCTCAATCCTCAATCCTCAATCCTCCATCCTCAATTCTCAATCCTCAATCCTCTGTCCTCAGTCCTCAAACCTCAACCCTCAACCCTCAGCCCTCATCCTCAATCCTCATTCCTGAATACTCAAACCTCAATCTTCAATCCTCAGTACTCAGTCTTCAATCCTCAATCCTCAATCCTCAATCCTCAATCCTCAATCCTCAATCCTCAATTCTCAATCCTCAATCCTCAACCCTCAGCCCTCATCCTCAATCCTCAATCCTGAATCCTCAATTCTCAATCCTCAATCATCAATCCTCAATACTCACTCTTCAATCCTCAATCCTCAATCCTCAGTCCTCAATCCACAATCATCAATCCTCAATCTTCAATACTCAATCCTCAATCCTCAATCCTCAATCCTCAATTCTCAATCCGCAATCCTCAGTCCTCAGTCCTCAAACCTCAGTCCTCAAACCTCAGCCATCATCCTCAATCGTCAATCCTCGTTCCTCAATCCTCAATCCTCAATCTTCAATCCTCCATACTCAATCCTCAATCCTCAATCCTCAATCCTCAATCCTCAATACTCAATCTTCAATCCTCAATCCTCAATCCTCAATCCTCAATCCTCAATCCTCAGTCATCAATCCTCAATCTTCAATACGCAATCGTCAATCCTCAGTCCTCAATCCTCAATCCTCAATCATTAATCCTCAATCCTCAACCCTCAATCCTCAATCCTCAACCTTCAATCATCAATACTCAATCTTCAATGCTCAATCCTCAATCCTCAATCCTCAATCCTCAATCCTCAATATTCAATACACAACCCTCAAACATCAATCCTCAATACTCAATCTTCAATCCTCAATCCTCAATCATCAATCCTCAATCCTCAATCCACAGTCATCAATCCTCAATCTTCAATACTCAGTCCTCAATCATAAATCCTCAATCCTCAATCCACAATCCTCAATAGTCAATCTCCAATCCTCAATCCTCAATCCTCAATCCTTAATCCACAATCTTCAATCCTCAATCCTCAGTCCTCAATCATCAATACTCAATCCTCAATCCTCAATCCTCAATCCCCAACCCTCAATCCTCAGTCCTCAAACCTCAGTCCCCAATCCTCAATCATCAATCCTCAATCCTCATTCCTCAATCTTCAATCCTCAATCCTCAATCATCAATCCTCAATCCTCAATCCTCAGTCATCAATCCTCATTCTTCAATACTCAATCCTCAATCATAAATCCTCAATCCTCAATCCTCAATCCTCATTCCTCAATCCTCAATCCTCAACCCTCAGTCCTCATCCTCAATTCTCAATTCTTAATCCTCAATCCTCAATCCTCAATCTTCAATCCTCAATAATCAATCCTCAATACTCAGTCTTCAATCCTCAATCCTCAATCCTCAATCCTCAGTCCGCAATCCTCAATCCTCAATCCTCAATCCTCAATACTCAATCCTCCATCCTCAATTCTCAATCCTCAATCCTCAGACCTCAGTCCTCAAACCTTAATCCTCAACCCTCAGCCCTCATTCTCTATCCTCAATCCTGAATCCTCAGTCCTCAAGCTTCAATCCTCAATACTCAGTCTTCAATCATCAATCCTCAGTCCTTAATACTCAATCCTCAATCCTCAGTCATCAATCCTCAATCCTCAATCATCAACCTTCAATCCTCAATACTCAATCTTCAATCCTCAATACTCAATCCACAATAGTCAATTCTCATTCTACAATCCTCAATACCCAATCCTCAATCCTCAATCCTCAATCCTCCATCCTCAATTCTCAATCCTCAATCCTCTGTCCTCAGTCCTCAAACCTCAACCCTCAACCCTCAGCCCTCATCCTCAATCCTCATTCCTGAATACTCAAACCTCAATCTTCAATCCTCAGTACTCAGTCTTCAATCCTCAATCCTCAATCCTCAATCCTCAATCCTCAATCCTCAATCCTCAATTCTCAATCCTGAATCCTCAACCCTCAGCCCTCATCCTCAATCCTCAATCCTGAATCCTCAATTCTCAATCCTCAATCATCAATCCTCAATACTCACTCTTCAATCCTCAATCCTCAATCCTCAGTCCTCAATCCACAATCATCAATCCTCAATCTTCAATACTCAATCCTCAATCCTCAATCCTCAATCCTCAATTCTCAATCCGCAATCCTCAGTCCTCAGTCCTCAAACCTCAGTCCTCAAACCTCAGCCATCATCCTCAATCGTCAATCCTCGTTCCTCAATCCTCAATCCTCAATCTTCAATCCTCCATACTCAATCCTCAATCCTCAATCCTCAATCCTCAATCCTCAATACTCAATCTTCAATCCTCAATCCTCAATCCTCAATCCTCAATCCTCAATCCTCAGTCATCAATCCTCAATCTTCAATACGCAATCGTCAATCCTCAGTCCTCAATCCTCAATCCTCAATCATTAATGCTCAATCCTCAACCCTCAATCCTCAATCCTCAACCTTCAATCATCAATACTCAATCTTCAATGCTCAATCCTCAATCCTCAATCCTCAATCCTCAATCCTCAATATTCAATACACAACCCTCAAACATCAATCCTCAATACTCAATCTTCAATCCTCAATCCTCAATCCTCAATCATCAATCCTCAATCCTCAATCCACAGTCATCAATCCTCAATCTTCAATACTCAGTCCTCAATCATAAATCCTCAATCCTCAATCCACAATCCTCAATAGTCAATCTCCAATCCTCAATCCTCAATCCTCAATCCTTAATCCACAATCTTCAATCCTCAATCCTCAGTCCTCAATCATCAATACTCAATCCTCAATCCTCAATCCTCAATCCCCAACCCTCAATCCTCAGTCCTCAAACCTCAGTCCCCAATCCTCAATCATCAATCCTCAATCTTCAATACTCAATCCTCAATCCTCAATCCTCAATCCTCAACACTCAACCATCAATCCTCAATTCTCAATACTCAATAGAATATCCTGAATTCTCAGTAGTCAATACTTAAACCTCAATCCTCAACCCTCAACCCTCATCCTCCATCCTCAATCCGCAATCCTCAAACCTCAATCTTCAATCCTCAATACTCAATCTTCGATCCTCAATCCTCAACCCTCAATCCTCAATCCTCAGTCATGAATACTCAATCTTCAATTCTCAATCCTCAATCCTCAATCCTCAATCCTCAATCCTCAATCCTCAATCCTCAATACTCAACCATCAATCCTCAATTCTCAAAACTCAGTAGAATATCCTGAATTCTCAGTATTCAATACTCAAACCTCAACCGTCAACACTCAGCCCTCATCCTCCATCCTCAATCCTCAATCCCCAAACCTCAATCTTCAATCCTCAATACTCAATCTTCGATTCTCAATCCACAATCCTCAACCCTCAATCCCAATCCTCAATCTTCAATCCTCAATCCTCAATCCTCAATCCTCAATCCTCAATCCTCAATCATTAATCCTCAATCCTCAACCCTCAATCCTCAATCCTCAACCTTCAATCATCAATACTCAATCTTCAATACTCAATCCTCAATCCTCAATCCTCAATCCTCAACCCTCAATCCTCAATATTCAATACACAACCCTCAAACATCAATCCTCAATACTCAATCTTCAATCCTCAATCCTCAATCATCAATCCTCAATCCTCAATCCTCAGTCATCAATCCTCAATCTTCAATACACAATCCTCAATCATAAATCCTCAATCCTCAATCCTCAATCCTCATTCCTCAATCCTCAATCCTCAACCCTCAGTCCTCATCCTCAATTCTCAATTCTTAATCCTCAATCCTCAATCCTCAATCTTCAATCCTCAATAATCAACCCTCAATACTCAGTCTTCAATCCTCAATCCTCAATCCTCAATCCTCAGTCCGCAATCCTCAATCATCAATCCTCAATCTTCAATACTCAATCCTCAATACTCAATTCTCTATCCTCAATCCTCAGTCCTCAGTCCTCAAACCTCAATCCTCAACCCTCAGCCCTCATTCTCTATCCTCAATGCTGAATCCTCAGTCCTCAATCTTCAATCCTCAATACTCAGTCTTCAATCATCAATCCTCAATCCACAATACTCAATCCTCAATCCTCAGTCATCAATCCTCAATCCTCAATCATCAACCTTCAATCCTCAATACTCAATCTTCAATCCTCAATACTCAATCCACAATAGTCAATTCTCATTCTACAATCCTCAATACCCAATTCTCAATACTCAATCCTCAATCCTCCATCCTCAATTCTCAATCCTCAATCCTCTGTCCTCAGTCCTCAAACCTCAACCCTCAACCCTCAGCCCTCATCCTCAATCCTCAATCCTGAATACTCAAACCTCAATCTTCAATCTCCAATACTCAGCCTTCAATCCCCAATACTCAGTCTTCAATCAACAGTCCTCTATCCTCAATCCTCAGTCCTCAATCCTCAATCATCAATCCTCAATCTTCAATACTCAATCCTCAATCCTCAATCCTCAACCCTCAGCCCTCATCCTCAATCCTCAATCCTGAATCCTCAAACCTCAATCTTCAATCCTCAGTACTCAGTCTTCAATCCTCAATCCTCAATCCTCAATCCTCAATCCTCAATCCTCAATACTCAATCTTCAACCCTCAATCCTCAATCCTCAATCCTCAACCCTCAGCCCTCATCCTCAATCCTCAATTCTGAATCCTCAATCCTCAATATTCAATCCTCAATACTCAGTCTTCAATCCTCAACCCTCAGTCCTCAACCCTCAGTCCTCAATCCACAATCATCAATCCTCAACACTCAATCTTCAATCCTCAATCCTCAATCCTCAATACTCAATCTTCAATCCTCAATCCTCAATCCTCAATCCTCAATCCTCAACCCTCAGCCCTCATACTCAATCCTCAATCCTGAATCCTCAATCCTCAATGTTCAATCCTCAATCCTCAGCCTTCAATCATCAATCCTCAATACTCAATCCTCAATCCTCAATCCTGAATCATCAATCCACAATCCTCAATCATCAACCTTCAATCCTCAATACTCAATCTTCAATCCTCAATACTCAATCCTCAATATTCAACACACAACCATCAACGATCAATTCTCAATACTCAACCATCAATCCTCAATTCTCAATACTCAATAGAATATCCTGAATTCTCATGATTCAATACTCAATCCGCAATATTCAATAATCAAATCTCGATCCTCAAACATCAATTCTCAACACTCAATCCTCAACACTCGGTCCTCTCTCTTCGATCCTCCATCCTCAATCCTCTATCCCCAAGCGTCAATCCTCAATCCTCAATCCTCAATCCTCAACCCTCAATCCTCAGTCCTCAAACCTCAATTCCGTATCCTCAATCCTGAATGCTCAATCTTCATCCCTCAGTCCGCAACAATCAATTGTCAATCCTCAATCCTCAATCCTCAACCCTCAATCCTCAATATTCAATACACAACCCTCAAACATCAATCCTCAATACTCAATCTTCAATCCTCAATCCTCAATCATCAATCCTCAATCCTCAATCCACAGTCATCAATCCTCAATCTTCAATACTCAATCCTCAATCATAAATCCTCAATCCTCAATCCAGAATCCTCAATAGTCAATCTCCAATCCTCTATCCTCAATCCTCAATCCTTAATCCACAATCTTCAATCCTCAATCCTCAGTCCTCAATCATCAATACTCAATCCTCAATCATCAATTCTCAATCCCCAACCCTCAAACCTCAGTCCTCAAACCTCAGTCCCCAATCCTCAATCATCAATCCTCAATCTTCAATACTCAATCCTCAATCCTCAATCCTCAATCCTCAACACTCAACCATCAATCCTCAATTCTCAATACTCAATAGAATATCCTGAATTCTCAGTATTCAATACTTAAACCTCAATCCTCAACCCTCAACCCTCATCCTCCATCCTCAATCCGCAATCCTCAAACCTCAATCTTCAATCCTCAATACTCAATCTTCGATCCTCAATCCTCAACCCTCAATCCTCAATCCTCAGTCATGAATACTCAATCTTCAATTCTCAATCCTCAATCCTCAATCATCAATCCTCAATCCTCAATACTCAACCATCAATCCTCAATTCTCAATACTCAGTAGAATATCCTGAATTCTCAGTATTCAATACTCAAACCTCAACCCTCAACACTCAGCCCTCATCCTCCATCCTCAATCCTCAATCCCCAAACCTCAATCTTCAATCCTCAATACTCAATCTTCGATTCTCAATCCACAATCCTCAACCCTCAATCCCAATCCTCAATCTTCAATCCTCAATCCTCAATCCTCAATCCTCAATCCTCAATCCTCAATCCTCAATCCTCAATCCTCAATCCCCAAACCTCAATCTTCAATCCTCAATACTCAATCTTCGATTCTCAATCCACAATCCTCAACCCTCAATCCCAATCCTCAATCTTCAATCCTCAATCCTCAATCCTCAATCCTCAATCCTCAATCCTCAATCATTAATCCTCAATCCTCAACCCTCAATCCTCAATCCTCAACCTTCAATCATCAATACTCAATCTTCAATGCTCAATCCTCAATCCTCAATCCTCAACCCTCAATCCTCAATATTCAATACACAACCCTCAAACATCAATCCTCAATACTCAATCTTCAATCCTCAATCCTCAATCATCAATCCTCAATCCTCAATCCTCAGTCATCAATCCTCAATCTTCAATACACAATCCTCAATCATAAATCCTCAATCCTCAATCCTCAATCCTCATTCCTCAATCCTCAATCCTCAACCCTCAGTCCTCATCCTCAATTCTCAATTCTTAATCCTCAATCCTCAATCCTCAATCTTCAATCCTCAATAATCAACCCTCAATACTCAGTCTTCAATCCTCAATCCTCAATCCTCAATCCTCAGTCCGCAATCCTCAATCATCAATCCTCAATCTTCAATACTCAATCCTCAATACTCAATTCTCAATCCTCAATCCTCAGTCCTCAGTCCTCAAACCTCAATCCTCAACCCTCAGCCCTCATTCTCTATCCTCAATCCTGAATCCTCAGTCCTCAATCTTCAATCCTCAATACTCAGTCTTCAATCATCAATCCTCAATCCACAATACTCAATCCTCAATCCTCAGTCATCAATCCTCAATCCTCAATCATCAACCTTCAATCCTCAATACTCAATCTTCAATCCTCAATACTCAATCCACAATAGTCAATTCTCATTCTACAATCCTCAATACCCAATCCTCAATCCTCAATCCTCAATCCTCCATCCTCAATTCTCAATCCTCAATCCTCTGTCCTCAGTCCTCAAACCTCAACCCTCAACCCTCAGCCCTCATCCTCAATCCTCAATCCTGAATACTCAAACCTCAATCTTCAATCTCCAATACTCAGCCTTCAATCCCCAATACTCAGTCTTCAATCAACAGTCCTCTATCCTCAATCCTCAGTCCTCAATCCTCAATCATCAATCCTCAATCTTCAATACTCAATCCTCAATCCTCAATCCTCAACCCTCAGCCCTCATCCTCAATCCTCAATCCTGAATCCTCAAACCTCAATCTTCAATCCTCAGTACTCAGTCTTCAATCCTCAATCCTCAATCCTCAATCCTCAATCCTCAATCCTCAATACTCAATCTTCAACCCTCAATCCTCAATCCTCAATCCTCAACCCTCAGCCCTCATCCTCAATCCTCAATTCTGAATCCTCAATCCTCAATATTCAATCCTCAATACTCAGTCTTCAATCCTCAACCCTCAGTCCTCAACCCTCAGTCCTCAATCCACAATCATCAATCCTCAACACTCAATCTTCAATCCTCAATCCTCAATCCTCAATACTCAATCTTCAATCCTCAATCCTCAATCCTCAATCCTCAATCCTCAACCCTCAGCCCTCATACTCAATCCTCAATCCTGAATCCTCAATCCTCAATGTTCAATCCTCAATACTCAGCCTTCAATCATCAATCCTCAATACTCAATCCTCAATCCTCAATCCTGAATCATCAATCCACAATCCTCAATCATCAACCTTCAATCCTCAATACTCAATCTTCAATACTCAATACTCAATCCTCAATATTCAACACACAACCATCAACGATCAATTCTCAATACTCAACCATCAATCCTCAATTCTCAATACTCAATAGAATATCCTGAATTCTCATAATTCAATACTCAATCCGCAATATTCAATAATCAAATCTCGATCCTCAAACATCAATTCTCAACACTCAATCCTCAACACTCGGTCCTCTCTCTTCGATCCTCCATCCTCAATCCTCTATCCCCAAGCGTCAATCCTCAATCCTCAATCCTCAATCCTCAACCCTCAATCCTCAGTCCTCAAACCTCAATTCCGTATCCTCAATCCTGAATGCTCAATCTTCATCCCTCAGTCCGCAACAATCAATTGTCAATCCTCAATCCTCAATCCTCAACCCTCAATCCTCAATATTCAATACACAACCCTCAAACATCAATCCTCAATACTCAATCTTCAATCCTCAATCCTCAATCATCAATCCTCAATCCTCAATCCACAGTCATCAATCCTCAATCTTCAATACTCAATCCTCAATCATAAATCCTCAATCCTCAATCCAGAATCCTCAATAGTCAATCTCCAATCCTCTATCCTCAATCCTCAATCCTTAATCCACAATCATCAATCCTCAATCCTCAGTCCTCAATCTTCAATACTCAATCCTCAATCCTCAATCCTCAATCCTCAACACTCAACCATCAATCCTCAATTCTCAATACTCAATAGAATATCCTGAATTCTCAGTATTCAATACTTAAACCTCAATCCTCAACCCTCAACCCTCATCCTCCATCCTCAATCCGCAATCCTCAAACCTCAATCTTCAATCCTCAATACTCAATCTTCGATCCTCAATCCTCAACCCTCAATCCTCAATCCTCAGTCATGAATACTCAATCTTCAATTCTCAATCCTCAATCCTCAATCATCAATCCTCAATCCTCAATACTCAACTATCAATCCTCAATTCTCAATACTCAGTAGAATATCCTGAATTCTCAGTATTCAATACTCAAACCTCAACCCTCAACACTCAGCCCTCATCCTCCATCCTCAATCCTCAATCCCCAAACCTCAATCTTCAATCCTCAATACTCAATCTTCGATTCTCAATCCACAATCCTCAACCCTCAATCCCAATCCTCAATCTTCAATCCTCAATCCTCAATCCTCAATCCTCAATCCTCAATCCTCAATCATTAATCCTCAATCCTCATCCCTCAATCCTCAATCCTCAACCTTCAATCATCAATACTCAATCTTCAATGCTCAATCCTCAATCTTCAATACTCAATCCTCAATCCTCAATCCTCAACCCTCAGCCCTCATCCTCAATCCTCAATCCTGAATCCTCAAATCTCAATCTTCAATCCTCAGTACTCAGTCTTCAATCCTCAATCCTCAATCCTCAATCCTCAATCCTCAATCCTCAATTCTCAATCCTCAATCCTCAACCCTCAGCCCTCATCCTCAATCCTCAATCCTGAATCCTCAATTCTCAATCCTCAATCATCAATCCTCAATACTCACTCTTCAATCCTCAATCCTCAATCCTCAGTCCTCAATCCACAATCATCAATCCTCAATCTTCAATACTCAATCCTCAACCCTCAATCCTCAATCCTCAATTCTCAATCCGCAATCCTCAGTCCTCAGTCCTCAAACCTCAGTCCTCAAACCTCAGCCATCATCCTCAATCGTCAATCCTCGTTCCTCAATCCTCAATCCTCAATCTTCAAGCCTCCATACTCAATCCTCAATCCTCAATCCTCAATCCTCAATACTCAATCTTCAATCCTCAATCCTCAATCCTCAATCCTCAATCCTCAATCCTCAGTCATCAATCCTCAATCTTCAATACGCAATCGTCAATCCTCAGTCCTCAATTCTCAATCCTCAACCCTCGTTCCTCAAACCTCAATCCTCAGCCCTCAGTCCTCATCCTCAATTCTCAATTCTCAATCCTCAAACCTCAATCTTCAATCCTCAATACTCAATCCTCAATCCTCAATACTCAACCATCAATCCTCAATTCTCAATACTCAGTAGAATATCCTGAATTCTCAGTATTCAATACTCAAACCTCAACCCTCAACACTCAGCCCTCATCCTCCATCCTCAATCCTCAATCCTCAAACCTCAATCTTCAATCCTCAATACTCAATCTTCGATTCTCAATCCACAATCCTCAACCCTCAATCCCAATCCTCAATCTTCAATCCTCAATCCTCAATCCTCAATCCTCAATCCTCAATCCTCAATCATTAATCCTCAATCCTCAACCCTCAATCCTCAATCCTCAACCTTCAATCATCAATACTCAATCTTCAATGCTCAATCCTCAATCCTAAATCCTCAATCCTCAATCCTCAATATTCAATACACAACCCTCAAACATCAATCCTCAATACTCAATCATCAATCCTCAATTCTCAATACTCAATAGAATATCCTGAATTCTCTGTTTTCAATACTCAATCCTCAATCTTCAATCTTCAAGTCTCCATCCACAGACATCAATTCGCATCACTCAAAACTCAACACTCTGTCCTCAATCTTCAATCCTCAATCCTCAATCCTCAATCCTCAATTCTCAATCCTCCATCCTCAATTCTCAATCCTCAATCCTCAGTCCTCAGTCCTCAAACCTCAATCCTCAACCCTCAGCCCTCATTCTCTATCCTCAATCCTGAATCCTCAGTCCTCAATCTTCAATCCTCAATACTCAGTCTTCAATCATCAATCCTCAATCCTCAATACTCAATCCTCAATCGTCAGTCATCAATCCTCAATCCTCAATCATCAACCTTCAATCCTCAATACTCAATCTTCAATCCTCAATACTCAATCCACAATAGTCAATTCTCATTCTTCAATCCTCAATACCCAATCCTCAATCCTCAATCCTCAATCCTCCATCCTCAATTCTCAATCCTGAATACTCAAACCTCAATCTTCAATCTCCAATACTCAGCCTTCAATCCCCAATACTCAGTCTTCAATCCACAATCCTCTATCCTCAATCCTCAGTCCTCAATCCTCAATCATCTATCCTCAATCTTCAATACTCAATCCTCAATCCTCAATCCTCAACCCTCAGCCCTCATCCTCAATCCTCAATCCTGAATCCTCAAACCTCAATATTCAATCCTCAGTACTCAGTCTTCAATCCTCAATCCTCAATCCTCAATCCTCAATCCTCAATCCTCAATTCTCAATCCTCAATCCTCAACCCTCAGCCCTCATCCTCAATCCTCAATCCTGAATCCTCAGTACTCAATCCTCAATCCTCAATCCTCAATCCTCAATTCTCAATCCGCAATCCTCAGTCCTCAGTCCTCAAACCTCAGTTCTCAAACCTCGGCCATCATCCTCAATCGTCAATCCTCGTTCCTCAATCCTCAATCCTCAATCTTCAATCCTCCATACTCAATCTTCAATCCTCAATCCTCAATCATCAATCCTCAATCCTCAATCCTCAGTCATCAATCCTCAATCTTCAATACTCAATCCTCAATCATCAATCCTCAATCCCCAATCCTCAATCCTCATTCCTCAAACCTCAATCCTCAACCCTCAGTCCTCATTCTCAATTTTCAATTCTTAATCCTCAATCCTCAATCCTCAATCTTCAATCCTCAAAATTCAATCCTCAATATTCAGTCTTCAATCCTCAATCCTCTATCCTCAATCCTCAGTCCGCAATCCTCAACATTCAATCCTCAATCTTCAATACTCAATCCTCAATACTCAATCCTCAATCCTCAGTCCTCAATACTCAACATTCAATCCTCCATACTCAATCTTCAATCCTCAATCCTCAATCATCAATCCTCAATCCTCAATCCTCAGTCATCAATCCTCAATCTTCAATACTCAATCCTCAATCCTCAATCCTCAATCCTCAACCCTCAGGCCTCAATCCACAATCATCAATCCTCAATCTTCAATACACAATCCTCAATCCTCAATCCTAAATCCTCAAAACTCAATCTTCAATCCTCAATCCTCAATCCTCAATCCTCAACCCTCAGCCCTCATCCTCAATCCTCAATCCTGAATGCTCAATCCTCAATCTTCAATCCTCAATACTCAGTCTTCAATCCTCAATCCTCAATCCTCAATCCTCATTCCTCAAACCTCAATCCTCAACCCTCAGTCCTCATCCTCAATTTTCAATTCTTAATCCTCAATCCTCAATCCTCAATCTTCAATCCTCAAAATTCAATCCTCAATATTCAGTCTTCAATCCTCAATCCTCTATCCTCAATCCTCAGTCCGCAATCCTCAACATTCAATCCTCAATCTTCAATACTCAATCCTCAATACTCAATCCTCAATCCTCAGTCCTCAATACTCAACCTTCAATCCTCCATACTCAATCTTCAATCCTCAATCCTCAATCATCAATCCTCAATCCTCAATCCTCAGTCATCAATCCTCAATCTTCAATACTCAATCCTCAATCCTCAATCCTCAATCCTCAATCCTCAGGCCTCAATCCACAATCATCAATCCTCAATCTTCAATACACAATCCTCAATCCTCAATCCTAAATCCTCAAAACTCAATCTTAAATCCTCAATCCTCAATCCTCAATCCTCAACCCTCAGCCCTCATCCTCAATCCTCAATCCTGAATGCTCAACCCTGAATCTTCAATCCTCAATACTCAGTCTTCAATCCTCAATCCTCAATCCTCAATCCTCAGTCCTCAATCCACAATCATCAATCCTCAATCTTCAATACTCAATCCTCAATCGTCAATCCTCAATCCTCAATCCTCAATCCTCAGTCCTCTTCCTCAGTTCTCAATTCTTAAGCCTCAATCCTCAATCCTCAATCTTCAATCCTCAATCCTCAATCCTCAATCCCCAACCCTCAATCCTCAGTCCTCAAACCTCAGTCCCCAATCCTCAATTATCAATCCTCAATCTTCAATACTCAATCCTCAACCCTCAGTCCTCTTCCTCAGTTCTCAATTCTTAAGCCTCAATCCTCAATCCTCAATCTTCAATCCTCAATCCTCAATCCTCAATCCCCAACCCTCAATCCTCAGTCCTCAAACCTCAGTCCCCAATCCTCAATTATCAATCCTCAATCTTCAATACTCAATCCTCAATCCTCAATCCTCAATCCTCAACACTCAACCATCAATCCTCAATTCTCAATACTCAATAGAATATCCTGAATTCTCAGTATTCAATACTTAAACCTCAATCCTCAACCCTCAACACTCATCCTCCATCCTCAATCCGCAATCCTCAAACCTCAATCTTCAATCCTCAATACTCAATCTTCGATCCTCAATCCTCAACCCTCAATCCTCAATCCTCAGTCGTGAATACTCAATCTTCAATTCTCAATCCTCAATCCTCAATCCTCAATCCTCAATCCTCAATATTCAACCATCAATCCTCAATTCTCAATACTCAGTAGAATATCCTGAATTCTCAGTATTCAATACTCAAACCTCAACCCTCAACACTCAGCCCTCATCCTCCATCCTCAATCCTCAATCCCCAAACCTCAATCTTCAATCCTCAATACTCAATCTTCATTCCTCAATACTCAATCCACAATAGTCAATTCTCATTCTACAATCCTCAATACCCAATCCTCAATCCTCAATCCTCAATCCTCCATCCTCAAATCTCAATCCTCAATCCTCTGTCCTCAGTCCTCAAACCTCAACCCTCAACCCTCAGCCCTCAACCTCAATCCTCAATCCTGAATACTCAAACCTCAATCTTCAATCTCCAATACTCAGCCTTCAATCCCCAATACTCAGTCTTCAATCCACAATCCTCTATCCTCAATCCTCAATCCTCAATCCTCAACTCTCAGCCCTCATCCTCAATCCTCAATCCTGAATCCTCAAACCTCAATCTTCAATCCTCAGTACTCAGTCTTCAATCCTCAATCCTCAATCCTCAATCCTCAATCCTCAATCCTCAATTCTCAATCCTCAATCCTCAACGCTCAGCCCTCATCCTCAATCCTCAATCCTGAATCCTCAATTCTCAATCCTCAATCATCAATCCTCAATACTCACTCTTCAATCCTCAATCCTCAATCCTCAGTCCTCAATCCACAATCATCAATCCTCAATCTTCAATACTCAATCCTCAATCCTCAATCCTCAATCCTCAATTCTCAATCCGCAATCCTCAGTCCTCAGTACTCAAACCTCAGTCCTCAAACCTCAACCATCATCCTCAATCGTCAATCCTCGTTCCTCAATCCTCAATCCTCAATCTTCAATCCTCCATACTCAATCCTCAATCCTCAATTCTCAATCCTCAATACTCAATCTTCAATCCTCAATCCTCAATCCTCAATCCTCAATCCTCAATCCTCAGTCATCAATCCTCAATCTTCAATACGCAATCGTCGATCCTCAGTCCTCAATTCTCAATCCTCAATCCTCGTTCCTCAAACGTCAATCCTCAACCCTCAGTCCTCATCCTCAATTCTCAATTCTCAATCCTCAAACCTCAATCCTCAATCCTCAATACTCAATCCTCAATCCTCAATACTCAACCATCAATCCTCAATTCTCAATACTCAGTAGAATATCCTGAATTCTCAGTATTCAATACTCAAACCTCAACCCTCAACACTCAGCCCTCATCCTCCATCCTCAAGCCTAAATCCTCAAACCTCAATCTTCAATCCTCAATACTCAATCTTCGATTCTCAATCCACAATCCTCAACCCTCAATCCCAATCCTCAATCTTCACTCCTCAATCCTCAATCCTCAATCCTCAATCCTCAGTTCTCAATCCTCAATCCTCAACCCTCAGCCCTCATCCTCAATCCTCAATCCTCAATCCTGAATCCTCAATTCTCAATCCTCAATCATCAATCCTCAATACTCGCTCTTCAATCCTCAATCCTCAATCCTCAGTCCTCAATCCACAATCATCAATCCTCAATCTTCAATACTCAATCCTCAATCCTCAATCCTCAATCCTCAATTCTCAATCCGCAATCCTCAGTCCTCAGTCCTCAAACCTCAGTCCTCAAACCTCAGCCATCATCCTCAATCGTCAATCCTCGTTCCTCGATCCTCAATCCTCAATCTTCAATCCTCCATACTCAATCTTCAATCCTCAATCCTCAATCATCAATCCTCAATCCTCAATCCTCAGTCATCAATCCTCAATCTTCAATCCTCAATCCTCAATCCTCAATCCTCAACCCTCAGCCCTCATCCTCAATCCTCAATCCTGAATGCTCAATCCTCAATCTTCAATCCTCAATACTCATTCTTCAATCCTCAATCCTCAGACCTCAATCCTCAGTCCTCAATCCACAATCATCAATCCTCAATCTTCAATACTCAATCCTCAAACCTCAATCCTCAATCCACAATACTCAATCTTCAATCCTCAATCCTCAGTCCTCAATCCTCAACCCTCAGCCCTCAGCCCTCATCCTCAATCCTCAATCCTGAATCCTCAATCCTCAATGTTCAATCCTCAATACTCAGTCTTCAATCATCAATCCTCAATACTCAATCCTCAATCCTCAATCCTGAATCATCAATCCACAATCCTCAATCATCAACCTTCAATCCTCAATACTCAATCTTCAATCCTCAATACTCAATCCTCAATATTCAACACACAACCATCAACCATCAATTCTCAATACTCAACCATCAATCCTCAATTCTCAATACTCAATAGAATATCCTGAATTCTCATGATTCAATACTCAATCCGCAATATTCAATAATCAAATCTCGATCCTCAAACATCAATTCTCAACACTCAATCCTCAACACTCGGTCCTCTCTCTTCGATCCTCCATCCTCAATCCTCTATCCCCAAGCGTCAATACTCAATCCCCAATCCTCAATCTTCAATCCTCAATCCTCAATCCTCAAGCCTCAATCCTCAATCCTCAATCTTCAATCCTGAATACTCAATCTTCAATCCTCAAGCCTCAATCCTCAATCCTCAATCCTCAATCCTCAGACATCAATCCTCAATCTTCAATAATCAATCGTCAATCGTCAATCCTCATTCCTCAATTCTCAATCCTCAATCCTCGTTCCTCAAACCTCAACCCTCAACCCTCAGTCCTCATACTCAATTCTCAATTCTCAATCCTCAAACCTCAATCCTCAATCCTCAATCTTCAATCATCAATACTCAATCTTCAATGCTCGATCCTCAATCCTCAATCCTCAATCTTCAATCATCAATAATCAATCCTCAATTCTCGATTCTTAATCCTCAATCCTCAATCCTCAATCTTCAATCCTCAATAATCAATCCTCAATACTCAGTCTTCAATCCTCAATCCTCAATCCTCAATCCTCAGTCCTCAATCCTCAATCATCAATCCTCAATCTTCAATACTCAATCCTCAATCCTCAATTCTCAATCCTCAATACTCAATCTTCAATCCTCAATCCTCAATCCTCAATCCTCAATGCTCAATCCTCAGTCATCAATCCTCAATCTTCAATACGCAATCTTCAATACTCAATCCTCAATCCTCAATCCTCAACCCTCAGCCCTCATCCTCAATCCTCAATCCTGAATCCTCAAACCTCAATCTTCAATCCTCAGTACTCAGTCTTTAATCCCCAATCCTCAATCCTCAATCCTCAATCCTCAATCCTCAGTTCTCAATCCTCAATCCTCAACCCTCAGCCCTCATCCTCAATCCTCAATCCTCAATCCTGAATACTCAATTCTCAATCCTCAATCATCAATCCTCAATACTCGCTCTTCAATCCTCAATCCTCAATCCTCAGTCCTCAATCCACAATCATCAATCCTCAATCTTCAATACTCAATCCTCAATCCTCAATCCTCAATCCTCAATTCTCAATCCGCAATCCTCAGTCCTCAGTCCTCAAACCTCAGTCCTCAAACCTCAGCCATCATCCTCAATTGTCAATCCTCGTTCCTCAATCCTCAATCCTCAATCTTCAATCCTCCATACTCAATCTTCAATCCTCAATCCTCAATCATCAATCCTCAATCCTCAATCCTCAGTCATCAATCCTCAATCTTCAATACTCAATCCTCAATCATCAATCCTCAATCCTCAATCCTCAACCCTCATTCCTCAAACCTCAATCCTCAACCCTCAGTCCTCATCCTCAATTTTCAATTCTTAATCCTCAATCCTCAATCCTCAATCTTCAATCCTCAAAATTCAATCCTCAATATTCAGTCTTCAATCCTCAATCCTCTATCCTCAATCCTCAGTCCTCAATACTCAACCTTCAATCCTCCATACTCAATCTTCAATCCTCAATCCTCAATCATCAATCCTCAATCCTCAATCCTCAGTCATCAATCCTCAATCTTCAATACTCAATCCTCAATCCTCAATCCTCAATCCACAATCCTCAGGCCTCAATCCACAATCATCAATCCTCAATCTTCAATACACAATCCTCAATCCTCAATCCTAAATCGTCAATACTCAATCTTCAATCCTCAATACTCAGTCTTCAATCCTCAATCCTCAGTCCTCAATCCTCAGTCCTCAATACTCAGTCATCAATCCTCAATCTTCAATACTCAATCCTCAATCCTCAATCGTCAATCCTCAATACCCAATCGTCAATCTTCAATCCTCAATCCCCAATACTCATTCCTCAATCCTCAATACTCAATCCTCAATCCTCAATCCTCAATCATCAATCCACAATCTTCAATACTCAATCCTCAATCCTCAATCCTCAATCCTCAATCCTCAATCATCCATCCTCCATCTTCAATACTCAATCCTCAATCCTCAACCCTCAATCCTCAATACTCAACCATCAATCCTCAATTCTCAATACTCAATAGAATATCCTGAAGTCTCAGGATTCAATACTCAAACCTCAACCCTCAGCCCTCAGCCCTCATCCTCCATTCTCAATCCTCTATCCTCAATCCTCAATCTTCAATCCTTAATACTCAATCTTCAATCCTCAATCCTCAATCCCCAATCCTCATTCTTCAGTACTCAATACCGAATCCTCAATCTTCAACCCTCAATCCTCAATCCTCAATCCTCAATCCTCAATCCTCAGTCCTCAGTCCTCAAACCACAGTCCTCAAACTTCAGCCACCATCCTCAATCGTCAATCCTCGTTCCTCAATCCTCAATCCTCAATCCTCAATCCTCAATAGACAATCTCCAATCCTAGATCCTCAATCACCAATCCTCAATCCTTAATCCTCAATCTTCAATCCTCAATCCTCAATACTCAGTCCTCAATACTCAATCCTCAATCCACAATCCTCAATCCCCATTCCTCAATCTTCAATCCTCAATCCTCAATCCTCAAGCCTCAATCCTCAATCCTCAATCTTCAATCCTGAATACTCAATCTTCAATCCTCAAGCCTCAATCCTCAATCCTCAATCCTCAATCGTCAGTCTTCAATCCTCAATACCCAATCTTCAATCCTCAATCCTCAATCCTCAATCCTCAATCCTCATTCTTCAATCCTCAATACCCAATCCTCAATCTTCAATCCTCAATCCCCAATACTCAATCCTTAATCCTCAATCTTCAATCCTCAATCCCCAGTCCACAATCTTCAATCCTCAATGCTCAACCCTCAATCCTCAATCCTCAGTCATCAGTCCTCAATCCTCAATCCTCAAACCTCAATCCTCAACCGTCAGTACTCGTCCTCACACCTCAATCCCGAATCCTCAGTCCTCAATCGTCAATCTTCAGCCCTCAGTCCTCAGCAATCTATTGTCAATCTTCAGTCCTCATTAGAATATCCACAATTCACAGTTTTCAGTACTCAATCCCCAATCTTCAATCTTCAAATCTCAGTCTACAAACATCAATTCGCATCACTCAACACTCAACACTCAGTCCTCAATCTACAGTCCTAAATCCTCAATCCTCAATCTTCAATCCTCAATACTCAATCTTCAACCTTCAATCCTCAATTCTAAAATCCTCAGTCCTCAATCCTCAATCACAATTCCTCAATCCCCAATCCTCAATCTTCAATCCTCAGTCCTCAATCATCAATCATCAATACTCAATGTTCAATCCTCAATACTCAACCTTCAATCCTTAACCCTCAATCCTCAATCCACAATCCTCAATCCTCAATCATCAACCTTCAACCTTCAATACTCAACCTTCAATCCTCAATTCCCAATGCTCCATCGTCAATCCTCAATCCTCAATCCTCCGTCATCAATCCTCAATCTTCAATACTCAATCCTCAATCCTCAATCCTCAATCCTCAATCCTCAATCCTCAATCCTCATTCCTCAAACGTCAATCCTCAACCCTCAGTCCTGATCCTCAATTCTCAATTCTCAATCCTCAATCCTCAATCCTCAATCCTCAGACATCAATCCTCAATCTTCAATAATCAATCGTCAATCCTCATTCCTCAATTCTCAATCCTCAATCCTCGTTCCTCAAACCTCAACCCTCAACCCTCAGTCCTCATACTCAATTCTCAATTCTCAATCCTCAAACCTCAATCCTCAATCCTCAATCTTCAATCACCAATACTCAATCTTCAATCATCAATAATCAATCCTCAATACTCAGTCTTCAATCCTCAATCCTCAATCCTCAATCCTCAGTCCGCAATCCTCAATCATCAATCCTCAATCTTCAATACTAAATCCTCAATCCTCAATCCTCAATCCTCAATCCTCAATACTAAACCTTCAATCCTCCATACTCAATCTTCAATCCTCAATCCTCAATCATCAATCTTCAATCCTCAATCCTCAGTCATCAATCCTCGATCTTCAATACTCAATCCTCAATCCTCAATCCTCAATCCTCAATCCTCAGTCCTCAATCCACAATCATCAACCCTCAATCTTCAATACTCAATCCTCAATCCTCAATCCTCAATCCTCAATCCTCAGTACTCGATCTTCAATCCTCAATCCTCAATCCTCAATCCTCAACCCTCATCCCTCATCCTCAATCCTCAATCCTGAATCCTCTATCCTCAATCTTCAATCCTCAATACTCAGTCTTCAATCCTCAATCCTCAATCCTCAATCCTCAATCCTCAATTCTCAATCCTCAATCCTCAACCCTCAGCCCTCATCCTCAATCCTCAATGCTGAATCCTCAAACCTCAATCTTCAGTCCTCAATACTCTGTCTTCAATCCTCAATCCTCAATCCTCAATCCTCAGTCCTCAATCCACAATCATCAATCCTCAATCTTCAATACTCAATCCTCAATCCTCAATCCTCAATCCTCAACTCTCAATCCTCAATCCTCAGTCCTCAGTCCTCAAACCTCAGTCCTCAAACCCCAGCCATCATCCTCAATCGTCAATCCTCGTTCCTCAATCCTCAATCCTCAATCTTCAATCCTCCATACTCAATCTTCAATCCTCAATCCTCAATCATCAATCCTCAATCCTCAATCCTCAGTCATCAATCCTCAATCATCAATACTCAATCCTCAATCATCAATCCTCAATCCTCAATCCTCAATCCTCATTCCTCAAACCTCAATCCTCAACCCTCAGTCCTCATCCTCAATTCTCAATTCTTAATCCTCAATCCTCAATACTCAATCTTCAATCCTCAATTCCCAATCCTCAATCATCAATCCTCAATCCTCAATCCTCAGTCATCAATCCTCAATCTTCAATACTCAATCCTCAATCCTCAATCCTCAATCCTCAATCCTCAATCCTCAATCCTCATTCCTCAAACCTCAATCCTCAACCCTCAGTCCCGATCCTCAATTCTCAATTCTCAATCCTCAATCCTCAATCCTCAATCCTCAGGCATCAATCCTCAATCTTCAATACTCAATCGTCAATCCTCAGTCCTCAATTCTCAATCCTCAATCCTCAGTCCTCAATCCTCAATCATCAATCCACAATCTTCAATACTCAATCCTCAATCCTCAATCCTCAATCCTCAATCATCAATCCTCCATCTTCAATACTCAATCCTCAATCCTCAATCCACAATCCTCAATACTCAACCATCAATCCTCAATTCACAATACTCAATAGAATATCCTGAATTCTCAGGATTCAATACTCAAACCTCAATCCTCAGCCCTCAGCCCTCATCCTCCATCCTCAATCCTCAATCCTCAATCCTCAATCTTCAATCCTCAATACTCAATCTTCAATCCTCAATCCTCAATCCTCAATCACCAATCCTCAATCCTCAATTGTCAATCGTCAGTCTTCAATACTCAATACTCAATCTGCAAACCTCAGTCCTCAATCCACAATCCTCAATCCTCATTCTTCAGTCCTCAATACCCAGTCCTCAATCTTCAACCCTCAATCCTCAATCCTCAAACCTCAATCCTCAACCGTCAGTACTCGTCCTCACACCTCAATCCCGAATCCTCAGTCCTGAATCGTCAATCTTCAGCCCTCAGTCCTCAACAATCTATTGTCAATCTTCAGTCCTCATTAGAATATCCACAATTCACAGTTTTCAGTACTCAATCCCCAATCTTCAATCTTCAAATCTCAGTCTACAAACATCAATTCGCATCACTCAACACTCAACACTCAGTCCTCAATCTACAGTCCTAAATCCTCAATCCTCAATCTTCAATCCTCAATACTCAATCTTCAACCTTCAATCCTCAATTCTAAAATCCTCTGTCCTCAATCCTCAATCACAATTCCTCAATCCCCAATCCTCAATCTTCAATCCTCAGTCCTCAATCATCAATCATCAATACTCAATGTTCAATCCTCAATACTCAACCTTCAATCCTCAGCCCTCAATCCTCAATCCACAATCCTCAATCCTCAATCATCAACCTTCAACCTTCAATACTCAACCTTCAATCCTCAATTCCCAATCCTCCATCGTCAATCCTCAATCCTCAATCCTCAATCATCAATCCTCAATCCTCAATCCTCAGTCATCAATCCTCAATCTTCAATACTCAATCCTCAATCCTCAATCCTCAATCCATAATCCTCAGGCCTCAATCCACAATCATCAATCCTCAATCTTCAATACTCAATCCTCAATCCTCAATCCTCAATCCACAATACTCAATCTTCAATCCTCAATCCTCAGTCCTCAATCCTCAACCCTCAGCCCTCAGCCCTCATCCTCAATCCTCAATCCTGAATCCTCAATCCTCAATGTTCAATCCTCAATACTCAGTCTTCAATCATCAATCCTCAATACTCAATCCTCAATCCTCAATCCTGAATCATCAATCCACAATCCTCAATCATCAACCTTCAATCCTCAATACTCAATCTTCAATCCTCAATACTCAATCCTCAATATTCAACACACAACCATCAACCATCAATTCTCAATACTCAACCATCAATCCTCAATTCTCAATACTCAATAGAATATCCTGAATTCTCATGATTCAATACTCAATCCGCAATATTCAATAATCAAATCTCGATCCTCAAACATCAATTCTCAACACTCAATCCTCAACACTCGGTCCTCTCTCTTCGATCCTCCATCCTCAATCCTCTATCCCCAAGCGTCAATCCTCAATCCCCAATCCTCAATCTTCAATCCTCAATCCCCAATCCTCAATCTTCAATACTCAATCCTCAATCCTCAATCCTCAATCCTCAATACTCAACATTCAATCCTCCATACTCAATCTTCAATCCTCAATCCTCAATCATCAATCCTCAATCCTCAATCCTCAGTCATCAACCCTCAATCTTCAATACTCAAACCTCAATACTCAATCCTCAATCCTCAATCCTCAGTCCTCAATCCCCAATCATCAATCCTCAATCTTCAATACTCAATCCTCAATCCTCAATCCCCAATCCTCAATACTCAATCTTCAATCCTCAATCCTCAATCCTCAATCCTCAACCCTCAGCCCTCATCCTCAATCCTCAATTCTGAATCCTCAATCCTCAATCTTCAATCCTCAATACTCAGTCTTCAATCCTCAACCCTCAATTCTCAATCCTCAGTCCTCAATCCACAATCATCAATCCTCAATACTCAATCTTCAATCCTCAATCCTCAAACCTCAATCCTCAACCCTCAATCCTCAGTCCTCAAACCTCAATTCCGTATCCTCAATCCTGAATGCTCAATCTTCATCCCTCAGTCCGCAACAATCAATTGTCAATCCTCAATCCTCAATAGAATATCCTCAATTCACAGTTTTCAATACTGAATCCCCAGTCTTCAATCTTCAAATCTCAATCCACAGACATCAATTCTCATCACTCAACCCTCAACACTCAGTCCTCAATCCTCAATCCTCAATCCTCAATCCTCAATCTTCAATCCTCCATACTCAATCTTCAATCCTCAATCCTCAATCATCAATCCTCAATCCTCAACCCTCAGTCATCAATCCTCAATCTTCAATACTCAATCCTCAATCATCAATCCTCAATCCTCAATCCTCAATCCTCATTCCTCAATCCTCAATCCTCAACCCTCAGTCCTCTTCCTCAGTTCTCAATTCTTAAGCCTCAATCCTCAATCCTCAATCTTCAATCCTCAATAATCAATCCTCAATACTCAGTCTTCAATCCTCAATCCTCAATCCTCAATCCTCAGTCCGCAATCCTCAATCATCAATCCTCAATCTTCAATACTCAATCCTCAATCCTCAATTCTCAATCCTCAATACTCAATCTTCAATCCTCAATCCTCAATCCTCAATCCTCAATCGTCAATCCTCAACCCTCAGCCCTCATCCTCAATCCTCAATCCTGAATCCTCTATCCTCAATCTTCAATCCTCAATACTCTGTCTTCAATCCTCAATCCTCATCCTCAATTCTCAATTCCTAATCCTCAATCCTCAATCCTCAATCCTCAATCTTCAATCCTCAATAATCAATCATCAATACTCAGTCTTCAATCCTCAATCCTCAATCCTCAATCCTCAATCCTCAATCATCAACTTTCAGCCTTCAATACTCAATCTTCAATCCTCAATTCCCAATCCTCATTCCACAATCCTCTATCCTCAATCCTCAGTCCTCAATCCTCAATCATCAATCCTCAATCTTCAATACTCAATCCTCAATCCTCAACCCTCAGCCCTCATCCTCAATCCTCAATCCTGAATCCTCAAACCTCAATCTTCAATCCTCAGTACTCAGTCTTCAATCCTCAATCCTCAATCCTCAATCCTCAATCCTCAATCCTCAATTCTCAATCCTCAATACTCAACCCTCAGCCCTCATCCTCAATCCTCAATCCTGAATCCTCAATTCTCAATCCTCAATCATCAATCCTCAATACTCACTCTTCAATCCCCAATCCTCAATCCTCAGTCCTCAATCCACAATCATCAATCCTCAATCTTCAATACTCAATCCTCAATCCTCAATCCTCAATCCTCAATTCTCAATCCGCAATCCTCAGTCCTCAGTCCTCAAACCTCAATCCTCAACCCTCAGCCCTCATTCTCTATCCTCAATCCGGAATCCTCAGTCCTCAATCTTCAATCCTCAATACTCAGTCTTCAATCATCAATCCTCAATCCTCAATACTCAATCCTCAATCCTCAGTCATCAATCCTCAATCCTCAATCATCAACATTCAATCCTCAATACTCAATCTTCAATACTCAATACTCAATCCACAATAGTCAATTCTCATTCTACAATCCTCAATACCCAATCCTCAATCCTCAATCCTCAATCCTCCATCCTCAATTCTCAATCCTCAATCCTCTGTCCTCAGTCCTCAAACCTCAACCCTCAACCCTCAGCCCTCATCCTCAATCCTCAATCCTGAATACTCAAACCTCAATCTTCAATCTCCAATACTCAGGCTTCAATCCCCAATACTCAGTCTTCAATCCACAATCCTCTATCCTCAATCCTCAGTCCTCAATCCTCAATCATCAATCCTCAATCTTCAATACTCAATCCTCAATCCTCAATCCTCAATCATCAATCCTCAATCTTCAATACTCAATCCTCAATCCTCAATCCTCAACCCTCAGCCCTCATCCTCAATCCTCAATCCTGAATCCTCAAACCTCAATCTTCAATCCTCAGTACTCAGTCTTCAATCCTCAATCCTCCATCCTCAATCCTCAATCCTCAATCCTCAACCCTCAGCCCTCATCCTCAATCCTCAATTCTGAATCCTCAATCCTCAATATTCAATCCTCAATACTCAGTCTTCAATCCTCAACCCTCAGTCCTCAACCCTCAGTCCTCAATCCACAATCATCAATCCTCAACACTCAATCTTCAATCCTCAATCCTCAATCCTCAATACTCAATCTTCAATCCTCAATCCTCAATCCTCAATCCTCAATCCTCAACCCTCAGCCCTCATACTCAATCCTCAATCCTGAATCCTCAATCCTCAATGTTCAATCCTCAATACTCAGTCTTCGATTCTCAATCCACAATCCTCAACCCTCAATCCCAATCCTCAATCTTCAATCCTCAATCCTCAATCCTCAATCCTCAATCCTCAATCCTCAATCATTAATCCTCAATCCTCATCCCTCAATCCTCAATCCTCAACCTTCAATCATCAATACTCAATCTTCAATGCTCAATCCTCAATCCTCAATCCTCAATCCTCAATCCTCAATATTCAATACACAACCCTCAAACATCAATCCTCAATACTCAATCTTCAATCCTCAATCCTCAATCATCAATCCTCAATCCTCAATCCTCAGTCATCAATCCTCAATCTTCAATACTCAATCCTCAATCATAAATCCTCAATCCTCAATCCTCAATCCTCATTCCTCAATCCTCAATCCTCAACCCTCAGTCCTCATCCTCAATTCTCAATTCTTAATCCTCAATCCTCAATCCTCAATCTTCAATCCTCAATAATCAATCCTCAATACTCAGTCTTCAATCCTCAATCCTCAATCCTCAATCCTCAACCCTCAATCCTCAATATTAAATACACAACCCTCAAACATCAATCCCCAATACTCAATCTTCAATCCTCAATCCTCAATCATCAATCCTCAATCCTCAATCCTCAGTCATCAATCCTCAATCTTCAATACACAATCCTCAATCATAAATCCTCAATCCTCAATCCTCAATCCTCATTCCTCAATCCTCAATCCTCAACCCTCAGTCCTCATCCTCAATTCTCAATTCTTAATCCTCAATCCTCAATCCTCAATCTTCAATCCTCAATAATATATCCTCAATACTCAGTCTTCAATCCTCAATCCTCAATCCTCAATCCTCAGTCCGCAATCCTCAAACCTCAATCTTCAATCCTCAATCCTCAATATTCAATACTCAACCATCAATCCTCAATTCTCAATACTCAGTAGAATATCCTGAATTCTCAGTATTCAATACTCAAACCTCAACCCTCAACACTCAGCCCTCATCCTCCATCCTCAATCCTCAATCCCCAAACCTCAACCTTCAATCCTCAATACTCAATCTTCGATTCTCAATCCACAATCCTCAACCCTCAATCCCAATCCTCAATCTTCAATCCTCAATCCTCAATCCTCAATCCTCAATCCTCAATCCTCAATCATTAATCCTCAATCCTCATCCCTCAATCCTCAATCCTCAACCTTCAATCATCAATACTCAATCTTCAATGCTCAATCCTCAATCCTCAATCCTCAATCCTCAATCCTCAATATTCAATACACAACCCTCAAACATCAATCCTCAATACTCAATCTTCAATCCTCAATCGTCAATTATCAATCCTCAATCCTCAAACCTCAGTCATCAATCCTCAATCTTCAATACTCAATCCTCAATCATAAATCCTCAATCCTCAATCCTCAATCCTCATTCCTCAATCCTCAATCCTCAACCCTCAGGACTCATCCTCAATCCTCAATTCTTAATCCTCAATCCTCAATCCTCAATCTTCAATCCTCAATAATCAATCCTCAATACTCAGTCTTCAATCCTCAATCCTCAATCCTCAATCCTCAACCCTCAATCCTCAATATTAAATACACAACCCTCAAACATCAATCCCCAATACTCAATCTTCAATCCTCAATCCTCAATCATCAATCCTCAATCCTCAATCCTCAGTCATCAATCCTCAATCTTCAATACACAATCCTCAATCATAAATCCTCAATCCTCAATCCTCAATCCTCATTCCTCAATCCTCAATCCTCAACCCTCAGTCCTCATCCTCAATTCTCAATTCTTAATCCTCAATCCTCAATCCTCAATCTTCAATCCCCAATAATATATCCTCAATACTCAGTCTTCAATCCTCAATCCTCAATCCTCAACCCTCAGTCCGCAATCCTCAATCATCAATCCTCAATCTTCAATACTCAATCCTCAATACTCAATTCTCAATCCTCAATACTCAATCTTCAATCCTCAATCCTCAATCCTCAATCCTCAATCCTCAATCCTCAGTCATCAATCCTCAATCTTCAATACGCAATCGTCAATCCTCAGTCCTCAATTCTCAATCCTCAATCCTCGTTCCTCAAACCTCAATCCTCAACCCTCAGTCCTCATCCTCAATTCTCAATTCTCAATCCTCAAACCTCAATCTTCAATCCTCAATACTCAATCCTCAATCCTCAATACTCAACCATCAATCCTCGATTCTCAATACTCAGTAGAATATCCTGAATTCTCAGTATTCAATACTCAAACCTCAACCCTCAACACTCAGCCCTCATCCTCCATCCTCAATCCTCAATCCTCAAACCTCAATCTTCAATCCTCAATCCTCAATATTCAATACACAACCCTCAAACATCAATCCTCAATACTCAATCATCAATCCTCAATTCTCAATACTCAATAGAATATCCTGAATTCTCTGTTTTCAATACTCAATCCTCAATCTTCAATCTTCAAGTCTCCATCCACAGACATCAATTCGCATCACTCAAAACTCAACACTCTGACCTCAATCTTCAATCCTCAATCCTCAATCCTCAATCCTCAATTCTCAATCCTCCATCCTCAATTCTCAATCCTCAATCCTCAGTCCTCAGTCCTCAAACCTCAATCCTCAACCCTCAGCCCTCATTCTCTATCCTCAATCCTGAATCCTCAGTCCTCAATCTTCAATCCTCAATACTCAGTCTTCAATCATCAATCCTCAATCCTCAATACTCAATCCTCAATCCTCAGTCATCAATCCTCAATCCTCAATCATCAACCTTCAATCCTCAATACTCAATCTTCAATACTCAATACTCAATCCACAATAGTCAATTCTCATTCTACAATCCTCAATACCCAATCCTCAATCCTCAATCCTCAATCCTCCATCCTCAATTCTCAATCCTCAATCCTCTGTCCTCAGTCCTCAAACCTCAACCCTCAACCCTCAGCCCTCATCCTCAATCCTCAATCCTGAATACTCAAACCTCAATCTTCAATCTCCAATACTCAGCCTTCAATCCCCAATACTCAGTCTTCAATCCACAATCCTCTATCCTCAATCCTCAGTCCTCAATCCTCAATCATCAATCCTCAATCTTCAATACTCAATCCTCAATCCTCAATCCTCAATCATCAATCCTCAATCTTCAATACTCAATCCTCAATCCTCAATCCTCAACCCTCAGCCCTCATCCTCAATCCTCAATCCTGAATCCTCAAACCTCAATCTTCAATCCTCAGTACTCAGTCTTCAATCCTCAATCCTCAATCCTCAATCCTCAATCCTCAATCCTCAATACTCAATCTTCAACCCTCAATCCTCAATCCTCAATCCTCAACCCTCAGCCCTCATCCTCAATCCTCAATTCTGAATCCTCAATCCTCAATATTCAATCCTCAATACTCAGTCTTCAATCCTCAACCCTCAGTCCTCAACCCTCAGTCCTCAATCCACAATCATCAATCCTCAACACTCAATCTTCAATCCTCAATCCTCAATCCTCAATACTCAATCTTCAATCCTCAATCCTCAATCCTCAATCCTCAATCCTCAACCCTCAGCCCTCATACTCAATCCTCAATCCTGAATCCTCAATCCTCAATGTTCAATCCTCAATACTCAGTCTTCAATCATCAATCCTCAATACTCAATCCTCAATCCTCAATCCTGAATCATCAATCCACAATCCTCAATCATCAACCTTCAATCCTCAATACTCAATCTTCAATCCTCAATCCTCAATCCTCAATCCTCAACCCTCAGCCCTCATCCTCAATCCTCAATTCTGAATCCTCAATCCTCAATCTTCAATCCTCAACACTCAGTCTTCAATCCTCAACCCTCAGTCCTCAACCGTCAGTCCTCAATCCACAATCATCAATCCTCAACACTCAATCTTCAATCCTCAATCCTCAATCCTCAATACTCAATCTTCAATCCTCAATCCTCAATCCTCAATCCTCAATCCTCAACCCTCAGCCCTCATACTCAATCCTCAATCCTGAATCCTCAATCCTCAATGTTCAATCCTCAATACTCAGTCTTCAATCATCAATCCTCAATACTCAATCCTCAATCCTCAATCCTGAATCATCAATCCACAATCCTCAATCATCAACCTTCAATCCTCAATACTCAATCTTCAATCCTCAATACTCAATCCTCAATATTCAACACACAACCATCAACGATCAATTCTCAATACTCAACCATCAATCCTCAATTCTCAATACTCAATAGAATATCCTGAATTCTCATGATTCAATACTCAATCCGCAATATTCAATAATCAAATCTCGATCCTCAAACATCAATTCTCAACACTCAATCCTCAACACTCGGTCCTCTCTCTTCGATCCTCCATCCTCAATCCTCTATCCCCAAGCGTCAATCCTCAATCCTCAATCCTCAATCCTCAACCCTCAATCCTCAGTCCTCAAACCTCAATTCCGTATCCTCAATCCTGAATGCTCAATCTTCATCCCTCAGTCCGCAACAATCAATTGTCAATCCTCAATCCTCAATCCTCAACCCTCAATCCTCAATATTCAATACACAACCCTCAAACATCAATCCTCAATACTCAATCTTCAATCCTCAATCCTCAATCATCAATCCTCAATCCTCAATCCACAGTCATCAATCCTCAATCTTCAATACTCAATCCTCAATCATAAATCCTCAATCCTCAATCCAGAATCCTCAATAGTCAATCTCCAATCCTCTATCCTCAATCCTCAATCCTTAATCCACAATCTTCAATCCTCAATCCTCAGTCCTCAATCATCAATACTCAATCCTCAATCCTCAATCCTCAATCCCCAACCCTCAATCCTCAGTCCTCAAACCTCAGTCCCCAATCCTCAATCATCAATCCTCAATCTTCAATACTCAATCCTCAATCCTCAATCCTCAATCCTCAACACTCAACCATCAATCCTCAATTCTCAATACTCAATAGAATATCCTGAATTCTCAGTATTCAATACTTAAACCTCAATCCTCAACCCTCAACCCTCATCCTCCATCCTCAATCCGCAATCCTCAAACCTCAATCTTCAATCCTCAATACTCAATCTTCGATCCTCAATCCTCAACCCTCAATCCTCAATCCTCAGTCATGAATACTCAATCTTCAATTCTCAATCCTCAATCCTCAATCATCAATCTCAATCCTCAATACTCAACCATCAATCCTCAATTCTCAATACTCAGTAGAATATCCTGAATTCTCAGTATTCAATACTCAAACCTCAACCCTCAACACTCAGCCCTCATCCTCCATCCTCAATCCTCAATCCCCAAACCTCAATCTTCAATCCTCAATACTCAATCTTCGATTCTCAATCCACAATCCTCAACCCTCAATCCCAATCCTCAATCTTCAATCCTCAATCCTCAATCCTCAATCCTCAATCCTCAATCCTCAATCATTAATCCTCAATCCTCATCCCTCAATCCTCAATCCTCAACCTTCAATCATCAATACTCAATCTTCAATGCTCAATCCTCAATCCTCAATCCTCAATCCTCAAACCTCAATATTCAATACACAACCCTCAAACATCAATCCTCAATACTCAATCTTCAATCCTCAATCCTCAATCATCAATCCTCAATCCTCAATCCTCAGTCATCAATCCTCAATCTTCAATACTCAATCCTCAATCATAAATCCTCAATCCTCAATCCTCAATCCTCATTCCTCAATCCTCAATCCTCAACCCTCATTCCTCAATACTCAATCTTCAATCCTCAATCCTCAATCCTCAATCCTCAATACTCAATCTTCAATCCTCAATCCTCAATCCTCAATCCTCAACCCTCAGCCCTCATCCTCAATCCTCAATTCTGAATCCTCAATCCTCAATCTTCAATCCTCAACACTCAGTCTTCAATCCTCAACCCTCAGTCCTCAACCGTCAGTCCTCAATCCACAATCATCAATCCTCAACACTCAATCTTCAATCCTCAATCCTCAATCCGCAATACTCAATCTTCAATCCTCAATCCTCAATCCTCAATCCTCAATCCTCAACCCTCAGCCCTCATACTCAATCCTCAATCCTGAATCCTCAATCCTCAATGTTCAATCCTCAATACTCAGTCTTCAATCATCAATCCTCAATACTCAATCCTCAATCCTCAATCCTGAATCATCAATCCACAATCCTCAATCATCAACCTTCAATCCTCAATACTCAATCTTCAATCCTCAATACTCAATCCTCAATATTCAACACAAAACCATCAACGATCAATTCTCAATACTCAACCATCAATCCTCAATTCTCAATACTCAATAGAATATCCTGAATTCTCATGATTCAATACTCAATCCGCAATATTCAATAATCAAATCTCGATCCTCAAACATCAATTCTCAACACTCAATCCTCAACACTCGGTCCTCTCTCTTCGATCCTCCATCCTCAATCCTCTATCCCGAAGCGTCAATCCCCAATCCTCAATCCTTAATCCTCAATCTTCACACCACAATCCCCAGTCCACAATCTTCAATCCTCAATGCCCAATCCTCAATCCTCAATCCTCAGTCATCAGTCCTCAATCCTCAATCCTCAAACCTCAATCCTCAACCGTCAGTCCTCGTCCTCAAACCTCAATCCCGAATCCTCAATCCTGAATCGTCAATCTTCAGCCCTCAGTCCTCAAAAATCAATTGTCAATCCTCAGTCCTCATTAGAATATCCTCAATTCACAGTTTTCAGTACTCAATGCCCAATCTTCAATCTTCAAACCTCAGTCTACAAACATCAATTCGCATCACTCAACACACAACACTCAGTCCTCAATCTTCAGTCCTCAACCCTCAATCCTCAATCTTCAATCCTCAATACTCAATCTTCAATCTTCAATCCTCAATTCTCAATCCTCAGTCCTCAATCCTCAATCGCCAATCCTCAATCCCCAATCCTCAACCTTCAATCGTCAGTCCTCAATCCTCAATCATCAATACTCAATGTTCAATCCTCAATACTCAACCTTCAATCCTCAACCCTCAATCCCTAATCCACAATCCTGAATCCTCAATCATCAACCTTCAACCTTCAATACTCAATCTTCAATCCTCAATTCCCAATTCTCAATCGTCAATCCTCAATCCTCAATCCTCAGTCATCAATCTTCAATCTTCAATACTCAATCCTCAATCCTCAATCCTCAGTCCTCAATCCTCTATCCTCAATCCTCATTCTTCAAACCTCAATCCTCAACCCTCAGTCCTCATACTCAATTCTCAATCCTTAATCCTCAATTCTCAATCCTCAATCTTCAATCCTCAATAATCAATCCTCAATACACAGTCTTCAATCCTCAATCCTCAATCCTCAGTCCGCAATCCTCAATCATCAATCCTCAATCTTCAATACTAAATCCTCAATCCTCAATCCTCAATCCTCAATACTAAACCTTCAATCCTCCATACTCAATCTTCAATCCTCAATCCTCAATCATCAATCCTCAATCCTCAATCCTCAGTCATCAATCCTCAATCCTCAACCCTCAGCCCTCATCCTCAATCCTCAATGCTGAATCCTCAATCCTCAATCTTCAATCCTCAATACTCTGTCTTCAATCCTCAATCCTCAATCCTCAATCCTCAGTCCGCAATCCTCAATCATCAATCCTCAATCTTCAATGCTCAATCCTCAATCCTCAATCCTCAATCCTCAATACTCAACCTTCAATCCTCCATAATCTATCTTCAATCCTCAATCCTCAATCATCAATCCTCAATCCTCAATCCTCAGTCATCAATCCTCAATCTTCAATACTCAATCCTCAATACTCAATCCTCAATCCTCAATCCTCAGTCCTCAATCCACAATCATCAATCCTCAATCTTCAATCCTCAATCCTCAATACTCAATCTTCAATCCTCAATCCTCAATCCTCAATCCTCAACCCTCAGCCCTCATCCTCAGTCCTCAATTCTGAATCCTCAATCCTCAATCTTCAATCCTCAATCCTCAATCTTCAATCCTCAATACTCAGTCTTCAATCCTCAACCCTCAGTCCTCAATCCTCAGTCCTCAAACCTCAATCTTCAGTCCTCAATACTCAATCCTCAATCCACAATCCTCAACCCTCAATCCCAATCCTCAATCTTCAATGCTCAATCCTCAATCCTCAATCCTCAATCCTCAATCCTCAATATTCAATACACAACCCTCAAACATCAATCCTCAATACTCAATCTTCAATCCTCAATCGTCAATCATCAATCCTCAATCCTCAATCCTCAGTCATCAATCCTCAATCTTCAATACTCAATCCTCAATCATAAATCCTCAATCCTCAATCCTCAATCCTCATTCCTCAATCCTCAATCCTCAACCCTCAGGACTCATCCTCAATCCTCAATTCTTAATCCTCAATCCTCAATCCTCAATCTTCAATCCTCAATAATCAATCCTCAATACTCAGTCTTCAATCCTCAATCCTCAATCCTCAATCCTCAACCCTCAATCCTCAATATTAAATACACAACCCTCAAACATCAATCCCCAATACTCAATCTTCAATCCTCAATCCTCAATCATCAATCCTCAATCCTCAATCCTCAGTCATCAATCCTCAATCTTCAATACACAATCCTCAATCATAAATCCTCAATCCTCAATCCTCAATCCTCATTCCTCAATCCTCAATCCTCAACCCTCAGTCCTCATCCTCAATTCTCAATTCTTAATCCTCAATCCTCAATCCTCAATCTTCAATCCTCAATAATATATCCTCAATACTCAGTCTTCAATCCTCAATCCTCAATCCTCAATCCTCAGTCCGCAATCCTCAATCATCAATCCTCAATCTTCAATACTCAATCCTCAATACTCAATTCTCAATCCTCAATACTCAATCTTCAATCCTCAATCCTCAATCCTCAATCCTCAATCCTCAATCCTCAGTCATCAATCCTCAATCTTCAATACGCAATCGTCAATCCTCAGTCCTCAATTCTCAATCCTCAATCCTCGTTCCTCAAACCTCAATCCTCAACCCTCAGTCCTCATCCTCAATTCTCAATTCTCAATCCTCAAACCTCAATCTTCAATCCTCAATACTCAATCCTCAATCCTCAATACTCAACCATCAATCCTCGATTCTCAATACTCAGTAGAATATCCTGAATTCTCAGTATTCAATACTCAAACCTCAACCCTCAACACTCAGCCCTCATCCTCCATCCTCAATCCTCAATCCTCAAACCTCAATCTTCAATCCTCAATCCTCAATATTCAATACACAACCCTCAAACATCAATCCTCAATACTCAATCATCAATCCTCAATTCTCAATACTCAATAGAATATCCTGAATTCTCTGTTTTCAATACTCAATCCTCAATCTTCAATCTTCAAGTCTCCATCCACAGACATCAATTCGCATCACTCAAAACTCAACACTCTGACCTCAATCTTCAATCCTCAATCCTCAATCCTCAATCCTCAATTCTCAATCCTCCATCCTCAATTCTCAATCCTCAATCCTCAGTCCTCAGTCCTCAAACCTCAATCCTCAACCCTCAGCCCTCATTCTCTATCCTCAATCCTGAATCCTCAGTCCTCAATCTTCAATCCTCAATACTCAGTCTTCAATCATCAATCCTCAATCCTCAATACTCAATCCTCAATCCTCAGTCATCAATCCTCAATCCTCAATCATCAACCTTCAATCCTCAATACTCAATCTTCAATACTCAATACTCAATCCACAATAGTCAATTCTCATTCTACAATCCTCAATACCCAATCCTCAATCCTCAATCCTCAATCCTCCATCCTCAATTCTCAATCCTCAATCCTCTGTCCTCAGTCCTCAAACCTCAACCCTCAACCCTCAGCCCTCATCCTCAATCCTCAATCCTGAATACTCAAACCTCAATCTTCAATCTCCAATACTCAGCCTTCAATCCCCAATACTCAGTCTTCAATCCACAATCCTCTATCCTCAATCCTCAGTCCTCAATCCTCAATCATCAATCCTCAATCTTCAATACTCAATCCTCAATCCTCAATCCTTAATCATCAATCCTCAATCTTCAATACTCAATCCTCAATCCTCAATCCTCAACCCTCAGCCCTCATCCTCAATCCTCAATCCTGAATCCTCAAACCTCAATCTTCAATCCTCAGTACTCAGTCTTCAATCCTCAATCCTCAATCCTCAATCCTCAATCCTCAATCCTCAATACTCAATCTTCAACCCTCAATCCTCAATCCTCAATCCTCAACCCTCAGCCCTCATCCTCAATCCTCAATTCTGAATCCTCAATCCTCAATATTCAATCCTCAATACTCAGTCTTCAATCCTCAACCCTCAGTCCTCATACTCAATCCTCAATCCTGAATCCTCAATCCTCAATGTTCAATCCTCAATACTCAGTCTTCGATTCTCAATCCACAATCCTCAACCCTCAATCCCAATCCTCAATCTTCAATCCTCAATCCTCAATCCTCAATCCTCAATCCTCAATCCTCAATCATTAATCCTCAATCCTCATCCCTCAATCCTCAATCCTCAACCTTCAATCATCAATACTCAATCTTCAATGCTCAATCCTCAATCCTCAATCCTCAATACTCAATCCTCAATATTCAATACACAACCCTCAAACATCAATCCTCAATACTCAATCTTCAATCCTCAATCCTCAATCATCAATCCTCAATCCTCAATCCTCAGTCATCAATCCTCAATCTTCAATACTCAATCCTCAATCATAAATCCTCAATCCTCAATCCTCAATCCTCATTCCTCAATCCTCAATCCTCAACCCTCAGTCCTCATCCTCAATTCTCAATTCTTAATCCTCAATCCTCAATCCTCAATCTTCAATCCTCAATAATCAATCCTCAATACTCAGTCTTCAATCCTCAATCCTCAATCCTCAATCCTCAACCCTCAATCCTCAATATTAAATACACAACCCTCAAACATCAATCCCCAATACTCAATCTTCAATCCTCAATCCTCAATCATCAATCCTCAATCCTCAATCCTCAGTCATCAATCCTCAATCTTCAATACACAATCCTCAATCATAAATCCTCAATCCTCAATCCTCAATCCTCATTCCTCAATCCTCAATCCTCAACCCTCAGTCCTCATCCTCAATTCTCAATTCTTAATCCTCAATCCTCAATCCTCAATCTTCAATCCTCAATAATATATCCTCAATACTCAGTCTTCAATCCTCAATCCTCAATCCTCAATCCTCAGTCCGCAATCCTCAAACCTCAATCTTCAATCCTCAATCCTCAATATTCAATACTCAACCATCAATCCTCAATTCTCAATACTCAGTAGAATATCCTGAATTCTCAGTATTCAATACTCAAACCTCAACCCTCAACACTCAGCCCTCATCCTCCATCCTCAATCCTCAATCCCCAAACCTCAATCTTCAATCCTCAATACTCAATCTTCGATTCTCAATCCACAATCCTCAACCCTCAATCCCAATCCTCAATCTTCAATCCTCAATCCTCAATCCTCAATCCTCAATCCTCAATCCTCAATCATTAATCCTCAATCCTCATCCCTCAATCCTCAATCCTCAACCTTCAATCATCAATACTCAATCTTCAATGCTCAATCCTCAATCCTCAATCCTCAATCCTCAATCCTCAATATTCAATACACAACCCTCAAACATCAATCCTCAATACTCAATCTTCAATCCTCAATCGTCAATTATCAATCCTCAATCCTCAAACCTCAGTCATCAATCCTCAATCTTCAATACTCAATCCTCAATCATAAATCCTCAATCCTCAATCCTCAATCCTCAATCCTCAACCCTCAGCCCTCATACTCAATCCTCAATCCTGAATCCTCAATCCTCAATATTCAATCCTCAATACTCAGTCTTCAATCCTCAACCCTCAGTCCTCAACCCTCAGTCCTCAATCCACAATCATCAATCCTCAACACTCAATCTTCAATCCTCAATCCTCAATCCTCAATACTCAATCTTCAATCCTCAATCCTCAATCCTCAATCCTCAATCCTCAACCCTCAGCCCTCATACTCAATCCTCAATCCTGAATCCTCAATCCTCAATGTTCAATCCTCAATACTCAGTCTTCAATCATCAATCCTCAATACTCAATCCTCAATCCTCAATCCTGAATCATCAATCCACAATCCTCAATCATCAACCTTCAATCCTCAATACTCAATCTTCAATCCTCAATCCTCAATCCTCAATCCTCAACCCTCAGCCCTCATCCTCAATCCTCAATTCTGAATCCTCAATCCTCAATCTTCAATCCTCAACACTCAGTCTTCAATCCTCAACCCTCAGTCCTCAACCGTCAGTCCTCAATCCACAATCATCAATCCTCAACACTCAATCTTCAATCCTCAATCCTCAATCCTCAATACTCAATCGTCAATCCTCAATCCTCAATCCTCAATCCTCAATCCTCAACCCTCAGCCCTCATACTCAATCCTCAATCCTGAATCCTCAATCCTCAATGTTCAATCCTCAATACTCAGTCTTCAATCATCAATCCTCAATACTCAATCCTCAATCCTCAATCCTGAATCATCAATCCACAATCCTCAATCATCAACCTTCAATCCTCAATACTCAATCTTCAATCCTCAATACTCAATCCTCAATATTCAACACACAACCATCAACGATCAATTCTCAATACTCAACCATCAATCCTCAATTCTCAATACTCAATAGAATATCCTGAATTCTCATGATTCAATACTCAATCCGCAATATTCAATAATCAAATCTCGATCCTCAAACATCAATTCTCAACACTCAATCCTCAACACTCGGTCCTCTCTCTTCGATCCTCCATCCTCAATCCTCTATCCCCAAGCGTCAATCCTCAATCCTCAATCCTCAATCCTCAACCCTCAATCCTCAGTCCTCAAACCTCAATTCCGTATCCTCAATCCTGAATGCTCAATCTTCATCCCTCAGTCCGCAACAATCAATTGTCAATCCTCAATCCTCAATCCTCAACCCTCAATCCTCAATATTCAATACACAACCCTCAAACATCAATCCTCAATACTCAATCTTCAATCCTCAATCCTCAATCATCAATCCTCAATCCTCAATCCACAGTCATCAATCCTCAATCTTCAATACTCAATCCTCAATCATAAATCCTCAATCCTCAATCCAGAATCCTCAATAGTCAATCTCCAATCCTCTATCCTCAATCCTCAATCCTTAATCCACAATCTTCAATCCTCAATCCTCAGTCCTCAATCATCAATACTCAATCCTCAATCCTCAATCCTCAATCCCCAACCCTCAATCCTCAGTCCTCAAACCTCAGTCCCCAATCCTCAATCATCAATCCTCAATCTTCAATACTCAATCCTCAATCCTCAATCCTCAATCCTCAACACTCAACCATCAATCCTCAATTCTCAATACTCAATAGAATATCCTGAATTCTCAGTATTCAATACTTAAACCTCAATCCTCAACCCTCAACCCTCATCCTCCATCCTCAATCCGCAATCCTCAAACCTCAATCTTCAATCCTCAATACTCAATCTTCGATCCTCAATCCTCAACCCTCAATCCTCAATCCTCAGTCATGAATACTCAATCTTCAATTCTCAATCCTCAATCCTCAATCATCAATCTCAATCCTCAATACTCAACCATCAATCCTCAATTCTCAATACTCAGTAGAATATCCTGAATTCTCAGTATTCAATACTCAAACCTCAACCCTCAACACTCAGCCCTCATCCTCCATCCTCAATCCTCAATCCCCAAACCTCAATCTTCAATCCTCAATACTCAATCTTCAATCCTCAACCCTCAGTCCTCAACCCTCAGTCCTCAATCCACAATCATCAATCCTCAACACTCAATCTTCAATCCTCAATCCTCAATCCTCAATACTCAATCTTCAATCCTCAATCCTCAATCCTCAATCATCAATCCTCAATCCTCAATCCTCAGTCATCAATCCTCAATCTTCAATACTCAATCCTCAATCATAAATCCTCAATCCTCAATCCTCAATCCTCATTCCTCAATCCTCAATCCTCAACCCTCAGTCCTCATCCTCAATTCTCAATTCTTAATCCTCAATCCTCAATCCTCAATCTTCAATCCTCAATAATCAATCCTCAATACTCAGTCTTCAATCCTCAATCCTCAATCCTCAATCCTCAACCCTCAATCCTCAATATTAAATACACAACCCTCAAACATCAATCCCCAATACTCAATCTTCAATCCTCAATCCTCAATCATCAATCCTCAATCCTCAATCCTCAGTCATCAATCCTCAATCTTCAATACACAATCCTCAATCATAAATCCTCAATCCTCAATCCTCAATCCTCATTCCTCAATCCTCAATCCTCAACCCTCAGTCCTCATCCTCAATTCTCAATTCTTAATCCTCAATCCTCAATCCTCAATCTTCAATCCTCAATAATATATCCTCAATACTCAGTCTTCAATCCTCAATCCTCAATCCTCAATCCTCAGTCCGCAATCCTCAAACCTCAATCTTCAATCCTCAATCCTCAATATTCAATACTCAACCATCAATCCTCAATTCTCAATACTCAGTAGAATATCCTGAATTCTCAGTATTCAATACTCAAACCTCAACCCTCAACACTCAGCCCTCATCCTCCATCCTCAATCCTCAATCCCCAAACCTCAATCTTCAATCCTCAATACTCAATCTTCGATTCTCAATCCACAATCCTCAACCCTCAATCCCAATCCTCAATCTTCAATCCTCAATCCTCAATCCTCAATCCTCAATCCTCAATCCTCAATCATTAATCCTCAATCCTCATCCCTCAATCCTCAATCCTCAACCTTCAATCATCAATACTCAATCTTCAATGCTCAATCCTCAATCCTCAATCCTCAATCCTCAATCCTCAATATTCAATACACAACCCTCAAACATCAATCCTCAATACTCAATCTTCAATCCTCAATCGTCAATTATCAATCCTCAATCCTCAAACCTCAGTCATCAATCCTCAATCTTCAATACTCAATCCTCAATCATAAATCCTCAATCCTCAATCCTCAATCCTCAATCCTCAACCCTCAGCCCTCATACTCAATCCTCAATCCTGAATCCTCAATCCTCAATATTCAATCCTCAATACTCAGTCTTCAATCCTCAACCCTCAGTCCTCAACCCTCAGTCCTCAATCCACAATCATCAATCCTCAACACTCAATCTTCAATCCTCAATCCTCAATCCTCAATACTCAATCTTCAATCCTCAATCCTCAATCCTCAATCCTCAATCCTCAACCCTCAGCCCTCATACTCAATCCTCAATCCTGAATCCTCAATCCTCAATGTTCAATCCTCAATACTCAGTCTTCAATCATCAATCCTCAATACTCAATCCTCAATCCTCAATCCTGAATCATCAATCCACAATCCTCAATCATCAACCTTCAATCCTCAATACTCAAACTTCAATCCTCAATCCTCAATCCTCAATCCTCAACCCTCAGCCCTCATCCTCAATCCTCAATTCTGAATCCTCAATCCTCAATCTTCAATCCTCAACACTCAGTCTTCAATCCTCAACCCTCAGTCCTCAACCGTCAGTCCTCAATCCACAATCATCAATCCTCAACACTCAATCTTCAATCCTCAATCCTCAATCCTCAATACTCAATCTTCAATCCTCAATCCTCAATCCTCAATCCTCAATCCTCAACCCTCAGCCCTCATACTCAATCCTCAATCCTGAATCCTCAATCCTCAATGTTCAATCCTCAATACTCAGTCTTCAATCATCAATCCTCAATACTCAATCCTCAATCCTCAATCCTGAATCATCAATCCACAATCCTCAATCATCAACCTTCAATCCTCAATACTCAATCTTCAATCCTCAATACTCAATCCTCAATATTCAACACACAACCATCAACGATCAATTCTCAATACTCAACCATCAATCCTCAATTCTCAATACTCAATAGAATATCCTGAATTCTCATGATTCAATACTCAATCCGCAATATTCAATAATCAAATCTCGATCCTCAAACATCAATTCTCAACACTCAATCCTCAACACTCGGTCCTCTCTCTTCGATCCTCCATCCTCAATCCTCTATCCCCAAGCGTCAATCCTCAATCCTCAATCCTCAATCCTCAACCCTCAATCCTCAGTCCTCAAACCTCAATTCCGTATCCTCAATCCTGAATGCTCAATCTTCATCCCTCAGTCCGCAACAATCAATTGTCAATCCTCAATCCTCAATCCTCAACCCTCAATCCTCAATATTCAATACACAACCCTCAAACATCAATCCTCAATACTCAATCTTCAATCCTCAATCCTCAATCATCAATCCTCAATCCTCAATCCACAGTCATCAATCCTCAATCTTCAATACTCAATCCTCAATCATAAATCCTCAATCCTCAATCCAGAATCCTCAATAGTCAATCTCCAATCCTCTATCCTCAATCCTCAATCCTTAATCCACAATCTTCAATCCTCAATCCTCAGTCCTCAATCATCAATACTCAATCCTCAATCCTCAATCCTCAATCCCCAACCCTCAATCCTCAGTCCTCAAACCTCAGTCCCCAATCCTCAATCATCAATCCTCAATCTTCAATACTCAATCCTCAATCCTCAATCCTCAATCCTCAACACTCAACCATCAATCCTCAATTCTCAATACTCAATAGAATATCCTGAATTCTCAGTATTCAATACTTAAACCTCAATCCTCAACCCTCAACCCTCATCCTCCATCCTCAATCCGCAATCCTCAAACCTCAATCTTCAATCCTCAATACTCAATCTTCGATCCTCAATCCTCAACCCTCAATCCTCAATCCTCAGTCATGAATACTCAATCTTCAATTCTCAATCCTCAATCCTCAATCATCAATCTCAATCCTCAATACTCAACCATCAATCCTCAATTCTCAATACTCAGTAGAATATCCTGAATTCTCAGTATTCAATACTCAAACCTCAACCCTCAACACTCAGCCCTCATCCTCCATCCTCAATCCTCAATCCCCAAACCTCAATCTTCAATCCTCAATACTCAATCTTCGATTCTCAATCCACAATCCTCAACCCTCAATCCCAATCCTCAATCTTCAATCCTCAATCCTCAATCCTCAATCCTCAATCCTCAATCCTCAATCATTAATCCTCAATCCTCATCCCTCAATCCTCAATCCTCAACCTTCAATCATCAATACTCAATCTTCAATGCTCAATCCTCAATCCTCAATCCTCAATCCTCAAACCTCAATATTCAATACACAACCCTCAAACATCAATCCTCAATACTCAATCTTCAATCCTCAATCCTCAATCATCAATCCTCAATCCTCAATCCTCAGTCATCAATCCTCAATCTTCAATACTCAATCCTCAATCATAAATCCTCAATCCTCAATCCTCAATCCTCATTCCTCAATCCTCAATCCTCAACCCTCATTCCTCAATACTCAATCTTCAATCCTCAATCCTCAATCCTCAATCCTCAATACTCAATCTTCAATCCTCAATCCTCAATCCTCAATCCTCAACCCTCAGCCCTCATCCTCAATCCTCAATTCTGAATCCTCAATCCTCAATCTTCAATCCTCAACACTCAGTCTTCAATCCTCAACCCTCAGTCCTCAACCGTCAGTCCTCAATCCACAATCATCAATCCTCAACACTCAATCTTCAATCCTCAATCCTCAATCCGCAATACTCAATCTTCAATCCTCAATCCTCAATCCTCAATCCTCAATCCTCAACCCTCAGCCCTCATACTCAATCCTCAATCCTGAATCCTCAATCCTCAATGTTCAATCCTCAATACTCAGTCTTCAATCATCAATCCTCAATACTCAATCCTCAATCCTCAATCCTGAATCATCAATCCACAATCCTCAATCATCAACCTTCAATCCTCAATACTCAATCTTCAATCCTCAATACTCAATCCTCAATATTCAACACAAAACCATCAACGATCAATTCTCAATACTCAACCATCAATCCTCAATTCTCAATACTCAATAGAATATCCTGAATTCTCATGATTCAATACTCAATCCGCAATATTCAATAATCAAATCTCGATCCTCAAACATCAATTCTCAACACTCAATCCTCAACACTCGGTCCTCTCTCTTCGATCCTCCATCCTCAATCCTCTATCCCGAAGCGTCAATCCCCAATCCTCAATCCTTAATCCTCAATCTTCAATCCACAATCCCCAGTCCACAATCTTCAATCCTCAATGCCCAATCCTCAATCCTCAATCCTCAGTCATCAGTCCTCAATCCTCAATCCTCAAACCTCAATCCTCAACCGTCAGTCCTCGTCCTCAAACCTCAATCCCGAATCCTCAATCCTGAATCGTCAATCTTCAGCCCTCAGTCCTCAAAAATCAATTGTCAATCCTCAGTCCTCATTAGAATATCCTCAATTCACAGTTTTCAGTACTCAACGCCCAATCTTCAATCTTCAAACCTCAGTCTACAAACATCAATTCGCATCACTCAACACACAACACTCAGTCCTCAATCTTCAGTCCTCAACCCTCAATCCTCAATCTTCAATCCTCAATACTCAATCTTCAATCTTCAATCCTCAATTCTCAATCCTCAGTCCTCAATCCTCAATCGCCAATCCTCAATCCCCAATCCTCAACCTTCAATCGTCAGTCCTCAATCCTCAATCATCAATACTCAATGTTCAATCCTCAATACTCAACCTTCAATCCTCAACCCTCAATCCCTAATCCACAATCCTGAATCCTCAATCATCAACCTTCAACCTTCAATACTCAATCTTCAATCCTCAATTCCCAATTCTCAATCGTCAATCCTCAATCCTCAATCCTCAGTCATCAATCTTCAATCTTCAATACTCAATCCTCAATCCTCAATCCTCAATCCTCAATCCTCTATCCTCAATCCTCATTCTTCAAACCTCAATCCTCAACCCTCAGTCCTCATACTCAATTCTCAATCCTTAATCCTCAATTCTCAATCCTCAATCTTCAATCCTCAATAATCAATCCTCAATACACAGTCTTCAATCCTCAATCCTCAATCCTCAGTCCGCAATCCTCAATCATCAATCCTCAATCTTCAATACTAAATCCTCAATCCTCAATCCTCAATCCTCAATACTAAACCTTCAATCCTCCATACTCAATCTTCAATCCTCAATCCTCAATCATCAATCCTCAATCCTCAATCCTCAGTCATCAATCCTCAATCCTCAACCCTCAGCCCTCATCCTCAATCCTCAATGCTGAATCCTCAATCCTCAATCTTCAATCCTCAATACTCTGTCTTCAATCCTCAATCCTCAATCCTCAATCCTCAGTCCGCAATCCTCAATCATCAATCCTCAATCTTCAATGCTCAATCCTCAATCCTCAATCCTCAATCCTCAATACTCAACCTTCAATCCTCCATAATCTATCTTCAATCCTCAATCCTCAATCATCAATCCTCAATCCTCAATCCTCAGTCATCAATCCTCAATCTTCAATACTCAATCCTCAATACTCAATCCTCAATCCTCAATCCTCAGTCCTCAATCCACAATCATCAATCCTCAATCTTCAATCCTCAATCCTCAATACTCAATCTTCAATCCTCAATCCTCAATCCTCAATCCTCAACCCTCAGCCCTCATCCTCAATCCTCAATTCTGAATCCTCAATCCTCAATCTTCAATCCTCAATCCTCAATCTTCAATCCTCAATACTCAGTCTTCAATCCTCAACCCTCAGTGCTCAATCCTCAGTCCTCAAACCTCAATCTTCAGTCCTCAATACTCAATCCTCAATCCACAATCCTCAACCCTCAATCCCAATCCTCAATCTTCAATGCTCAATCCTCAATCCTCAATCCTCAATCCTCAATCCTCAATATTCAATACACAACCCTCAAACATCAATCCTCAATACTCAATCTTCAATCCTCAATCGTCAATCATCAATCCTCAATCCTCAATCCTCAGTCATCAATCCTCAATCTTCAATACTCAATCCTCAATCATAAATCCTCAATCCTCAATCCTCAATCCTCATTCCTCAATCCTCAATCCTCAACCCTCAGGACTCATCCTCAATCCTCAATTCTTAATCCTCAATCCTCAATCCTCAATCTTCAATCCTCAATAATCAATCCTCAATACTCAGTCTTCAATCCTCAATCCTCAATCCTCAATCCTCAACCCTCAATCCTCAATATTAAATACACAACCCTCAAACATCAATCCCCAATACTCAATCTTCAATCCTCAATCCTCAATCATCAATCCTCAATCCTCAATCCTCAGTCATCAATCCTCAATCTTCAATACACAATCCTCAATCATAAATCCTCAATCCTCAATCCTCAATCCTCATTCCTCAATCCTCAATCCTCAACCCTCAGTCCTCATCCTCAATTCTCAATTCTTAATCCTCAATCCTCAATCCTCAATCTTCAATCCTCAATAATATATCCTCAATACTCAGTCTTCAATCCTCAATCCTCAATCCTCAATCCTCAGTCCGCAATCCTCAATCATCAATCCTCAATCTTCAATACTCAATCCTCAATACTCAATTCTCAATCCTCAATACTCAATCTTCAATCCTCAATCCTCAATCCTCAATCCTCAATCCTCAATCCTCAGTCATCAATCCTCAATCTTCAATACGCAATCGTCAATCCTCAGTCCTCAATTCTCAATCCTCAATCCTCGTTCCTCAAACCTCAATCCTCAACCCTCAGTCCTCATCCTCAATTCTCAATTCTCAATCCTCAAACCTCAATCTTCAATCCTCAATACTCAATCCTCAATCCTCAATACTCAACCATCAATCCTCGATTCTCAATACTCAGTAGAATATCCTGAATTCTCAGTATTCAATACTCAAACCTCAACCCTCAACACTCAGCCCTCATCCTCCATCCTCAATCCTCAATCCTCAAACCTCAATCTTCAATCCTCAATCCTCAATATTCAATACACAACCCTCAAACATCAATCCTCAATACTCAATCATCAATCCTCAATTCTCAATACTCAATAGAATATCCTGAATTCTCTGTTTTCAATACTCAATCCTCAATCTTCAATCTTCAAGTCTCCATCCACAGACATCAATTCGCATCACTCAAAACTCAACACTCTGACCTCAATCTTCAATCCTCAATCCTCAATCCTCAATCCTCAATTCTCAATCCTCCATCCTCAATTCTCAATCCTCAATCCTCAGTCCTCAGTCCTCAAACCTCAATCCTCAACCCTCAGCCCTCATTCTCTATCCTCAATCCTGAATCCTCAGTCCTCAATCTTCAATCCTCAATACTCAGTCTTCAATCATCAATCCTCAATCCTCAATACTCAATCCTCAATCCTCAGTCATCAATCCTCAATCCTCAATCATCAACCTTCAATCCTCAATACTCAATCTTCAATACTCAATACTCAATCCACAATAGTCAATTCTCATTCTACAATCCTCAATACCCAATCCTCAATCCTCAATCCTCAATCCTCCATCCTCAATTCTCAATCCTCAATCCTCTGTCCTCAGTCCTCAAACCTCAACCCTCAACCCTCAGCCCTCATCCTCAATCCTCAATCCTGAATACTCAAACCTCAATCTTCAATCTCCAATACTCAGCCTTCAATCCCCAATACTCAGTCTTCAATCCACAATCCTCTATCCTCAATCCTCAGTCCTCAATCCTCAATCATCAATCCTCAATCTTCAATACTCAATCCTCAATCCTCAATCCTCAATCATCAATCCTCAATCTTCAATACTCAATCCTCAATCCTCAATCCTCAACCCTCAGCCCTCATCCTCAATCCTCAATCCTGAATCCTCAAACCTCAATCTTCAATCCTCAGTACTCAGTCTTCAATCCTCAATCCTCAATCCTCAATCCTCAATCCTCAATCCTCAATACTCAATCTTCAACCCTCAATCCTCAATCCTCAATCCTCAACCCTCAGCCCTCATCCTCAATCCTCAATTCTGAATCCTCAATCCTCAATATTCAATCCTCAATACTCAGTCTTCAATCCTCAACCCTCAGTCCTCAACCCTCAGTCCTCAATCCACAATCATCAATCCTCAACACTCAATCTTCAATCCTCAATCCTCAATCCTCAATACTCAATCTTCAATCCTCAATCCTCAATCCTCAATCCTCAATCCTCAACCCTCAGCCCTCATACTCAATCCTCAATCCTGAATCCTCAATCCTCAATGTTCAATCCTCAATACTCAGTCTTCGATTCTCAATCCACAATCCTCAACCCTCAATCCCAATCCTCAATCTTCAATCCTCAATCCTCAATCCTCAATCCTCAATCCTCAATCCTCAATCATTAATCCTCAATCCTCATCCCTCAATCCTCAATCCTCAACCTTCAATCATCAATACTCAATCTTCAATGCTCAATCCTCAATCCTCAATCCTCAATACTCAATCCTCAATATTCAATACACAACCCTCAAACATCAATCCTCAATACTCAATCTTCAATCCTCAATCCTCAATCATCAATCCTCAATCCTCAATCCTCAGTCATCAATCCTCAATCTTCAATACTCAATCCTCAATCATAAATCCTCAATCCTCAATCCTCAATCCTCATTCCTCAATCCTCAATCCTCAACCCTCAGTCCTCATCCTCAATTCTCAATTCTTAATCCTCAATCCTCAATCCTCAATCTTCAATCCTCAATAATCAATCCTCAATACTCAGTCTTCAATCCTCAATCCTCAATCCTCAATCCTCAACCCTCAATCCTCAATATTAAATACACAACCCTCAAACATCAATCCCCAATACTCAATCTTCAATCCTCAATCCTCAATCATCAATCCTCAATCCTCAATCCTCAGTCATCAATCCTCAATCTTCAATACACAATCCTCAATCATAAATCCTCAATCCTCAATCCTCAATCCTCATTCCTCAATCCTCAATCCTCAACCCTCAGTCCTCATCCTCAATTCTCAATTCTTAATCCTCAATCCTCAATCCTCAATCTTCAATCCTCAATAATATATCCTCAATACTCAGTCTTCAATCCTCAATCCTCAATCCTCAATCCTCAGTCCGCAATCCTCAAACCTCAATCTTCAATCCTCAATCCTCAATATTCAATACTCAACCATCAATCCTCAATTCTCAATACTCAGTAGAATATCCTGAATTCTCAGTATTCAATACTCAAACCTCAACCCTCAACACTCAGCCCTCATCCTCCATCCTCAATCCTCAATCCCCAAACCTCAATCTTCAATCCTCAATACTCAATCTTCGATTCTCAATCCACAATCCTCAACCCTCAATCCCAATCCTCAATCTTCAATCCTCAATCCTCAATCCTCAATCCTCAATCCTCAATCCTCAATCATTAATCCTCAATCCTCATCCCTCAATCCTCAATCCTCAACCTTCAATCATCAATACTCAATCTTCAATGCTCAATCCTCAATCCTCAATCCTCAATCCTCAATCCTCAATATTCAATACACAACCCTCAAACATCAATCCTCAATACTCAATCTTCAATCCTCAATCGTCAATTATCAATCCTCAATCCTCAAACCTCAGTCATCAATCCTCAATCTTCAATACTCAATCCTCAATCATAAATCCTCAATCCTCAATCCTCAATCCTCAATCCTCAACCCTCAGCCCTCATACTCAATCCTCAATCCTGAATCCTCAATCCTCAATATTCAATCCTCAATACTCAGTCTTCAATCCTCAACCCTCAGTCCTCAACCCTCAGTCCTCAATCCACAATCATCAATCCTCAACACTCAATCTTCAATCCTCAATCCTCAATCCTCAATACTCAATCTTCAATCCTCAATCCTCAATCCTCAATCCTCAATCCTCAACCCTCAGCCCTCATACTCAATCCTCAATCCTGAATCCTCAATCCTCAATGTTCAATCCTCAATACTCAGTCTTCAATCATCAATCCTCAATACTCAATCCTCAATCCTCAATCCTGAATCATCAATCCACAATCCTCAATCATCAACCTTCAATCCTCAATACTCAATCTTCAATCCTCAATCCTCAATCCTCAATCCTCAACCCTCAGCCCTCATCCTCAATCCTCAATTCTGAATCCTCAATCCTCAATCTTCAATCCTCAACACTCAGTCTTCAATCCTCAACCCTCAGTCCTCAACCGTCAGTCCTCAATCCACAATCATCAATCCTCAACACTCAATCTTCAATCCTCAATCCTCAATCCTCAATACTCAATCTTCAATCCTCAATCCTCAATCCTCAATCCTCAATCCTCAACCCTCAGCCCTCATACTCAATCCTCAATCCTGAATCCTCAATCCTCAATGTTCAATCCTCAATACTCAGTCTTCAATCATCAATCCTCAATACTCAATCCTCAATCCTCAATCCTGAATCATCAATCCACAATCCTCAATCATCAACCTTCAATCCTCAATACTCAATCTTCAATCCTCAATATTCAACACACAACCATCAACGATCAATTCTCAATACTCAACCATCAATCCTCAATTCTCAATACTCAATAGAATATCCTGAATTCTCATGATTCAATACTCAATCCGCAATATTCAATAATCAAATCTCGATCCTCAAACATCAATTCTCAACACTCAATCCTCAACACTCGGTCCTCTCTCTTCGATCCTCCATCCTCAATCCTCTATCCCCAAGCGTCAATCCTCAATCCTCAATCCTCAATCCTCAACCCTCAATCCTCAGTCCTCAAACCTCAATTCCGTATCCTCAATCCTGAATGCTCAATCTTCATCCCTCAGTCCGCAACAATCAATTGTCAATCCTCAATCCTCAATCCTCAACCCTCAATCCTCAATATTCAATACACAACCCTCAAACATCAATCCTCAATACTCAATCTTCAATCCTCAATCCTCAATCATCAATCCTCAATCCTCAATCCACAGTCATCAATCCTCAATCTTCAATACTCAATCCTCAATCATAAATCCTCAATCCTCAATCCAGAATCCTCAATAGTCAATCTCCAATCCTCTATCCTCAATCCTCAATCCTTAATCCACAATCTTCAATCCTCAATCCTCAGTCCTCAATCATCAATACTCAATCCTCAATCCTCAATCCTCAATCCCCAACCCTCAATCCTCAGTCCTCAAACCTCTGTCCCCAATCCTCAATCATCAATCCTCAATCTTCAATACTCAATCCTCAATCCTCAATCCTCAATCCTCAACACTCAACCATCAATCCTCAATTCTCAATACTCAATAGAATATCCTGAATTCTCAGTATTCAATACTTAAACCTCAATCCTCAACCCTCAACCCTCATCCTCCATCCTCAATCCGCAATCCTCAAACCTCAATCTTCAATCCTCAATACTCAATCTTCGATCCTCAATCCTCAACCCTCAATCCTCAATCCTCAGTCATGAATACTCAATCTTCAATTCTCAATCCTCAATCCTCAATCATCAATCTCAATCCTCAATACTCAACCATCAATCCTCAATTCTCAATACTCAGTAGAATATCCTGAATTCTCAGTATTCAATACTCAAACCTCAACCCTCAACACTCAGCCCTCATCCTCCATCCTCAATCCTCAATCCCCAAACCTCAATCTTCAATCCTCAATACTCAATCTTCGATTCTCAATCCACAATCCTCAACCCTCAATCCCAATCCTCAATCTTCAATCCTCAATCCTCAATCCTCAATCCTCAATCCTCAATCCTCAATCATTAATCCTCAATCCTCATCCCTCAATCCTCAATCCTCAACCTTCAATCATCAATACTCAATCTTCAATGCTCAATCCTCAATCCTCAATCCTCAATCCTCAAACCTCAATATTCAATACACAACCCTCAAACATCAATCCTCAATACTCAATCTTCAATCCTCAATCCTCAATCATCAATCCTCAATCCTCAATCTTCAATACTCAATCCTCAATCATAAATCCTCAATCCTCAATCCTCAATCCTCATTCCTCAATCCTCAATCCTCAACCCTCATTCCTCAATACTCAATCTTCAATCCTCAATCCTCAATCCTCAATCCTCAATACTCAATCTTCAATCCTCAATCCTCAATCCTCAATCCTCAACCCTCAGCCCTCATCCTCAATCCTCAATTCTGAATCCTCAATCCTCAATCTTCAATCCTCAACACTCAGTCTTCAATCCTCAACCCTCAGTCCTCAACCGTCAGTCCTCAATCCACAATCATCAATCCTCAACACTCAATCTTCAATCCTCAATCCTCAATCCGCAATACTCAATCTTCAATCCTCAATCCTCAATCCTCAATCCTCAATCCTCAACCCTCAGCCCTCATACTCAATCCTCAATCCTGAATCCTCAATCCTCAATGTTCAATCCTCAATACTCAGTCTTCAATCATCAATCCTCAATACTCAATCCTCAATCCTCAATCCTGAATCATCAATCCACAATCCTCAATCATCAACCTTCAATCCTCAATACTCAATCTTCAATCCTCAATACTCAATCCTCAATATTCAACACAAAACCATCAACGATCAATTCTCAATACTCAACCATCAATCCTCAATTCTCAATACTCAATAGAATATCCTGAATTCTCATGATTCAATACTCAATCCGCAATATTCAATAATCAAATCTCGATCCTCAAACATCAATTCTCAACACTCAATCCTCAACACTCGGTCCTCTCTCTTCGATCCTCCATCCTCAATCCTCTATCCCGAAGCGTCAATCCCCAATCCTCAATCCTTAATCCTCAATCTTCAATCCACAATCCCCAGTCCACAATCTTCAATCCTCAATGCCCAATCCTCAATCCTCAATCCTCAGTCATCAGTCCTCAATCCTCAATCCTCAAACCTCAATCCTCAACCGTCAGTCCTCGTCCTCAAACCTCAATCCCGAATCCTCAATCCTGAATCGTCAATCTTCAGCCCTCAGTCCTCAAAAATCAATTGTCAATCCTCAGTCCTCATTAGAATATCCTCAATTCACAGTTTTCAGTACTCAATGCCCAATCTTCAATCTTCAAACCTCAGTCTACAAACATCAATTCGCATCACTCAACACACAACACTCAGTCCTCAATCTTCAGTCCTCAACCCTCAATCCTCAATCTTCAATCCTCAATACTCAATCTTCAATCTTCAATCCTCAATTCTCAATCCTCAGTCCTCAATCCTCAATCGCCAATCCTCAATCCCCAATCCTCAACCTTCAATCGTCAGTCCTCAATCCTCAATCATCAATACTCAATGTTCAATCCTCAATACTCAACCTTCAATCCTCAACCCTCAATCCCTAATCCACAATCCTGAATCCTCAATCATCAACCTTCAACCTTCAATACTCAATCTTCAATCCTCAATTCCCAATTCTCAATCGTCAATCCTCAATCCTCAATCCTCAGTCATCAATCTTCAATCTTCAATACTCAATCCTCAATCCTCAATCCTCAATCCTCAATCCTCTATCCTCAATCCTCATTCTTCAAACCTCAATCCTCAACCCTCAGTCCTCATACTCAATTCTCAATCCTTAATCCTCAATTCTCAATCCTCAATCTTCAATCCTCAATAATCAATCCTCAATACACAGTCTTCAATCCTCAATCCTCAATCCTCAGTCCGCAATCCTCAATCATCAATCCTCAATCTTCAATACTAAATCCTCAATCCTCAATCCTCAATCCTCAATACTAAACCTTCAATCCTCCATACTCAATCTTCAATCCTCAATCCTCAATCATCAATCCTCAATCCTCAATCCTCAGTCATCAATCCTCAATCCTCAACCCTCAGCCCTCATCCTCAATCCTCAATGCTGAATCCTCAATCCTCAATCTTCAATCCTCAATACTCTGTCTTCAATCCTCAATCCTCAATCCTCAATCCTCAGTCCGCAATCCTCAATCATCAATCCTCAATCTTCAATGCTCAATCCTCAATCCTCAATCCTCAATCCTCAATACTCAACCTTCAATCCTCCATAATCTATCTTCAATCCTCAATCCTCAATCATCAATCCTCAATCCTCAATCCTCAGTCATCAATCCTCAATCTTCAATACTCAATCCTCAATACTCAATCCTCAATCCTCAATCCTCAGTCCTCAATCCACAATCATCAATCCTCAATCTTCAATCCTCAATCCTCAATACTCAATCTTCAATCCTCAATCCTCAATCCTCAATCCTCAACCCTCAGCCCTCATCCTCAATCCTCAATTCTGAATCCTCAATCCTCAATCTTCAATCCTCAATCCTCAATCTTCAATCCTCAATACTCAGTCTTCAATCCTCAACCCTCAGTCCTCAATCCTCAGTCCTCAAACCTCAATCTTCAGTCCTCAATACTCAATCCTCAATCCACAATCCTCAACCCTCAATCCCAATCCTCAATCTTCAATGCTCAATCCTCAATCCTCAATCCTCAATCCTCAATCCTCAATATTCAATACACAACCCTCAAACATCAATCCTCAATACTCAATCTTCAATCCTCAATCGTCAATCATCAATCCTCAATCCTCAATCCTCAGTCATCAATCCTCAATCTTCAATACTCAATCCTCAATCATAAATCCTCAATCCTCAATCCTCAATCCTCATTCCTCAATCCTCAATCCTCAACCCTCAGGACTCATCCTCAATCCTCAATTCTTAATCCTCAATCCTCAATCCTCAATCTTCAATCCTCAATAATCAATCCTCAATACTCAGTCTTCAATCCTCAATCCTCAATCCTCAATCCTCAACCCTCAATCCTCAATATTAAATACACAACCCTCAAACATCAATCCCCAATACTCAATCTTCAATCCTCAATCCTCAATCATCAATCCTCAATCCTCAATCCTCAGTCATCAATCCTCAATCTTCAATACACAATCCTCAATCATAAATCCTCAATCCTCAATCCTCAATCCTCATTCCTCAATCCTCAATCCTCAACCCTCAGTCCTCATCCTCAATTCTCAATTCTTAATCCTCAATCCTCAATCCTCAATCTTCAATCCTCAATAATATATCCTCAATACTCAGTCTTCAATCCTCAATCCTCAATCCTCAATCCTCAGTCCGCAATCCTCAATCATCAATCCTCAATCTTCAATACTCAATCCTCAATACTCAATTCTCAATCCTCAATACTCAATCTTCAATCCTCAATCCTCAATCCTCAATCCTCAATCCTCAATCCTCAGTCATCAATCCTCAATCTTCAATACGCAATCGTCAATCCTCAGTCCTCAATTCTCAATCCTCAATCCTCGTTCCTCAAACCTCAATCCTCAACCCTCAGTCCTCATCCTCAATTCTCAATTCTCAATCCTCAAACCTCAATCTTCAATCCTCAATACTCAATCCTCAATCCTCAATACTCAACCATCAATCCTCGATTCTCAATACTCAGTAGAATATCCTGAATTCTCAGTATTCAATACTCAAACCTCAACCCTCAACACTCAGCCCTCATCCTCCATCCTCAATCCTCAATCCTCAAACCTCAATCTTCAATCCTCAATCCTCAATATTCAATACACAACCCTCAAACATCAATCCTCAATACTCAATCATCAATCCTCAATTCTCAATACTCAATAGAATATCCTGAATTCTCTGTTTTCAATACTCAATCCTCAATCTTCAATCTTCAAGTCTCCATCCACAGACATCAATTCGCATCACTCAAAACTCAACACTCTGACCTCAATCTTCAATCCTCAATCCTCAATCCTCAATCCTCAATTCTCAATCCTCCATCCTCAATTCTCAATCCTCAATCCTCAGTCCTCAGTCCTCAAACCTCAATCCTCAACCCTCAGCCCTCATTCTCTATCCTCAATCCTGAATCCTCAGTCCTCAATCTTCAATCCTCAATACTCAGTCTTCAATCATCAATCCTCAATCCTCAATACTCAATCCTCAATCCTCAGTCATCAATCCTCAATCCTCAATCATCAACCTTCAATCCTCAATACTCAATCTTCAATACTCAATACTCAATCCACAATAGTCAATTCTCATTCTACAATCCTCAATACCCAATCCTCAATCCTCAATCCTCAATCCTCCATCCTCAATTCTCAATCCTCAATCCTCTGTCCTCAGTCCTCAAACCTCAACCCTCAACCCTCAGCCCTCATCCTCAATCCTCAATCCTGAATACTCAAACCTCAATCTTCAATCTCCAATACTCAGCCTTCAATCCCCAATACTCAGTCTTCAATCCACAATCCTCTATCCTCAATCCTCAGTCCTCAATCCTCAATCATCAATCCTCAATCTTCAATACTCAATCCTCAATCCTCAATCCTCAATCATCAATCCTCAATCTTCAATACTCAATCCTCAATCCTCAATCCTCAACCCTCAGCCCTCATCCTCAATCCTCAATCCTGAATCCTCAAACCTCAATCTTCAATCCTCAGTACTCAGTCTTCAATCCTCAATCCTCAATCCTCAATCCTCAATCCTCAATCCTCAATACTCAATCTTCAACCCTCAATCCTCAATCCTCAATCCTCAACCCTCAGCCCTCATCCTCAATCCTCAATTCTGAATCCTCAATCCTCAATATTCAATCCTCAATACTCAGTCTTCAATCCTCAACCCTCAGTCCTCAACCCTCAGTCCTCAATCCACAATCATCAATCCTCAACACTCAATCTTCAATCCTCAATCCTCAATCCTCAATACTCAATCTTCAATCCTCAATCCTCAATCCTCAATTCTCAATCCTCAACCCTCAGCCCTCATACTCAATCCTCATCCTGAATCCTCAATCCTCAATGTTCAATCCTCAATACTCAGTCTTCGATTCTCAATCCACAATCCTCAACCCTCAATCCCAATCCTCAATCTTCAATCCTCAATCCTCAATCCTCAATCCTCAATCCTCAATCCTCAATCATTAATCCTCAATCCTCATCCCTCAATCCTCAATCCTCAACCTTCAATCATCAATACTCAATCTTCAATGCACAATCCTCAATCCTCAATCCTCAATACTCAATCCTCAATATTCAATACACAACCCTCAAACATCAATCCTCAATACTCAATCTTCAATCCTCAATCCTCAATCATCAATCCTCAATCCTCAATCCTCAGTCATCAATCCTCAATCTTCAATACTCAATCCTCAATCATAAATCCTCAATCCTCAATCCTCAATCCTCATTCCTCAATCCTCAATCCTCAACCCTCAGTCCTCATCCTCAATTCTCAATTCTTAATCCTCAATCCTCAATCCTCAATCTTCAATCCTCAATAATCAATCCTCAATACTCAGTCTTCAATCCTCAATCCTCAATCCTCAATCCTCAACCCTCAATCTCAATATTAAATACACAACCCTCAAACATCAATCCCCCAATACTCAATCTCAATCCTCAATCCTCAATCATCAATCCTCAATCCTCAATCCTCAGTCATCAATCCTCAATCTTCAATACACAATCCTCAATCATAAATCCTCAATCCTCAATCCTCAATCCTCATTCCTCAATCCTCAATCCTCAACCCTCAGTCCTCATCCTCAATTCTCAATTCTTAATCCTCAATCCTCAATCCTCAATCTTCAATCCTCAATAATATATCCTCAATACTCAGTCTTCAATCCTCAATCCTCAATCCTCAATCCTCAGTCGCAATCCTCAAACCTCAATCTTCAATCCTCAATCCTCAATATTCAATACTCAACCATCAATCCTCAATTCTCAATACTCAGTAGAATATCCTGAATTCTCAGTATTCAATACTCAAACCTCAACCCTCAACACTCAGCCCTCATCCTCCATCCTCAATCCTCAATCCCCAAACCTCAATCTTCAATCCTCAATACTCAATCTTCGATTCTCAATCCACAATCCTCAACCCTCAATCCCAATCCTCAATCTTCAATCCTCAATCCTCAATCCTCAATCCTCAATCCTCAATCCTCAATCATTAATCCTCAATCCTCATCCCTCAATCCTCAATCCTCAACCTTCAATCATCAATACTCAATCTTCAATGCTCAATCCTCAATCCTCAATCCTCAATCCTCAATCCTCAATATTCAATACACAACCCTCAAACATCAATCCTCAATACTCAATCTTCAATCCTCAATCGTCAATTATCAATCCTCAATCCTCAAACCTCAGTCATCAATCCTCAATCTTCAATACTCAATCCTCAATCATAAATCCTCAATCCTCAATCCTCAATCCTCATTCCTCAATCCTCAATCCTCAACCCTCAGGACTCATCCTCAGTCCTCAATTCTTAATCCTCAATCCTCAATCCTCAATCTTCAATCCTCAATAATCAATCCTCAATACTCAGTCTTCAATCCTCAATCCTCAATCCTCAATCCTCAACCCTCAATCCTCAATATTAAATACACAACCCTCAAACATCAATCCCAATACTCAATCTTCAATCCTCAATCCTCAATCATCAATCCTCAATCCTCAATCCTCAGTCATCAATCCTCAATCTTCAATACACAATCCTCAATCATAAATCCTCAATCCTCAATCCTCAATCCTCATTCCTCAATCCTCAATCCTCAACCCTCAGTCCTCATCCTCAATTCTCAATTCTTAATCCTCAATCCTCAATCCTCAATCTTCAATCCTCAATAATACATCCTCAATACTCAGTCTTCAATCCTCAATCCTCAATCCTCAATCCTCAGTCCGCAATCCTCAATCATCAATCCTCAATCTTCAATACTCAATCCTCAATACTCAATTCTCAATCCTCAATACTCAATCTTCAATCCTCAATCCTCAATCCTCAATCCTCAATCCTCAATCCTCAGTCATCAATCCTCAATCTTCAATACGCAATCGTCAATCCTCAGTCCTCAATTCTCAATCCTCAATCCTCGTTCCTCAAACCTCAATCCTCAACCCTCAGTCCTCATCCTCAATTCTCAATTCTCAATCCTCAAACCTCAATCTTCAATCCTCAATACTCAATCCTCAATCCTCAATACTCAACCATCAATCCTCGATTCTCAATACTCAGTAGAATATCCTGAATTCTCAGTATTCAATACTCAAACCTCAACCCTCAACACTCAGCCCTCATCCTCCATCCTCAATCCTCAATCCTCAAACCTCAATCTTCAATCCTCAATCCTCAATATTCAAAACACAACCCTCAAACATCAATCCTCAATACTCAATCATCAATCCTCAATTCTCAATACTCAATAGAATATCCTGAATTCTCTGTTTTCAATACTCAATCCTCAATCTTCAATCTTCAAGTCTCCATCCACAGACATCAATTCGCATCACTCAAAACTCAACACTCTGACCTCAATCTTCAATCCTCAATCCTCAATCCTCAATCCTCAATTCTCAATCCTCCATCCTCAATTCTCAATCCTCAATCCTCAGTCCTCAGTCCTCAAACCTCAATCCTCAACCCTCAGCCCTCATTCTCTATCCTCAATCCTGAATCCTCAGTCCTCAATCTTCAATCCTCAATACTCAGTCTTCAATCATCAATCCTCAATCCTCAATACTCAATCCTCAATCCTCAGTCATCAATCCTCAATCCTCAATCATCAACCTTCAATCCTCAATACTCAATCTTCAATACTCAATACTCAATCCACAATAGTCAATTCTCATTCTACAATCCTCAATACCCAATCCTCAATCCTCAATCCTCAATCCTCCATCCTCAATTCTCAATCCTCAATCCTCTGTCCTCAGTCCTCAAACCTCAACCCTCAACCCTCAGCCCTCATCCTCAATCCTCAATCCTGAATACTCAAACCTCAATCTTCAATCTCCAATACTCAGCCTTCAATCCCCAATACTCAGTCTTCAATCCACAATCCTCTATCCTCAATCCTCAGTCCTCAATCCTCAATCATCAATCCTCAATCTTCAATACTCAATCCTCAATCCTCAATCCTCAATCATCAATCCTCAATCTTCAATACTCAATCCTCAATCCTCAATCCTCAACCCTCAGCCCTCATCCTCAATCCTCAATCCTGAATCCTCAAACCTCAATCTTCAATCCTCAGTACTCAGTCTTCAATCCTCAATCCTCAATCCTCAATCCTCAATCCTCAATCCTCAATACTCAATCTTCAACCCTCAATCCTCAATCCTCAATCCTCAACCCTCAGCCCTCATCCTCAATCCTCAATTCTGAATCCTCAATCCTCAATATTCAATCCTCAATACTCAGTCTTCAATCCTCAACCCTCAGTCCTCAACCCTCAGTCCTCAATCCACAATCATCAATCCTCAACACTCAATCTTCAATCCTCAATCCTCAATCCTCAATACTCAATCTTCAATCCTCAATCCTCAATCCTCAATCCTCAATCCTCAACCCTCAGCCCTCATACTCAATCCTCAATCCTGAATCCTCAATCCTCAATGTTCAATCCTCAATACTCAGTCTTCAATCATCAATCCTCAATACTCAATCCTCAATCCTCAATCCTGAATCATCAATCCACAATCCTCAATCATCAACCTTCAATCCTCAATACTCAATCTTCAATCCTCAATACTCAATCCTCAATATTCAACACACAACCATCAACGATCAATTCTCAATACTCAACCATCAATCCTCAATTCTCAATACTCAATAGAATATCCTGAATTCTCATGATTCAATACTCAATCCGCAATATTCAATAATCAAATCTCGATCCTCAAACATCAATTCTCAACACTCAATCCTCAACACTCGGTCCTCTCTCTTCGATCCTCCATCCTCAATCCTCTATCCCCAAGCGTCAATCCTCAATCCTCAATCCTCAATCCTCAACCCTCAATCCTCAGTCCTCAAACCTCAATTCCGTATCCTCAATCCTGAATGCTCAATCTTCATCCCTCAGTCCGCAACAATCAATTGTCAATCCTCAATCCTCAATCCTCAACCCTCAATCCTCAATATTCAATACACAACCCTCAAACATCAATCCTCAATACTCAATCTTCAATCCTCAATCCTCAATCATCAATCCTCAATCCTCAATCCACAGTCATCAATCCTCAATCTTCAATACTCAATCCTCAATCATAAATCCTCAATCCTCAATCCAGAATCCTCAATAGTCAATCTCCAATCCTCTATCCTCAATCCTCAATCCTTAATCCACAATCTTCAATCCTCAATCCTCAGTCCTCAATCATCAATACTCAATCCTCAATCCTCAATCCTCAATCCCCAACCCTCAATCCTCAGTCCTCAAACCTCAGTCCCCAATCCTCAATCATCAATCCTCAATCTTCAATACTCAATCCTCAATCCTCAATCCTCAATCCTCAACACTCAACCATCAATCCTCAATTCTCAATACTCAATAGAATATCCTGAATTCTCAGTATTCAATACTTAAACCTCAATCCTCAACCCTCAACCCTCATCCTCCATCCTCAATCCGCAATCCTCAAACCTCAATCTTCAATCCTCAATACTCAATCTTCGATCCTCAATCCTCAACCCTCAATCCTCAATCCTCAGTCATGAATACTCAATCTTCAATTCTCAATCCTCAATCCTCAATCATCAATCCTCAATCCTCAATACTCAACCATCAATCCTCAATTCTCAATACTCAGTAGAATATCCTGAATTCTCAGTATTCAATACTCAAACCTCAACCCTCAACACTCAGCCCTCATCCTCCATCCTCAATCCTCAATCCCCAAACCTCAATCTTCAATCCTCAATACTCAATCTTCGATTCTCAATCCACAATCCTCAACCCTCAATCCCAATCCTCAATCTTCAATCCTCAATCCTCAATCCTCAATCCTCAATCCTCAATCCTCAATCATTAATCCTCAATCCTCATCCCTCAATCCTCAATCCTCAACCTTCAATCATCAATACTCAATCTTCAATGCTCAATCCTCAATCCTCAATCCTCAATCCTCAATCCTCAATATTCAATACACAACCCTCAAACATCAATCCTCAATACTCAATCTTCAATCCTCAATCCTCAATCGTCAATCCTCAATCCTCAATCCTCAGTCATCAATCCTCAATCTTCAATACTCAATCCTCAATCATAAATCCTCAATCCTCAATCCTCAATCCTCATTCCTCAATCCTCAATCCTCAACCCTCAGTCCTCATCCTCAATCCTCAATTCTTAATCCTCAATCCTCAATCCTCAATCTTCAATCCTCAATAATCAATCCTCAATACTCAGTCTTCAATCCTCAATCCTCAATCCTCAATCCTCAGTCCGCAATCCTCAATCCTCAATCCTCAATCCTCAATACTCAATCCTCCATCCTCAATTCTCAATCCTCAATCCTCAGACCTCAGTCCTCATACTCTATCCTCAATCCTGAGTCCTGAGTCCTCAAGCTTCAATCCTCAATACTCAGTCTTCAATCATCAATCCTCAATCCTTAATACTCAATCCTCAATCCTCAGTCATCAATCCTCAATCCTCAATCATCAACCTTCAATCCTCAATACTCAATCTTCAATCCTCAATACTCAATCCACAATAGTCAATTCTCATTCTACAATCCTCAATACCCAATCCTCAATCCTCAATCCTCAATCCTCCATCCTCAATTCTCAATCCTCAATCCTCTGTCCTCAGTCCTCAAACCTCAACCCTCAACCCTCAGCCCTCATCCTCAATCCTCATTCCTGAATACTCAAACCTCAATTTTCAATCCGCAATCCTCAGTCCTCAGTCCTCAAACCTCAGTCCTCAAACCTCAGCCATCATCCTCAATCGTCAATCCTCGTTCCTCAATCCTCAATCCTCAATCTTCAATCCTCCAAACTCAATCCTCAATCCTCAATCCTCAATCCTCAATACTCAATCTTCAATCCTCAATCCTCAATCCTCAATCCTCAATCCTCAATCCTCAGTCATCAATCCTCAATCTTCAATACGCAATCGTCAATCCTCAGTCCTCAATCCTCAATCCTCAATCATTAATCCTCAATCCTCAACCCTCAATCCTCAATCCTCAACCTTCAATCATCAATACTCAAACTTCAATGCTCAATCCTCAATCCTCAATCCTCAATCCTCAATCCCAATCCTCAATCTTCAATACTCAATCCTCAATCCTCAATCCTCAATCCTCAATCCTCAATCTTCAATCCTCAATACTCAATCTTCGATTCTCAATCCACAATCCTCAACCCTCAATCCCAATCCTCAATCTTCAATACTCAATCCTCAATCCTCAATCCTCAATCCTCAATCCTCAATCATTAATCCACAATCCTCAACCCTCAATCCTCAATCCTCAACCTTCAATCATCAATACTCAATCTTCAATGCTCAATCCTCAATCCTCAATCCTCAACCCTCAGTCCTCATCCTCAATTCTCAATTCTTAATCCTCAATCCTCAATCCTCAATCTTCAAACCTCAATAATCAATCCTCAATACTCAGTCTTCAATCCTCAATCCTCAATCCTCAATCCTCAGTCCGCAATCCTCAATCAACAATCCCCAATATTCAATACACAACCCTCAAACATCAATCCTCAATACTCAATCTTCAATCCTCAATCCTCAATCATCAATCCTCAATCCTCAATCCTCAGTCATCAATCCTCAATCTTCAATACACAATCCTCAATCATAAATCCTCAATCCTCAATCCTCAATCCTCATTCCTCAATCCTCAATCCTCAACCCTCAGTCCTCATCCTCAATTCTCAATTCTTAATCCTCAATCCTCAATCCTCAATCTTCAAAACTCAATAATCAATCCTCAATACTCAGTCTTCAATCCTCAATCCTCAATCCTCAATCCTCAGTCCGCAATCCTCAATCATCAATCCTCAATCTTCAATACTCAATCCTCAATACTCAATTCTCAATCCTCAATACTCAATCTTCAATCCTCAATCCTCAATCCTCAATCCTCAATCCTCAATCCTCAGTCATCAATCCTCAATCTTCAATACGCAATCGTCAATCCTCAGTCCTCAATTCTCAATCCTCAATCCTCGTTCCTCAAACCTCAATCCTCAACCCTCAGCCCTCATCCTCAATTCTCAATTCTCAATCCTCAAACCTCAATCTTCAATCCTCAATACTCAATCCTCAATCCTCAATACTCAACCATCAATCCTCAATTCTCAATACTCAATAGAATATCCTGAATTCTCAGTAGTCAATACTTAAACCTCAATCCTCAACCCTCAACCCTCATCCTCCATCCTCAATCCGCAATCCTCAAACCTCAATCTTCAATCCTCAATACTCAATCTTCGATCCTCAATCCTCAACCCTCAATCCTCAATCCTCAGTCATGAATACTCAATCTTCAATTCTCAATCCTCAATCCTCAATCCTCAATCCTCAATCCTCAATACTCAACCATCAATCCTCAATTCTCAATACTCAGTAGAATATCCTGAATTCTCAGTATTCAATACTCAAACCTCAACCCTCAACACTCAGCCCTCATCCTCCATCCTCAATCCTCAATCCCCAAACCTCAATCTTCAATCCTCAATACTCAATCTTCGATTCTCAATCCACAATCCTCAACCCTCAATCCCAATCCTCAATCTTCAATACTCAATCCTCAATCCTCAATCCTCAATCCTCAATCCTCAATCATTAATCCTCAATCCTCAACCCTCAATCCTCAATCCTCAACCTTCAATCATCAATACTCAATCTTCAATGCTCAATCCTCAATCCTCAATCCTCAACCCTCAGTCCTCATCCTCAATTCTCAATTCTTAATCCTCAATCCTCAATCCTCAATCTTCAAACCTCAATAATCAATCCTCAATACTCAGTCTTCAATCCTCAATCCTCAATCCTCAATCCTCAGTCCGCAATCCTCAATCATCAATCCTCAATATTCAATACACAACCCTCAAACATCAATCCTCAATACTCAATCTTCAATCCTCAATCCTCAATCATCAATCCTCAATCCTCAATCCTCAGTCATCAATCCTCAATCTTCAATACACAATCCTCAATCATAAATCCTCAATCCTCAATCCTCAATCCTCATTCCTCAATCCTCAATCCTCAACCCTCAGTCCTCATCCTCAATTCTCAATTCTTAATCCTCAATCCTCAATCCTCAATCTTCAAACCTCAATAATCAATCCTCAATACTCAGTCTTCAATCCTCAATCCTCAATCCTCAATCCTCAGTCCGCAATCCTCAATCATCAATCCTCAATCTTCAATACTCAATCCTCAATACTCAATTCTCAATCCTCAATACTCAATCTTCAATCCTCAATCCTCAATCCTCAATCCTCAGTCCTCATCCTCAATTCTCAATTCTTAATCCTCAATCCTCAATCCTCAATCTTCAAACCTCAATAATCAATCCTCAATACTCAGTCTTCAATCCTCAATCCTCAATCCTCAACCCTCAGCCCTCATCCTCTATCCTCAATCCTGAATCCTCAGTCCTCAATCTTCAATCCTCAATACTCAGTCTTCAATCATCAATCCTCAATCCTCAATACTCAATCCTCAATCCTCAGTCATCAATCCTCAATCCTCAGTCATCAATCCTCAATCTTCAATACACAATCCTCAATCATAAATCCTCAATCCTCAATCCTCAATCCTCATTCCTCAATCCTCAATCCTCAACCCTCAGTCCTCATCCTCAATTCTCAATTCTTAATCCTCAATCCTCAATCCTCAATCTTCAAACCTCAATAATCAATCCTCAATACTCAGTCTTCAATCCTCAATCCTCAATCCTCAATCCTCAGTCCGCAATCCTCAATCATCAATCCTCAATCTTCAATACTCAATCCTCAATACTCAATTCTCAATCCTCAATTATCAATACTCAATAGAATATCCTGAATTCTCAGTATTCAATACTTAAACCTCAATCCTCAACCCTCAACCCTCATCCTCCATCCTCAATCCGCAATCCTCAAACCTCAATCTTCAATCCTCAATACTCAATCTTCGATCCTCAATACTCAACCCTCAATCCTCAATCCTCAGTCATGAATACTCAATCTTCAATTCTCCATCCTCAATCCTCAATCATCAATCCTCAATCCTCAATACTCAACCATCAATCCTCAATTCCCAATACTCAGTAGAATATCCTGAATTCTCAGTATTCAATACTCAAACCTCAACCCTCAACACTCAGCCCTCATCCTCCATCCTCAATCCTCAATCCCCAAACCTCAATCTTCAATCCTCAATACTCAATCTTCGATTCTCAATCCACAATCCTCAACCCTCAATCCCAATCCTCAATCTTCAATCCTCAATCCTCAATCCTCAATCCTCAATCCTCAATCCTCAATCATTAATCCTCAATCCTCATCCCTCAATCCTCAATCCTCAACCTTCAATCATCAATACTCAATCTTCAATGCTCAATCCTCAATCCTCAATCCTCAATCCTCAACCCTCAATATTCAATACACAACCCTCAAACATCAATCCTCAATACTCAATCTTCAATCCTCAATCCTCAATCATCAATCCTCAATTCTCAATCCTCAATCATCAATCCTCAATACTCACTCTTCAATCCTCAATCCTCAATCCTCAGTCCTCAATCCACAATCATCAAACCTCAATCTTCAATACTCAATCCTCAATCCTCAATCCTCAATCCTCAATTCTCAATCCGCAATCCTCAGTCCTCAGTCCTCAAACCTCAGTCCTCAAACCTCAGCCATCATCCTCAATCGTCAATCCTCGTTCCTCAATCCTCAATCCTCAATCTTCAATCCTCCATACTCAATCCTCAATCCTCAATCCTCAATCCTCAATACTCAATCTTCAATCCTCAATCCTCAATCCTCAATCCTCAATCCTCAATCCTCAGTCATCAATCCTCAATCTTCAATACGCAATCGTCAATCCTCAGTCCTCAATCCTCAATCCTCAATCATTAATCCTCAATCCTCAACCCTCAATCCTCAATCCTCAACCTTCAATCATCAATACTCAATCTTCAATGCTCAATCCTCAATCCTCAATCCTCAATATTCAATACACAACCCTAAAACATCAATCCTCAATACTCAATCTTCAATCCTCAATCCTCAATCATCAATCCTCAATCCTCAATCCACAGTCATCAATCCTCAATCTTCAATACTCAATCCTCAATCATAAATCCTCAATCCTCAATCCACAATCCTCAATAGTCAATCTCCAATCCTCAATCCTCAATCCTCAATCCTTAATCCACAATCTTCAATCCTCAATCCTCAACCTTCAATCATCAATACTCAATCTTCAATGCTCAATCCTCAATCCTCAATCCTCAATCCTCAATCCTCAATATTCAATACACAACCCTCAAACATCAATCCTCAATACTCAATCTTCAATCCTCAATCCTCAATCATCAATCCTCAATTCTCAATCCTCAATCATCAATCCTCAATACTCACTCTTCAATCCTCGATCCTCAATAGTCAATCTCCAATCCTCAATCCTCAATCATCAATCCTCAACCCTCAACCCTCATCCTCCATCCTCAATCCGCAATCCTCAAACCTCAATCTTCAATCCTCAATACTCAATCTTCGATCCTCAATCCTCAATCCTCAGTCCTCAATCCACAATCATCACACCTCAATCTTCAATACTCAATCCTCAATCCTCAATCCTCAATCCTCAATTCTCAATCCGCAATCCTCAGTCCTCAGTCCTCAAACCTCAGTCCTCAAACCTCAGCCATCATCCTCAATCGTCAATCCTCGTTCCTCAATCCTCAATCCTCAATCTTCAATCCTCCATACTCAATCCTCAATCCTCAATCCTCAATCCTCAATACTCAATCTTCAATCCTCAATCCTCAATCCTCAATCCTCAATCCTCAATCCTCAGTCATCAATCCTCAATCTTCAATACGCAATCGTCAATCCTCAGTCCTCAATCCTCAATCCTCAATCATTAATCCTCAATCCTCAACCCTCAATCCTCAATCCTCAACCTTCAATCATCAATACTCAATCTTCAATGCTCAATCCTCAATCCTCAATCCTCAATCCTCAATCCTCAATATTCAATACACAACCCTCAAACATCAATCCTCAATACTCAATCTTCAATCCTCAATCCTCAATCATCAATCCTCAATCCTCAATCCACAGTCATCAATCCTCAATCTTCAATACTCAATCCTCTATCATAAACCCTCAATCCTCAATCCACAATCCTCAATAGTCAATCTCCAATCCTCAATCCTCAATCCTCAATCCTTAATCCACAACCTTCAATCCTCAATCCTCAACCTTCAATCATCAATACTCAATCTTCAATGCTCAATCCTCAATCCTCAACCCTCAATCCTCAATCCTCAATATTCAATACACAACCCTCAAACATCAATCCTCAATACTCAATCTTCAATCCTCAATCCTCAATCATCAATCCTCAATTCTCAATCCTCAATCATCAATCCTCAATACTCACTCTTCAATCCTCAATCCTCAATAGTCAATCTCCAATCCTCAATCCTCAATCATCAATCCTCAACCCTCAACCCTCATCCTCCATCCTCAATCCGCAATCCTCAAACCTCAATCTTCAATCCTCAATACTCAATCTTCGATCCTCAATCCTCAACCCTCAATCCTCAATCCTCAGTCATGAATACTCAATCTTCAATTCTCAATCCTCAATCCTCAATCCTCAATCCTCAATCCTCAATACTCAACCATCAATCCTCAATTCTCAATACTCAGTAGAATATCCTGAATTCTCAGTATTCAATACTCAAACCTCAACCCTCAACACTCAGCCCTCATCCTCCATCCTCAATCCTCCATCCTCAAACCTCAATCTTCAATCCTCAATACTCAATCTTCGATTCTCAATCCACAATCCTCAACCCTCAATCCCAATCCTCAATCTTCAATCCTCAATCCTCAATCCTCAATCCTCAATCCTCAATCCTCAATCATTAATCCTCAATCCTCAACCCTCAATCCTCAATCCTCAACCTTCAATCATCAATACTCAATCTTCAATGCTCAATCCTCAATCCTAAATCCTCAATCCTCAATCCTCAATATTCAATACACAACCCTCAAACATCAATCCTCAATACTCAATCATCAATCCTCAATTCTCAATACTCAATAGAATATCCTGAATTCTCTGTTTTCAATACTCAATCCTCAATCTTCAATCTTCAAGTCTCCATCCACAGACATCAATTCGCATCACTCAAAACTCAACACTCTGTCCTCAATCTTCAATCCTCAATCCTCAATCCTCAATCCTCAATTCTCAATCCTCCATCCTCAATTCTCAATCCTCAATCCTCAGTCCTCAGTCCTCAAACCTCAATCCTCAACCCTCAGCCCTCATTCTCTATCCTCAATCCTGAATCCTCAGTCCTCAATCTTCAATCCTCAATACTCAGTCTTCAATCATCAATCCTCAATCCTCAATACTCAATCCTCAATCGTCAGTCATCAATCCTCAATCCTCAATCATCAACCTTCAATCCTCAATACTCAATCTTCAATCCTCAATACTCAATCCACAATAGTCAATTCTCATTCTTCAATCCTCAATACCCAATCCTCAATCCTCAATCCTCAATCCTCCATCCTCAATTCTCAATCCTGAATACTCAAACGTCAATCTTCAATCTCCAATACTCAGCCTTCAATCCCCAATACTCAGACTTCAATCCACAATCCTCTATCCTCAATCCTCAGTCCTCAATCCTCAATCATCAATCCTCAATCTTCAATACTCAATCCTCAATCCTCAATCCTCAACCCTCAGCCCTCATCCTCAATCCTCAATCCTGAATCCTCAAACCTCAATATTCAATCCTCAGTACTCAGTCTTCAATCCTCAATCCTCAATCCTCAATCCTCAATCCTCAATCCTCAATTCTCAATCCTCAATCCTCAACCCTCAGCCCTCATCCTCAATCCTCAATCCTGAATCCTCAGTACTCAATCCTCAATCCTCAATCCTCAATCCTCAATTCTCAATCCGCAATCCTCAGTCCTCAGTCCTCAAACCTCAGTCCTCAAACCTCGGCCATCATCCTCAATCGTCAATCCTCGTTCCTCAATCCTCAATCCTCAACCTTCAATCCTCCATACTCAATCTTCAATCCTCAATCCTCAATCATCAATCCTCAATCCTCAATCCTCAGTCATCAATCCTCAATCTTCAATACTCAATCCTCAATCCTCAATCCTCATTCCTCAAACCTCAATCCTCAACCCTCAGTCCTCATCCTCAATTCTCAATTCTCAATCCTCAAACCTCAATCTTCAATCCTCAATACTCAATCCTCAATACTCAACCATCAATCCTCAATTCTCAATACTCAGTAGAATATCCTGAATTCTCAGTATTCAATACTCAAACCTCAACCCTCAACACTCAGCCCTCATCCTCCATCCTCAATCCTCAATCCTCAAACCTGAATCTTCAATCCTCAATACTCAATCTTCGATTCTCAATCCACAATCCTCAACCCTCAATCCCAATCCTCAATCTTCAATCCTCAATCCTCAATCCTCAATCCTCAATCCTCAATCCTCAATCATTAATCCTCAATCCTCAACCCTCAATCCTCAATCCTCAACCTTCAATCATCAATACTCAATCTTCAATGCTCAATCCTCAATCCTAAATCCTCAATCCTCAATCCTCAATATTCAATACACAACCCTCAAACATCAATCCTCAATACTCAATCATCAATCCTCAATTCTCAATACTCAATAGAATATCCTGAATTCTCTGTTTTCAATACTCAATCCTCAATCTTCAATCTTCAAGTCTCCATCCACAGACATCAATTCGCATCACTCAAAACTCAACACTCTGTCCTCAATCTTCAATCCTCAATCCTCAATCCTCAATCCTCAATTCTCAATCCTCCATCCTCAATTCTCAATCCTCAATCCTCAGTCCTCAGTCCTCAAACCTCAATCCTCAACCCTCTGCCCTCATTCTCTATCCTCAATCCTGAATCCTCAGTCCTCAATCTTCAATCCTCAATACTCAGTCTTCAATCATCAATCCTCAATCCTCAATACTCAATCCTCAATCGTCAGTCATCAATCCTCAATCCTCAATCATCAACCTTCAATCCTCAATACTCAATCTTCAATCCTCAATACTCAATCCACAATAGTCAATTCTCATTCTTCAATCCTCAATACCCAATCCTCAATCCTCAATCCTCAATCCTCCATCCTCAATTCTCAATCCTGAATACTCAAACCTCAATCTTCAATCTCCAATACTCAGCCTTCAATCCCCAATACTCAGTCTTCAATCCACAATCCTCTATCCTCAATCCTCAGTCCTCAATCCCCAATCATCAATCCTCAATCTTCAATACTCAATCCTCAATCCTCAATCCTCAACCCCCAGCCCTCATCCTCAATCCTCAATCCTGAATCCTCAAACCTCAATATTCAATCCTCAGTACTCAGTCTTCAATCCTCAATCCTCAATCCTCAATCCTCAATCCTCAATCCTCAATTCTCAATCCGCAATCCTCAGTCCTCAGACCTCAAACCTCAGTCCTCAAACCTCGGCCATCATCCTCAATCGTCAATCCTCGTTCCTCAATCCTCAATACTCAATCTTCAATCCTCCATACTCAATCTTCAATCCTCAATCCTCAATCATCAATCCTCAATCCTCAATCCTCAGTCATCAATCCTCAATCTTCAATACTCAATCCTCAATCATCAATCCTCAATCCTCAATCCTCAATCCTCATTCCTCAAACCTCAATCCTCAACCCTCAGTCCTCATCCTCAATTCTCAATTCTCAATCCTCAAACCTCAATCTTCAATCCTCAATACTCAATCCTCAATCCTCAATACTCAACCATCAATCCTCAATTCTCAATACTCAGTAGAATATCCTGAATTCTCAGTATTCAATACTCAAACCTCAACCCTCAACACTCAGCCCTCATCCTCCATCCTCAATCCTCAATCCTCAAACCTCAATCTTCAATCCTCAATACTCAATCTTCGATTCTCAATCCACAATCCTCAACCCTCAATCCCAATCCTCAATCTTCAATCCTCAATCCTCAATCCTCAATCCTCAATCCTCAATCCTCAATCATTAATCCTCAATCCTCAACCCTCAATCCTCAATCCTCAACCTTCAATCATCAATACTCAATCTTCAATGCTCAATCCTCAATCCTAAATCCTCAATCCTCAATCCTCAATATTCAATACACAACCCTCAAACATCAATCCTCAATACTCAATCATCAATCCTCAATTCTCAATACTCAATAGAATATCCTGAATTCTCTGTTTTCAATACTCAATCCTCAATCTTCAATCTTCAAGTCTCCATCCACAGACATCAATTCGCATCACTCAAAACTCAACACTCTGTCCTCAATCTTCAATCCTCAATCCTCAATCCTCAATCCTCAATTCTCAATCCTCCATCCTCAATTCTCAATCCTCAATCCTCAGTCCTCAGTCCTCAAACCTCAATCCTCAACCCTCAGCCCTCATTCTCTATCCTCAATCCTGAATCCTCAGTCCTCAATCTTCAATCCTCAATACTCAGTCTTCAATCATCAATCCTCAATCCTCAATACTCAATCCTCAATCGTCAGTCATCAATCCTCAATCCTCAATCATCAACCTTCAATCCTCAATACTCAATCTTCAATCCTCAATACTCAATCCACAATAGTCAATTCTCATTCTTCAATCCTCAATACCCAATCCTCAACCCTCAGCCCTCATCCTCAACCCTCAGCCCTCATCCTCAATCCTCAGTCCTCAGTCCTCAAACCTCAGTCCTCAAACCTCGGCCATCATCCTCAATCGTCAATCCTCGTTCCTCAATCCTCAATCCTCAATCTTCAATCCTCCATACTCAATCTTCAATCCTCAATCCTCAATCATCAATCCTCAATCCTCAATCCTCAGTCATCAATCCTCAATCTTCAATACTCAATCCTCAATCATCAATCCTCAATCCTCAATCCTCAATCCTCATTCCTCAAACCTCAATCCTCAACCCTCAGTCCTCATCCTCAATTTTCAATTCTTAATCCTCAATCCTCAATCCTCAATCTTCAATCCTCAATATTCAATCCTCAATATTCAGTCTTCAATCCTCAATCCTCTATCCTCAATCCTCAGTCCGCAATCCTCAACATTCAATCCTCAATCTTCAATACTCAATCCTCAATACTCAATCCTCAATCCTCAGTCCTCAATACTCAACATTCAATCCTCCATACCCAATCTTCAATCCTCAATCCTCAATCATCAATCCTCAATCCTCAATCCTCAGTCATCAATCCTCAATCTTCAATACTCAATCCTCAATCCTCAATCCTCAATCCTCAACCCTCAGGCCTCAATCCACAATCATCAATCCTCAATCTTCAATACACAATCCTCAATCCTCAATCCTAAATCCTCAAAACTCAATCTTCAATCCTCAATCCTCAATCCTCAATCCTCAACCCTCAGCCCTCATCCTCAATCCTCAATCCTGAATGCTCAACCCTCAATCTTCAATCCTCAATACTCAGTCTTCAATCCTCAATCCTCAATCCTCAATCCTCAGTCCTCAATCCACAATCATCAATCCTCAATCTTCAATACTCAATCCTCAATCCTCAATCCTCAATCTTCAATACTCAATCTTCAATCCTCAATCCTCAGTCCTCAATCCTCAACCCTCAGCCCTCAGCCCTCATCCTCAAACCTCAATCCTGAATCCTCAATCCTCAATGTTCAATCCTCAATACTCAGTCTTCAATCATCAATCCTCAATACTCAATCCTCAATCCTCAATCCTGAATCATCAATCCACAATCCTCAATCATCAACCTTCAATCCTCAATACTCAATCTTCAATCCTCAATACACAATCCTCAATATTCAACACACAACCATCAACCATCAATTCTCAATACTCAACCATCAATCCTCAATTCTCAATACTCAATAGAATATCCTGAATTCTCATGATTCAATACTCAATCCGCAATATTCAATAATCAAATCTCGATCCTCAAACATCAATTCTCAACACTCAATCCTCAACACTCGGTCCTCTCTCTTCGATCCTCCATCCTCAATCCTCTATCCATAAGCGTCAATCCTCAATCCTCAATCCTCAATCCTCAACCCTCAATCCTCAGTCCTCAAACCTCAATTCCGTATCCTCAATCCTGAATGCTCAATCTTCATCCCTCAGTCCGCAACAATCAATTGTCGATCCTCAATCCTCAATAGAATATCCTCAATTCACAGTTTTCAATACTGAATCCCCAACCTTCAATCTTCAAATCTCAATCCACAGACATCAATTCTCACCACTCAACCCTCAACACTCAGTCCTCAATCTTCAATCCTCAATCCTCAGTCCTCAATCTTCAATCCTCCATACTCAATCTTCAATCCTCAATCCTCAATCATCAATCCTCAGTCCTCAATCCTCAGTCATCAATCCTCAATCTTCAATACTCAATCCTCAATCATCAATCCTCAATCCTCAATACTCAATCCTCATTCCTCAATCCTCAATCCTCAATCCTCAACCCTCAGTCCTCTTCCTCAGTTCTCAATTCTTAAGCCTCAATCCTCAATCCTCAATCTTCAATCCTCAATAATCAATCCTCAATCTTCAATCCTCAATACTGAATCCTCAATCCTCAATAGTCAATCTCCAATCCTCAATCCTCAATCCTCAATCCTTAATCCACAATCTTCAATCCTCAATCCTCAATCCTCAATCATCAATACTCAATCCTCAATCCTCAATCCTCAATCCCCAACCCTCAATCCTCAGTCCTCAAACCTCAGTCCCCAATCCTCAATTATCAATCCTCAATCTTCAATACTCAATCCTCAATCCTCAATCCTCAACACTCAACCATCAATCCTCAATTCTCAATACTCAATAGAATATCCTGAATTCTCAGTATTCAATACTTAAACCTCAATCCTCAACCCTCAACCCTCATTCTCCATCCTCCATCCTCAATCCTCAAACCTCAATCTTCAATCCTCAATACTCAATCTTCGATCCTCAATCCTAAACCCTCAATCCTCAATCCTCAATCCTCAGTCATGAATACTCAATCTTCAATCCTCAATCCTCAATCCTCAATCCTCAATCCTCAACCCTCAATCCTCAATCCTCAATCTTCAATCATCAATACTCAATCTTCAATGCTCAATCCTCAATCCTCAATCCTCAATCCTCAATCCTCAATATTCAATACACAACCCTCAAACATCAATCCTCAATACTCAATCATCAATCCTCAATTCTCAATACTCAGTCCTCAATCTTCAATCCTCAATCCTCAATCCTCAATCCTCAATCGTCAATCCTCAATACCCAATCGTGAATCTTCAATCCTCAATCCCCAATACTCAATCCTCAATCCTCAATACTCAATCCTCAATCCTCAATTCTCAATCCTCAATCCTCAACCCTCAGCCCTCATCCTCAATCCTCAATCCTGAATCCTCAGTACTCAATCCTCAATCCTCAATCCTCAATCCTCAATTCTCAATCCGCAATCCTCAGTCCTCAGTCCTCAAACCTCAGTCCTCAAACCTCGGCCATCATCCTCAATCGTCAATCCTCGTTCCTCAATCCTCAATCCTCAACCTTCAATCCTCCATACTCAATCTTCAATCCTCAATCCTCAATCATCAATCCTCAATCCTCAATCCTCAGTCATCAATCCTCAATCTTCAATACTCAATCCTCAATCCTCAATCCTCATTCCTCAAACCTCAATCCTCAACCCTCAGTCCTCATCCTCAATTCTCAATTCTCAATCCTCAAACCTCAATCTTCAATCCTCAATACTCAATCCTCAATACTCAACCATCAATCCTCAATTCTCAATACTCAGTAGAATATCCTGAATTCTCAGTATTCAATACTCAAACCTCAACCCTCAACACTCAGCCCTCATCCTCCATCCTCAATCCTCAATCCTCAAACCTGAATCTTCAATCCTCAATACTCAATCTTCGATTCTCAATCCACAATCCTCAACCCTCAATCCCAATCCTCAATCTTCAATCCTCAATCCTCAATCCTCAATCCTCAATCCTCAATCCTCAATCATTAATCCTCAATCCTCAACCCTCAATCCTCAATCCTCAACCTTCAATCATCAATACTCAATCTTCAATGCTCAATCCTCAATCCTAAATCCTCAATCCTCAATCCTCAATATTCAATACACAACCCTCAAACATCAATCCTCAATACTCAAACATCAATCCTCAATTCTCAATACTCAATAGAATATCCTGAATTCTCTGTTTTCAATACTCAATCCTCAATCTTCAATCTTCAAGTCTCCATCCACAGACATCAATTCGCATCACTCAAAACTCAACACTCTGTCCTCAATCTTCAATCCTCAATCCTCAATCCTCAATCCTCAATTCTCAATCCTCCATCCTCAATTCTCAATCCTCAATCCTCAGTCCTCAGTCCTCAAACCTCAATCCTCAACCCTCTGCCCTCATTCTCTATCCTCAATCCTGAATCCTCAGTCCTCAATCTTCAATCCTCAATACTCAGTCTTCAATCATCAATCCTCAATCCTCAATACTCAATCCTCAATCGTCAGTCATCAATCCTCAATCCTCAATCATCAACCTTCAATCCTCAATACTCAATCTTCAATCCTCAATACTCAATCCACAATAGTCAATTCTCATTCTTCAATCCTCAATACCCAATCCTCAATCCTCAATCCTCAATCCTCCATCCTCAATTCTCAATCCTGAATACTCAAACCTCAATCTTCAATCTCCAATACTCAGCCTTCAATCCCCAATACTCAGTCTTCAATCCACAATCCTCTATCCTCAATCCTCAGTCCTCAATCCCCAATCATCAATCCTCAATCTTCAATACTCAATCCTCAATCCTCAATCCTCAACCCTCAGCCCTCATCCTCAATCCTCAATCCTGAATCCTCAAACCTCAATATTCAATCCTCAGTACTCAGTCTTCAATCCTCAATCCTCAATCCTCAATCCTCAATCCTCAATCCTCAATTCTCAATCCGCAATCCTCAGTCCTCAGACCTCAAACCTCAGTCCTCAAACCTCGGCCATCATCCTCAATCGTCAATCCTCGTTCCTCAATCCTCAATCCTCAATCTTCAATCCTCCATACTCAATCTTCAATCCTCAATCCTCAATCATCAATCCTCAATCCTCAATCCTCAGTCATCAATCCTCAATCTTCAATACTCAATCCTCAATCATCAATCCTCAATCCTCAATCCTCAATCCTCATTCCTCAAACCTCAATCCTCAACCCTCAGTCCTCATCCTCAATTCTCAATTCTCAATCCTCAAACCTCAATCTTCAATCCTCAATACTCAATCCTCAATCCTCAATACTCAACCATCAATCCTCAATTCTCAATACTCAGTAGAATATCCTGAATTCTCAGTATTCAATACTCAAACCTCAACCCTCAACACTCAGCCCTCATCCTCCATCCTCAATCCTCAATCCTCAAACCTCAATCTTCAATCCTCAATACTCAATCTTCGATTCTCAATCCACAATCCTCAACCCTCAATCCCAATCCTCAATCTTCAATCCTCAATCCTCAATCCTCAATCCTCAATCCTCAATCCTCAATCATTAGTCCTCAATCCTCAACCCTCAATCCTCAATCCTCAACCTTCAATCATCAATACTCAATCTTCAATGCTCAATCCTCAATCCTAAATCCTCAATCCTCAATCCTCAATATTCAATACACAACCCTCAAACATCAATCCTCAATACTCAATCATCAATCCTCAATTCTCAATACTCAATAGAATATCCTGAATTCTCTGTTTTCAATACTCAATCCTCAATCTTCAATCTTCAAGTCTCCATCCACAGACATCAATTCGCATCACTCAAAACTCAACACTCTGTCCTCAATCTTCAATCCTCAATCCTCAATCCTCAATCCTCAATTCTCAATCCTCCATCCTCAATTCTCAATCCTCAATCCTCAGTCCTCAGTCCTCAAACCTCAATCCTCAACCCTCTGCCCTCATTCTCTATCCTCAATCCTGAATCCTCAGTCCTCAATCTTCAATCCTCAATACTCAGTCTTCAATCATCAATCCTCAATCCTCAATACTCAATCCTCAATCGTCAGTCATCAATCCTCAATCCTCAATCATCAACCTTCAATCCTCAATACTCAATCTTCAATCCTCAATACTCAATCCACAATAGTCAATTCTCATTCTTCAATCCTCAATACCCAATCCTCAATCCTCAATCCTCAATCCTCCATCCTCAATTCTCAATCCTGAATACTCAAACCTCAATCTTCAATCTCCAATACTCAGCCTTCAATCCCCAATACTCAGTCTTCAATCCACAATCCTCTATCCTCAATCCTCAGTCCTCAATCCCCAATCATCAATCCTCAATCTTCAATACTCAATCCTCAATCCTCAATCCTCAACCCTCAGCCCTCATCCTCAATCCTCAATCCTGAATCCTCAAACCTCAATATTCAATCCTCAGTACTCAGTCTTCAATCCTCAATCCTCAATCCTCAATCCTCAATCCTCAATCCTCAATTCTCAATCCGCAATCCTCAATCCTCAATCATCAATCCTCAATCCTCAATCCTCAGTCATCAATCCTCAATCTTCAATACTCAATCCTCAATCCTCAATCCTCAATCCTCAACCCTCAGGCCTCAATCCACAATCATCAATCCTCAATCTTCAATACACAATCCTCAATCCTCAATCCTAAATCCTCAAAACTCAATCTTCAATCCTCAATCCTCAATCCTCAATCCTCAACCCTCAGCCCTCATCCTCAATCCTCAATCCTGAATGCTCAACCCTCAATCTTCAATCCTCAATACTCAGTCTTCAATCCTCAATCCTCAATCCTCAATCCTCAGTCCTCAATCCACAATCATCAATCCTCAATCTTCAATACTCAATCCTCAATCCTCAATCCTCAATCTTCAATACTCAATCTTCAATCCTCAATCCTCAGTCCTCAATCCTCAACCCTCAGCCCTCAGCCCTCATCCTCAAACCTCAATCCTGAATCCTCAATCCTCAATGTTCAATCCTCAATACTCAGTCTTCAATCATCAATCCTCAATACTCAATCCTCAATCCTCAATCCTGAATCATCAATCCACAATCCTCAATCATCAACCTTCAATCCTCAATACTCAATCTTCAATCCTCAATACACAATCCTCAATATTCAACACACAACCATCAACCATCAATTCTCAATACTCAACCATCAATCCTCAATTCTCAATACTCAATAGAATATCCTGAATTCTCATGATTCAATACTCAATCCGCAATATTCAATAATCAAATCTCGATCCTCAAACATCAATTCTCAACACTCAATCCTCAACACTCGGTCCTCTCTCTTCGATCCTCCATCCTCAATCCTCTATCCCCAAGCGTCAATCCTCAATCCTCAATCCTCAATCCTCAACCCTCAATCCTCAGTCCTCAAACCTCAATTCCGTATCCTCAATCCTGAATGCTCAATCTTCATCCCTCAGTCCGCAACAATCAATTGTCGATCCTCAATCCTCAATAGAATATCCTCAATTCACAGTTTTCAATACTGAATCCCCAACCTTCAATCTTCAAATCTCAATCCACAGACATCAATTCTCACCACTCAACCCTCAACACTCAGTCCTCAATCTTCAATCCTCAATCCTCAGTCCTCAATCTTCAATCCTCCATACTCAATCTTCAATCCTCAATCCTCAATCATCAATCCTCAGTCCTCAATCCTCAGTCATCAATCCTCAATCTTCAATACTCAATCCTCAATCATCAATCCTCAATCCTCAATACTCAATCCTCATTCCTCAATCCTCAATCCTCAATCCTCAACCCTCAGTCCTCTTCCTCAGTTCTCAATTCTTAAGCCTCAATCCTCAATCCTCAATCTTCAATCCTCAATAATCAATCCTCAATCTTCAATCCTCAATACTGAATCCTCAATCCTCAATAGTCAATCTCCAATCCTCAATCCTCAATCCTCAATCCTTAATCCACAATCTTCAATCCTCAATCCTCAATCCTCAATCATCAATACTCAATCCTCAATCCTCAATCCTCAATCCCCAACCCTCAATCCTCAGTCCTCAAACCTCAGTCCCCAATCCTCAATTATCAATCCTCAATCTTCAATACTCAATCCTCAATCCTCAATCCTCAACACTCAACCATCAATCCTCAATTCTCAATACTCAATAGAATATCCTGAATTCTCAGTATTCAATACTTAAACCTCAATCCTCAACCCTCAACCCTCATTCTCCATCCTCCATCCTCAATCCTCAAACCTCAATCTTCAATCCTCAATACTCAATCTTCGATCCTCAATCCTAAACCCTCAATCCTCAATCCTCAATCCTCAGTCATGAATACTCAATCTTCAATCCTCAATCCTCAATCCTCAATCCTCAATCCTCAACCCTCAATCCTCAATCCTCAATCTTCAATCATCAATACTCAATCTTCAATGCTCAATCCTCAATCCTCAATCCTCAATCCTCAATCCTCAATATTCAATACACAACCCTCAAACATCAATCCTCAATACTCAATCATCAATCCTCAATTCTCAATACTCAGTCCTCAATCTTCAATCCTCAATCCTCAATCCTCAATCCTCAATCGTCAATCCTCAATACCCAATCGTGAATCTTCAATCCTCAATCCCCAATACTCAATCCTCAATCCTCAATACTCAATCCTCAATCCTCAATTCTCAATCCTCAATCCTCAACCCTCAGCCCTCATCCTCAATCCTCAATCCTGAATCCTCAGTACTCAATCCTCAATCCTCAATCCTCAATCTTCAATCCTCAATCCTCAATCCTCAATCCTCAATCCTCAATCCTCAATCATTAATCCTCAATCCTCAACCCTCAATCCTCAATCCTCAACCTTCAATCATCAATACTCAATCTTCAATGCTCAATCCTCAATCCTAAATCCTCAATCCTCAATCCTCAATATTCAATACACAACCCTCAAACATCAATCCTCAATACTCAATCATCAATCCTCAATTCTCAATACTCAATAGAATATCCTGAATTCTCTGTTTTCAATACTCAATCCTCAATCTTCAATCTTCAAGTCTCCATCCACAGACATCAATTCGCATCACTCAAAACTCAACACTCTGTCCTCAATCTTCAATCCTCAATCCTCAATCCTCAATCCTCAATTCTCAATCCTCCATCCTCAATTCTCAATCCTCAATCCTCAGTCCTCAGTCCTCAAACCTCAATCCTCAACCCTCTGCCCTCATTCTCTATCCTCAATCCTGAATCCTCAGTCCTCAATCTTCAATCCTCAATACTCAGTCTTCAATCATCAATCCTCAATCCTCAATACTCAATCCTCAATCGTCAGTCATCAATCCTCAATCCTCAATCATCAACCTTCAATCCTCAATACTCAATCTTCAATCCTCAATACTCAATCCACAATAGTCAATTCTCATTCTTCAATCCTCAATACCCAATCCTCAATCCTCAATCCTCAATCCTCCATCCTCAATTCTCAATCCTGAATACTCAAACCTCAATCTTCAATCTCCAATACTCAGCCTTCAATCCCCAATACTCAGTCTTCAATCCACAATCCTCTATCCTCAATCCTCAGTCCTCAATCCCCAATCATCAATCCTCAATCTTCAATACTCAATCCTCAATCCTCAATCCTCAACCCTCAGCCCTCATCCTCAATCCTCAATCCTGAATCCTCAAACCTCAATATTCAATCCTCAGTACTCAGTCTTCAATCCTCAATCCTCAATCCTCAATCCTCAATCCTCAATCCTCAATTCTCAATCCGCAATCCTCAGTCCTCAGACCTCAAACCTCAGTCCTCAAACCTCGGCCATCATCCTCAATCGTCAATCCTCGTTCCTCAATCCTCAATCCTCAATCTTCAATCCTCCATACTCAATCTTCAATCCTCAATCCTCAATCATCAATCCTCAATCCTCAATCCTCAGTCATCAATCCTCAATCTTCAATACTCAATCCTCAATCATCAATCCTCAATCCTCAATCCTCAATCCTCATTCCTCAAACCTCAATCCTCAACCCTCAGTCCTCATCCTCAATTCTCAATTCTCAATCCTCAAACCTCAATCTTCAATCCTCAATACTCAATCCTCAATCCTCAATACTCAACCATCAATCCTCAATTCTCAATACTCAGTAGAATATCCTGAATTCTCAGTATTCAATACTCAAACCTCAACCCTCAACACTCAGCCCTCATCCTCCATCCTCAATCCTCAATCCTCAAACCTCAATCTTCAATCCTCAATACTCAATCTTCGATTCTCAATCCACAATCCTCAACCCTCAATCCCAATCCTCAATCTTCAATCCTCAATCCTCAATCCTCAATCCTCAATCCTCAATCCTCAATCATTAATCCTCAATCCTCAACCCTCAATCCTCAATCCTCAACCTTCAATCATCAATACTCAATCTTCAATGCTCAATCCTCAATCCTAAATCCTCAATCCTCAATCCTCAATATTCAATACACAACCCTCAAACATCAATCCTCAATACTCAATCATCAATCCTCAATTCTCAATACTCAATAGAATATCCTGAATTCTCTGTTTTCAATACTCAATCCTCAATCTTCAATCTTCAAGTCTCCATCCACAGACATCAATTCGCATCACTCAAAACTCAACACTCTGTCCTCAATCTTCAATCCTCAATCCTCAATCCTCAATCCTCAATTCTCAATCCTCCATCCTCAATTCTCAATCCTCAATCCTCAGTCCTCAGTCCTCAAACCTCAATCCTCAACCCTCAGCCCTCATTCTCTATCCTCAATCCTGAATCCTCAGTCCTCAATCTTCAATCCTCAATACTCAGTCTTCAATCATCAATCCTCAATACTCAATACTCAATCCTCAATCGTCAGTCATCAATCCTCAATCCTCAATCATCAACCTTCAATCCTCAATACTCAATCTTCAATCCTCAATACTCAATCCACAATAGTCAATTCTCATTCTTCAATCCTCAATACCCAATCCTCAATCCTCAATCCTCAATCCTCCATCCTCAATTCTCAATCCTGAATACTCAAACCTCAATCTTCAATCTCCAATACTCAGCCTTCAATCCCCAATACTCAGTCTTCAATCCACAATCCTCTATCCTCAATCCTCAGTCCTCAATCCTCAATCATCAATCCTCAATCTTCAATACTCAATCCTCAATCCTCAATCCTCAACCCTCAGCCCTCATCCTCAATCCTCAATCCTGAATCCTCAAACCTCAATATTCAATCCTCAGTACTCAGTCTTCAATCCTCAATCCTCAATCCTCAATCCTCAATCCTCAATCCTCAACCCTCAGCCCTCATCCTCAATCCTCAGTCCTCAGTCCTCAAACCTCAGTCCTCAAACCTCGGCCATCATCCTCAATCGTCAATCCTCGTTCCTCAATCCTCAATCCTCAATCTTCAATCCTCCATACTCAATCTTCAATCCTCAATCCTCAATCATCAATCCTCAATCCTCAATCCTCAGTCATCAATCCTCAATCTTCAATACTCAATCCTCAATCATCAATCCTCAATCCTCAATCCTCAATCCTCATTCCTCAAACCTCAATCCTCAACCCTCAGTCCTCATCCTCAATTTTCAATTCTTAATCCTCAATCCTCAATCCTCAATCTTCAATCCTCAATATTCAATCCTCAATATTCAGTCTTCAATCCTCAATCCTCTATCCTCAATCCTCAGTCCGCAATCCTCAACATTCAATCCTCAATCTTCAATACTCAATCCTCAATACTCAATCCTCAACCCTCAGGCCTCAATCCACAATCATCAATCCTCAATCTTCAATACACAATCCTCAATCCTCAATCCTAAATCCTCAAAACTCAATCTTCAATCCTCAATCCTCAATCCTCAATCCTCAACCCTCAGCCCTCATCCTCAATCCTCAATCCTGAATGCTCAATCCTCAATCTTCAATCCTCAATACTCAGTCTTCAATCCTCAATCCTCAATCCTCAATCCTCATTCCTCAAACCTCAATCCCCAACCCTCAGTCCTCATCCTCAATTTTCAATTCTTAATCCTCAATCCTCAATCCTCAATCTTCAATCCTCAAAATTCAATCCTCCATATTCAGTCTTCAATCCTCAATCCTCTATCCTCAATCCTCAGTCCGCAATCCTCAACATTCAATCCTCAATCTTCAATACTCAATCCTCAATACTCAATCCTCAATCCTCAGTCCTCAATACTCAACCTTCAATCCTCCATACTCAATCTTCAATCCTCAATCCTCAATCATCAATCCTCAATCCTCAATCCTCAGTCATCAATCCTCAATCTTCAATACTCAATCCTCAATCCTCAATCCTCAATCCTCAATCCTCAGGCCTCAATCCACAATCATCAATTCTCAATCTTCAATACACAATCCTCAATCCTCAATCCTAAATCCTCAAAACTCAATCTTCAATCCTCAATCCTCAATCCTCAATCCTCAACCCTCAGCCCTCATCCTCAATCCTCAATCCTGAATGCTCAACCCTCAATCTTCAATCCTCAATACTCAGTCTTCAATCCTCAATCCTCAATCCTCAATCCTCAGTCCTCAATCCACAATCATCAATCCTCAATCTTCAATACTCAATCCTCAATCCTCAATCCTCAATCTTCAATACTCAATCTTCAATCCTCAATCCTCAGTCCTCAATCCTCAACCCTCAGCCCTCAGCCCTCATCCTCAAACCTCAATCCTGAATCCTCAATCCTCAATGTTCAATCCTCAATACTCAGTCTTCAATCATCAATCCTCAATACTCAATCCTCAATCCTCAATCCTGAATCATCAATCCACAATCCTCAATCATCAACCTTCAATCCTCAATACTCAATCTTCAATCCTCAATACACAATCCTCAATATTCAACACACAACCATCAACCATCAATTCTCAATACTCAACCATCAATCCTCAATTCTCAATACTCAATAGAATATCCTGAATTCTCATGATTCAATACTCAATCCGCAATATTCAATAATCAAATCTCGATCCTCAAACATCAATTCTCAACACTCAATCCTCAACACTCGGTCCTCTCTCTTCGATCCTCCATCCTCAATCCTCTATCCCCAAGCGTCAATCCTCAATCCTCAATCCTCAATCCTCAACCCTCAATCCTCAGTCCTCAAACCTCAATTCCGTATCCTCAATCCTGAATGCTCAATCTTCATCCCTCAGTCCGCAACAATCAATTGTCGATCCTCAATCCTCAATAGAATATCCTCAATTCACAGTTTTCAATACTGAATCCCCAACCTTCAATCTTCAAATCTCAATCCACAGACATCAATTCTCACCACTCAACCCTCAACACTCAGTCCTCAATCTTCAATCCTCAATCCTCAGTCCTCAATCTTCAATCCTCCATACTCAATCTTCAATCCTCAATCCTCAATCATCAATCCTCAGTCCTCAATCCTCAGTCATCAATCCTCAATCTTCAATACTCAATCCTCAATCATCAATCCTCAATCCTCAATACTCAATCCTCATTCCTCAATCCTCAATCCTCAATCCTCAACCCTCAGTCCTCTTCCTCAGTTCTCAATTCTTAAGCCTCAATCCTCAATCCTCAATCTTCAATCCTCAATAATCAATCCTCAATCTTCAATCCTCAATACTGAATCCTCAATCCTCAATAGTCAATCTCCAATCCTCAATCCTCAATCCTCAATCCTTAATCCACAATCTTCAATCCTCAATCCTCAATCCTCAATCATCAATACTCAATCCTCAATCCTCAATCCTCAATCCCCAACCCTCAATCCTCAGTCCTCAAACCTCAGTCCCCAATCCTCAATTATCAATCCTCAATCTTCAATACTCAATCCTCAATCCTCAATCCTCAACACTCAACCATCAATCCTCAATTCTCAATACTCAATAGAATATCCTGAATTCTCAGTATTCAATACTTAAACCTCAATCCTCAACCCTCAACCCTCATTCTCCATCCTCCATCCTCAATCCTCAAACCTCAATCTTCAATCCTCAATACTCAATCTTCGATCCTCAATCCTAAACCCTCATTCCTCAATCCTCAATCCTCAGTCATGAATACTCAATCTTCAATTCTCAATCCTCAATCCTCAATCCTCAATCCTCAACCCTCAATCCTCAATCCTCAATCTTCAATCATCAATACTCAATCTTCAATGCTCAATCCTCAATCCTCAATCCTCAATCTTCAATCCTCAATCCTCAATCCTCAATCCTCAATCGTCAATCCTCAATACCCAATCGTGAATCTTCAATCCTCAATCCCCAATACTCAATCCTCAATCCTCAATACTCAATCCTCAATCCTCAATCCTCAATCATCAATCCACAATCTTCAATACTCAATCCTCATTCCTCAATCCTCAATCCTCAATCCTCAATCATCAATCCTCCATCTTCAATAATCAATCCTCAATCCTCAATCCTCAATACTCAATACTCAACCATCAATCCTCAATTCTCAATACTCAATAGAATATCCTGAATTCTCAGGATTCAATACTCAAACCTCAACCCTCAGCCCTCAGCCCTCATCCTCCATTCTCAATCCTCTATCCTCAATCCTCAATCTTCAATCCTCAATACTCAATCTTCAATCCTCAATCCTCAATACCCAATCCTGATTCTTCAGTACTCAATACCGAATCCTCAATCTTCAACCCTCAATCCTCAATCCTCAATTCTCAATCCTCAATCCTCAGTCCTCAGTCCTCAAACCTCAGTCCTCAAACTTCAGCCATCATCCTCAATCGTCAATCCTCGTTCCTCAATCCTCAATCCTCAATCCTCAACCCTCAATAGACAATCTCCAATCCTAGATCCTCAATCCCCAATCCTCAATCCTTAATCCTCAATCTTCAATCCTCAATCCTCAATACTCAGTCCTCAATACTCAATCCTCAATCCACAATCCTCAATCCCCAATCCTCAATCTTCAATCCTCAATCCTCAATCCTCAAGCCTCAATCCTCAATCCTCAATCTTCAATCCTGAATACTCAATCTTCAATCCTCAAGCCTCAATCCTCAATCCTCAATCCTCAATCGTCAGTCTTCAATCCTCAATACCCAATCTTCAATCCTCAATCCTCAATCCTCAATCCTCAATCCTCATTCTTCAATCCTCAATACCCAATCCTCAATCTTCAATCCTCAATCCCCAATACTCAATCCTTAATCCTCAATCTTCAATCCTCAATCCCCAGTCCACAATCTTCAATCCTCAATGCTCAATCCTCAATCCTCAATCCTCAGTCATCAGTCCTCAATCCTCAATCCTCAAACCTCAATCCTCAACCGTCAGTACTCGTCCTCACACCTCAATCCCGAATCCTCAGTCCTGAATCGTCAATCTTCAGCCCTCAGTCCTCAACAATCTATTGTCAATCTTCAGTCCTCATTAGAATATCCACAATTCACAGTTTTCAGTACTCAATCCCCAATCTTCAATCTTCAAATCTCAGTCTACAAACATCAATTCGCATCACTCAACACTCAACACTCAGTCCTCAATCTACAGTCCTAAATCCTCAATCCTCAATCTTCAATCCTCAATACTCAATCTTCAACCTTCAATCCTCAATTCTCAATCCTCAGTCCTCAATCCTCAATCACAATTCCTCAATCCCCAATCCTCAATCTTCAATCCTCAGTCCTCAATCATCAATCATCAATACTCAATGTTCAATCCTCAATACTCAACCTTCAATCCTAAACCCTCAATCCTCAATCCACAATCCTCAATCCTCAATCATCAACCTTCAACCTTCAATACTCAACCTTCAATCCTCAATTCCCAATCCTCCATCGTCAATCCTCAATCCTCAATCCTCAGTCATCAATCCTCAATCTTCAATACTCAATCCTCAATCCTCAATCCTCAATCCTCAATCCTCAATCCTCAATCCTCATTCCTCAAACGTCAATCCTCAGCCCTCAGTCCTGATCCTCAATTCTCAATCCTCAATTCTCAATCCTCAATCCTCAGACATCAATCCTCAATCTTCAATACTCAATCGTCAATCCTCATTCCTCAATTCTCAATCCTCAATCCTCGTTCCTCAAACCTCAACCCTCAACCCTCAGTCCTCATACTCAATTCTCAATTCTCAATCCTCAAACCTCAATCCTCAATCCTCAATCTTCAATCATCAATACTCAATCTTCAATGCTCGATCCTCAATCCTCAATCCTCAATCTTCAATCCTCAATAATCAATCCTCAATACTCAGTCTTCAATCCTCAATCCTCAATCCTCAATCCTCAGTCCGCAATCCTCAATCATCAATCCTCAATCTTCAATACTAAATCCTCAATCCTCAATCCTCAATCCTCAATACTAAACCTTCAATCCTCCATACTCAATCTTCAATCCTCAATCCTCAATCATCAATCCTCAATCCTCAATCCTCAGTCATCAATCCTCGATCTTCAATACTCAATCCTCAATCCTCAATCCTCAATCCTCAATCCTCAGTCCTCAATCCACAATCATCAACCCTCAATCTTCAATACTCAATCCTCAATCCTCAATCCTCAATCCTCAGTACTCGATCTTCAATCCTCAATCCTCAATCCTCAATCCTCAATCCTCATCCCTCATCCTCAATCCTCAATCCTGAATCCTCTATCCTCAATCTTCAATCCTCAATACTCAGTCTTCAATCCTCAATCCTCAATCCTCAATCCTCAATCCTCAATTCTCAATCCTCAATCCTCAACCCTCAACCCTCAGCCCTCATCCTCAATCCTCAATGCTGAATCCTCAAACCTCAATCTTCAGTCCTCAATACTCTGTCTTCAATCCTCAATCCTCAATCCTCAATCCTCAGTCCTCAATCCACAATCATCAATCCTCAATCTTCAATACTCAATCCTCAATCCTCAATCCTCAATCCTCAACTCTCAATCCTCAACCCTCAGTCCTCAGTCCTCAAACCTCAGTCCTCAAACCCCAGCCATCATCCTCAATCGTCAATCCTCGTTCCTCAATCCTCAATCCTCAATCTTCAATCCTCCATACTCAATCTTCAATCCTCAATCCTCAATCATCAATCCTCAATCCTCAATCCTCAGTCATCAATCCTCAATCATCAATACTCAATCCTCAATCCTCAATCCTCAATCCTCAATCCTCAATCCTCATTCCTCAAACCTCAATCCTCAACCCTCAGTCCTCATCCTCAATTCTCAATTCTTAATCCTCAATCCTCAATACTCAATCTTCAATCCTCAATAATCAATCATCAATACTCAATCTTCAATCCTCAATCCTCAATCCTCAATCCTCAGTCCGCAATCCTCAATCATCAATCCTCAATCTTCAATACTCAATCCTCAATCCTCAATCCTCAATCCTCAATACTCAACATTCAATCCTCCATACTCAATCTTCAATCCTCAATCCTCAATCATCAATCCTCAATCCTCAATCCTCAGTCATCAATCCTCAATCTTCAATACTCAAACCTCAATACTCAATCCTCAATCCTCAATCCTCAGTCCTCAATGCCCAATCATCAATCCTCAATCTTCAATACTCAATCCTCAATCCTCAATCCTCAATCCTCAATACTCAATCTTCAATCCTCAATCCTCAATCCTCAATCCTCAACCCTCGGCCCTCATCCTCAATCCTCAATTCTGAATCCTCAATCCTCAATATTCAATCCTCAATACTCAGTCTTCAATCATCAATCCTCAATACTCAATCCTCAATCCTCAATCCTGAATCATCAATCCACAATCCTCAATCATCAACCTTCAATCCTCAATACTCAATCTTCAATCCTCAATACTCAATCCTCAATATTCAACACACAACCATCAACGATCAATTCTCAATACTCAACCATCAATCCTCAATTCTCAATACTCAATAGAATATCCTGAATTCTCATGATTCAATACTCAATCCGCAATATTCAATAATCAAATCTCGATCCTCAAACATCAATTCTCAACACTCAATCCTCAACACTCGGTCCTCTCTTTTCGGTCCTCCATCCTCAATCCTCTATCCCCAAGCGTCAATCCTCAATCCTCAATCCTCAATCCTCAACACTCAATCCTCAGTCCTCAAACCTCAATTCCGTATCCTAAATCCTGAATGCTCAATCTTCATCCCTCAGTCCGCAACAATCAATTGTCAATCCTCAATCCTCAATAGAATATCCTCAATTCACAGTTTTCAATACTGAATCCCCAATCTTCAATCTTCAAATCTCAATCCACAGACATCAATTCTCACCACTCAACCCTCAACACTCAGTCCTCAATCTTCAATCCTCAATCCTCAGTCCTCGATCTTCAATCCTCCATACTCAATCTTCAATCCTCAATCCTCAATCATCAATCCTCAATCCTCAATCCTCAGTCATCAATCCTCAATCTTCAATACTCAATCCTCAATCATCAATCCTCAATGCTCAATCCTCAATCCTCATTCCTCAATCCTCAATCCTCAACCCTCAGTCCTCTTCCTCAGTTCTCAATTCTTAAGCCTCAATACTCAATCCTCAATCTTCAATCCTCAATAATCAATCCTCAATCTTCAATCCTCAATACTGAATCCTCAATCCTCAATAGTCAATCTCCAATCCTCAATCCTCAATCCTCAATCCTTAATCCACAATCTTCAATCCACAATCCTCAGTCCTCAATCATCAATACTCAATCCTCAATTATCAATCCTCAATCCCCAACCCTCAATCCTCAGTCCTCAAACCTCAGTCCCCAATCCTCAATCATCAATCCTCAATCTTCAATACTCAATCCTCAATCCTCAATCCTCAATCCTCAACACTCAACCATCAATCCTCAATTCTCAATACTCAATAGAATATCCTGAATTCTCAGTATTCAATACTTAAACCTCAATCCTCAACCCTCAACCCTCATCCTCCATCCTCAATCCTCAATCCTCAAACCTCAATCTTCAATCCTCAATACTCAATCTTCGATCCTCAATCCTCAACCCTCAATCCTCAATCCTCAATCCTCAGTCATGAATACTCATTCTTCAATTCTCAATGCTCAATCCTCAATCCTGAATACTCAACCATCAATCCTCAATTCTCAATACTCAGCAGAATATCCTGAATTGTCAGTATTCAATACTTAAACCTCAATCCTCAACCCTCAACACTCATCCTCCATCCTCAATCCGCAATCCTCAAACCTCAATCTTCAATCCTCAATACTCAATCATAAATCCTCAATCCTCAATCCACAATCCTCAATAGTCAATCTCCAATCCTCAATCCTCAATCGTCAATCCTTAATCCACAATCTTCAATCCTCAATCCTCAGTCCTCAATCCTCGATATTCAATACACAACCCTCAAACATCAATCCTCAATACTCAATCTTCAATCCTCAATCCTCAATCGTCAATCCTCAATCCTCAATCCACAGTCATCAATCCTCAATCTTCAATACTCAATCCTCAATCATAAATCCTCAATCCTCAATCCACAATCCTCAATAGTCAATCTCCAATCCTCAATCCTCAATCGTCAATCCTTAATCCACAATCTTCAATCCTCAATCCTCAGTCCTCAATCATCAATACTCAATCCTCAATCCTCAATCCCCAACCCTCAATCCTCAGTCCTCAAACCTCAGTCCCCAATCCTCAATCATCAATCCTCAATCTTCAATACTCCATCCTCAATCCTCAATCCTCAATCCTCAACACTCAACCATCAATCCTCAATTCTCAATACTCAATAGAATATCCTGAATTGTCAGTATTCAATACTAAAACCTCAATCCTCAACCCTCAACACTCATCCTCCATCCTCAATCCGCAATCCTCAAACCTCAATCTTCAATCCTCAATACTCAATCTTCGATCCTCAATCCTCAACCCTCAATCCTCAATCCTCAGTCGTGAATACTCAATCTTCAATTCTCAATCCTCAATCCTCAATCCTCAATCCTCAATCCTCAATACTCAACCATCAATCCTCAATTCTCAATACTCAGTAGAATATCCTGAATTCTCAGTATTCAATACTCAAACCTCAACCCTCAACACTCAGCCCTCATCCTCCATCCTCAATCCTCAATCCTCAAACCTCAATCTTCAATCCTCAATACTCAATCTTCGATTCTCAATCCACAATCCTCAACCCTCAATCCCAATCCTCAATCTTCAATCCTCAATTCTCAATCCTCAATCCTCAATCCTCAATCCTCAATCATTAATCCTCAATCCTCAACCCTCAATCCTCAATCCTCAACCTTCAATCATCAATACTCAATCTTCAATGCTCAATCCTCAATCCTAAATCCTCAACCCTCAATCCTCAATATTCAATACACAACCCTCAAACATCAATCCTCAATACTCAATCATCAATCCTCAATTCTCAATACTCAATAGAATATCCTGAATTCTCTGTTTTCAATACTCAATCATCAATCTTCAATCTTCAAGTCTCCATCCACAGACATCAATTCGCATCACTCAAAACTCAACACTCTGTCCTCAATCTTCAATCCTCAATCCTCAATCCTCAATCCTCAATTCTCAATCCTCCATCCTCAATTCTCAATCCTCAATCCTCAGTCCTCAGTCCTCAAACCTCAATCCTCAACCCTCAGCCCTCATTCTCTATCCTCAATCCTGAATCCTCAGTCCTCAATCTTCAATCCTCAATACTCAGTCTTCAATCATCAATCCTCAATACTCAATACTCAATCCTCAATCCTCAGTCATCAATCCTCAATCCTCAATCATCAACCTCCAATCCTCAATACTCAATCTTCAATCCTCAATACTCAATCCACAATAGTCAATTCTCATTCTTCAATCCTCAATACCCAATCCTCAATCCTCAGTCCTCAATCCTCCATCCTCAATTCTCAATCCTGAATCCTCTGTCCTCAGTCCTCAAACCTCAACCCTCAACCCTCAGCCCTCATCCTCAATCCTCAATCCTGAATACTCAAACCTCAATCTTCAATCTCCAATACTCAGCCTTCAATACCCAATAATCAGTCTTCAATCCACAATCCTCTATCCTCAATCCTCAGTCCTCAATCCTCAATCATCAATCCTCAATCTTCAATACTCAATCCTCAATCCTCAATCCTCAACCCTCAGCCCTCATCCTCAATCCTCAATCCTGAATCCTCAAACCTCAATCTTCAATCCTCAGTACTCAGTCTTTAATCCCCAATCCTCAATCCTCAATCCTCAATCCTCAATCCTCAGTTCTCAATCCTCAATCCTCAACCCTCAGCCCTCATCCTCAATCCCCAATCCTCAATCCTGAATCCTCAATTCTCAATCCTCAATCATCAATCCTCAATCTTCAATCCTCCATACTCAATCTTCAATCCTCAATCCTCAATCATCAATCCTCAATCCTCAATCCTCAGTCATCAATCCTCAATCATCAATACTCAATCCTCAATCCTCAATCCTCAATCCTCAATCCTCAATCCTCATTCCTCAAACCTCAATCCTCAACCCTCAGTCCTCATCCTCAATTCTCAATTCTTAATCCTCAATCCTCAATACTCAATCTTCAATCCTCAATAATCAATCATCAATACTCAATCTTCAATCCTCAATCCTCAATCCTCAATCCTCAGTCCGCAATCCTCAATCATCAATCCTCAATCTTCAATACTCAATCCTCAATCCTCAATCCTCAATCCTCAATACTCAACATTCAATCCTCCATACTCAATCTTCAATCCTCAATCCTCAATCATCAATCCTCAATCCTCAATCCTCAGTCATCAATCCTCAATCTTCAATACTCAAACCTCAATACTCAATCCTCAATCCTCAATCCTCAGTCCTCAATCCCCAATCATCAATCCTCAATCTTCAATACTCAATCCTCAATCCTCAATCCTCAATCCTCAATACTCAATCTTCAATCCTCAATCCTCAATCCTCAATCCTCAACCCTCGGCCCTCATCCTCAATCCTCAATTCTGAATCCTCAATCCTCAATCTTCAATCCTCAATACTCAGTCTTCAATCATCAATCCTCAATACTCAATCCTCAATCCTCAATCCTGAATCATCAATCCACAATCCTCAATCATCAACCTTCAATCCTCAATACTCAATCTTCAATCCTCAATACTCAATCCTCAATATTCAACACACAACCATCAACGATCAATTCTCAATACTCAACCATCAATCCTCAATTCTCAATACTCAATAGAATATCCTGAATTCTCATGATTCAATACTCAATCCGCAATATTCAATAATCAAATCTCGATCCTCAAACATCAATTCTCAACACTCAATCCTCAACACTCGGTCCTCTCTTTTCGGTCCTCCATCCTCAATCCTCTATCCCCAAGCGTCAATCCTCAATCCTCAATCCTCAATCCTCAACACTCAATCCTCAGTCCTCAAACCTCAATTCCGTATCCTAAATCCTGAATGCTCAATCTTCATCCCTCAGTCCGCAACAATCAATTGTCAATCCTCAATCCTCAATAGAATATCCTCAATTCACAGTTTTCAATACTGAATCCCCAATCTTCAATCTTCAAATCTCAATCCACAGACATCAATTCTCACCACTCAACCCTCAACACTCAGTCCTCAATCTTCAATCCTCAATCCTCAGTCCTCGATCTTCAATCCTCCATACTCAATCTTCAATCCTCAATCCTCAATCATCAATCCTCAATCCTCAATCCTCAGTCATCAATCCTCAATCTTCAATACTCAATCCTCAATCATCAATCCTCAATCCTCAATCCTCAATCCTCATTCCTCAATCCTCAATCCTCAACCCTCAGTCCTCTTCCTCAGTTCTCAATTCTTAAGCCTCAATACTCAATCCTCAATCTTCAATCCTCAATAATCAATCCTCAATCTTCAATCCTCAATACTGAATCCTCAATCCTCAATAGTCAATCTCCAATCCTCAATCCTCAATCCTCAATCCTTAATCCACAATCTTCAATCCACAATCCTCAGTCCTCAATCATCAATACTCAATCCTCAATTATCAATCCTCAATCCCCAACCCTCAATCCTCAGTCCTCAAACCTCAGTCCCCAATCCTCAATCATCAATCCTCAATCTTCAATACTCAATCCTCAATCCTCAATCCTCAATCCTCAACACTCAACCATCAATCCTCAATTCTCAATACTCAATAGAATATCCTGAATTCTCAGTATTCAATACTTAAACCTCAATCCTCAACCCTCAACCCTCATCCTCCATCCTCAATCCTCAATCCTCAAACCTCAATCTTCAATCCTCAATACTCAATCTTCGATCCTCAATCCTCAACCCTCAATCCTCAATCCTCAATCCTCAGTCATGAATACTCATTCTTCAATTCTCAATGCTCAATCCTCAATCCTGAATACTCAACCATCAATCCTCAATTCTCAATACTCAGCAGAATATCCTGAATTGTCAGTATTCAATACTTAAACCTCAATCCTCAACCCTCAACACTCATCCTCCATCCTCAATCCGCAATCCTCAAACCTCAATCTTCAATCCTCAATACTCAATCATAAATCCTCAATCCTCAATCCACAATCCTCAATAGTCAATCTCCAATCCTCAATCCTCAATCGTCAATCCTTAATCCACAATCTTCAATCCTCAATCCTCAGTCCTCAATCCTCGATATTCAATACACAACCCTCAAACATCAATCCTCAATACTCAATCTTCAATCCTCAATCCTCAATCGTCAATCCTCAATCCTCAATCCACAGTCGTCAATCCTCAATCTTCAATACTCAATCCTCAATCATAAATCCTCAATCCTCAATCCACAATCCTCAATAGTCAATCTCCAATCCTCAATCCTCAATCGTCAATCCTTAATCCACAATCTTCAATCCTCAATCCTCAGTCCTCAATCATCAATACTCAATCCTCAATCCTCAATCCCCAACCCTCAATCCTCAGTCCTCAAACCTCAGTCCCCAATCCTCAATCATCAATCCTCAATCTTCAATACTCCATCCTCAATCCTCAATCCTCAATCCTCAACACTCAACCATCAATCCTCAATTCTCAATACTCAATAGAATATCCTGAATTGTCAGTATTCAATACTTAAACCTCAATCCTCAACCCTCAACACTCATCCTCCATCCTCAATCCGCAATCCTCAAACCTCAATCTTCAATCCTCAATACTCAATCTTCGATCCTCAATCCTCAACCCTCAATCCTCAATCCTCAGTCGTGAATACTCAATCTTCAATTCTCAATCCTCAATCCTCAATCCTCAATCCTCAATCCTCAATACTCAACCATCAATCCTCAGTTCTCAATACTCAGTAGAATATCCTGAATTCTCAGTATTCAATACTCAAACCTCAACCCTCAACACTCAGCCCTCATCCTCCATCCTCAATCCTCAATCCTCAAACCTCAATCTTCAATCCTCAATACTCAATCTTCGATTCTCAATCCACAATCCTCAACCCTCAATCCCAATCCTCAATCTTCAATCCTCAATTCTCAATCCTCAATCCTCAATCCTCAATCCTCAATCATTAATCCTCAATCCTCAACCCTCAATCCTCAATCCTCAACCTTCAATCATCAATACTCAATCTTCAATGCTCAATCCTCAATCCTAAATCCTCAACCCTCAATCCTCAATATTCAATACACAACCCTCAAACATCAATCCTCAATACTCAATCATCAATCCTCAATTCTCAATACTCAATAGAATATCCTGAATTCTCTGTTTTCAATACTCAATCATCAATCTTCAATCTTCAAGTCTCCATCCACAGACATCAATTCGCATCACTCAAAACTCAACACTCTGTCCTCAATCTTCAATCCTCAATCCTCAATCCTCAATCCTCAATTCTCAATCCTCCATCCTCAATTCTCAATCCTCAATCCTCAGTCCTCAGTCCTCAAACCTCAATCCTCAACCCTCAGCCCTCATTCTCTATCCTCAATCCTGAATCCTCAGTCCTCAATCTTCAATCCTCAATACTCAGTCTTCAATCATCAATCCTCAATACTCAATACTCAATCCTCAATCCTCAGTCATCAATCCTCAATCCTCAATCATCAACCTCCAATCCTCAATACTCAATCTTCAATCCTCAATACTCAATCCACAATAGTCAATTCTCATTCTTCAATCCTCAATACCCAATCCTCAATCCTCAGTCCTCAATCCTCCATCCCCAATTCTCAATCCTTAATCCTCTGTCCTCAGTCCTCAAACCTCAACCCTCAACCCTCAGCCCTCATCCTCAATCCTCAATCCTGAATACTCAAACCTCAATCTTCAATCTCCAATACTCAGCCTTCAATACCCAATAATCAGTCTTCAATCCACAATCCTCTATCCTCAATCCTCAGTCCTCAATCCTCAATCATCAATCCTCAATCTTCAATACTCAATCCTCAATCCTCAATCCTCAACCCTCAGCCCTCATCCTCAATCCTCAATCCTGAATCCTCAAACCTCAATCTTCAATCCTCAGTACTCAGTCTTTAATCCCCAATCCTCAATCCTCAATCCTCAATCCTCAATCCTCAGTTCTCAATCCTCAATCCTCAACCCTCAGCCCTCATCCTCAATCCCCAATCCTCAACCCTGAATCCTCAATTCTCAATCCTCAATCATCAATCCTCAATACTCGCTCTTCAATCCTCAATCCTCAATCCTCAGTCCTCAATCCACAATCATCAATCCTCAATCTTCAATACTCAATCCTCAATCCTCAATCCTCAATCCTCAATTCTCAATCCGCAATCCTCAGTCCTCAGTCCTCAAACCTCAGTCCTCAAACCTCAGCCATCATCCTCAATCGTCAATCCTCGTTCCTCAATCCTCAATCCTCAATCTTCAATCCTCCATACTCAATCTTCAATCCTCAATCCTCAATCATCAATCCTCAATCCTCAATCCTCAGTCATCAATCCTCAATCTTCAATACTCAATCCTCAATCATCAATCCTCAATCCTCAATCCTCAATCCTCATTCCTCAAACCTCAATCCTCAACCCTCAGTCCTCATCCTCAATTTTCAATTCTTAATCCTCAATCCTCAATCCTCAATCTTCAATCCTCAAAATTCAATCCTCAATATTCAGTCTTCAATCCTCAATCCTCTATCCTCAATCCTCAGTCCGCAATCCTCAACATTCAATCCTCAATCTTCAATACTCAATCCTCAATACTCAATCCTCAATCCTCAGTCCTCAATACTCAACCTTCAATCCTCCATACTCAATCTTCAATCCTCAATCCTCAATCATCAATCCTCAATCCTCAATCCTCAGTCATCAATCCTCAATCTTCAATACTCAATCCTCAATCCTCAATCCTCAATCCACAATCCTCAGGCCTCAATCCACAATCATCAATCCTCAATCTTCAATACACAATCCTCAATCCTCAATCCTAAATCCTCAATACTCAATCTTCAATCCTCAATACTCAGTCTTCAATCCTCAATCCTCAGTCCTCAATCCTCAGTCCTCAATACTCAGTCATCAATCCTCAATCTTCAATACTCAATCCTCAATCCTCAATCGTCAATCCTCAATACCCAATCGTCAATCTTCAATCCTCAATCCCCAATACTCAATCCTCAATCCTCAATACTCAATCCTCAATCCTCAATCCTCAATCATCGTTCCACAATGTTCAATACTCAATCCTCAATCCTCAATCCTCAATCCTCAATCCTCAATCATCAATCCTCCATCTTCAATACTCAATCCTCAATCCTCAATCCTCAATCCTCAATACTCAACCATCAATCCTCAATTCTCAATACTCAATAGAATATCCTGAAGTCTCAGGATTCAATACTCAAACCTCAACCCTCAGCCCTCAGCCCTCATCCTCCATTCTCAATCCTCTATCCTCAATCCTCAATCTTCAATCCTCAATACTCAATCTTCAATCCTCAATCCTCAATCCCCAATCCTCATTCTTCAGTACTCAATACCGAATCCTCAATCTTCAACCCTCAATCCTCAATCCTCAATCCTCAATCCTCAATCCTCAGTCCTCAGTCCTCAAACCTCAGTCCTCAAACCCCAGCCATCATCCTCAATCGTCAATCCTCGTTCCTCAATCCTCAATCCTCAATCTTCAATCCTCCATACTCAATCTTCAATCCTCAATCCTCAATCATCAATCCTCAATCCTCAATCCTCAGTCATCAATCCTCAATCATCAATACTCAATCCTCAATCATCAATCCTCAATCCTCAATCCTCAATCCTCATTCCTCAAACCTCAATCCTCAACCCTCAGTCCTCATCCTCAATTCTCAATTCTTAATTCTCAATCCTCAATACTCAATCTTCAATCCTCAATAATCAATCATCAATACTCAATCTTCAATCCTCAATCCTCAATCCTCAATCCTCAGTCCGCAATCCTCAATCATCAATCCTCAATCTTCAATACTCAATCCTCAATCCTCAATCCTCAATCCTCAATACTCAACATTCAATCCTCCATACTCAATCTTCAATCCTCAATCCTCAATCATCAATCCTCAATCCTCAATCCTCAGTCATCAATCCTCAATCTTCAATACTCAAACCTCAATACTCAATCCTCAATCCTCAATCCTCAGTCCTCAATCCCCAATCATCAATCCTCAATCTTCAATACTCAATCCTCAATCCTCAATCCTCAATCCTCAATACTCAATCTTCAATCCTCAATCCTCAATCCTCAATCCTCAACCCTCAGCCCTCATCCTCAATCCTCAATTCTGAATCCTCAATCCTCAATCTTCAATCCTCAATACTCAGTCTTCAATCCTCAACCCTCAATCCTCAATCCTCAGTCCTCAATCCACAATCATCAATCCTCAATACCCAATCTTCAATCCTCAATCCTCAATCCTCAATACTCAATCTTCAATCCTCAATCCTCAATCCTCAATCCTCAATCCCCAACCCTCAGCCCTCATCCTCAATCCTCAATCCTCAATCCTCAATCCTCAATCCTCAACCCTCAGCCCTCATCCTCAATCCTCAATCCTGAATCCTCAATCCTCAATGCTCAATCCTCAATACTCAGTCTTCAATCATCAATCCTCAATACTCAATACTCAATCCTCAATCCTCAATCCTGAATCATCTATCCACAATCCTCAATCATCAATCTTCAATCCTCAATACTCAATCTTCAATCCTCAATACTCAATCCTCAATATTCAACACACAACCATCAACCATCAATTCTCAATACTCAACCATCAATCCTCAATTCTCAATATTCAATAGAATATCCTGAATTCTCATGATCCAATACTCAGTCCGCAATATTCAATAATCAAATCTCGATCCTCAAACATCAATTCTCAACACTCAATCCTCAACACTCGGTCCTCTCTCTTCAATCCTCCATCCTCAATCCTCTATCCCCAAGCGTCAATCCTCAATCCTCAATCCTCAATCCTCAACCCTCAATCCTCAGTCCTCAAACCTCAATTCCGTATCCTCAATCCTGAATGCTCAATCTTCATCCCTCAGTCCGCAACAATCAATTGTCAATCCTCAATCCTCAATAGAATATCCTCAATTCACAGTTTTCAATACTGAATCCCCAATCTTCAATCTTCAAATCTCAATCCACAGACATCAATTCTCATCACTCAACCCTCAACACTCAGTCCTCAATCCTCAATCCTCAATCCTCAATCCTCAATCCTCAATCTTCAATCCTCCATACTCAATCTTCAATCCTCAATCCTCAATCATCAATCCTCAATCCTCAACCCTCAGTCATCAATCCTCAATCTTCAATACTCAATCCTCAATCATCAATCCTCAATCCTCAATCCTCAATCCTCATTCCTCAAACCTCAATCCTCAACCCTCAGTCCTCATCCTCAATTCTCAATTCTTAATCCTCAATCCTCAATACTCAATCTTCAATCCTCAATAATCAATCATCAATACTCAATCTTCAATCCTCAATCCTCAATCCTCAATCCTCAGTCCGCAATCCTCAATCATCAATCCTCAATCTTCAATACTCAATCCTCAACCCTCAATCCTCAATCCTCAATACTCAACATTCAATCCTCCATACTCAATCTTCAATCCTCAATCCTCAATCATCAATCCTCAATCCTCAATCCTCAGTCATCAATCCTCAATCTTCAATACTCAAACCTCAATACTCAATCCTCAATCCTCAGTCCTCAATCCCCAATCATCAATCCTCAATCTTCAATACTCAATCCTCAATCCTCAATCCTCAATCCTCAATACTCAATCTTCAATCCTCAATCCTCAATCCTCAATCCTCAACCCTCAGCCCTCATCCTCAATCCTCAATTCTGAATCCTCAATCCTCAATCTTCAATCCTCAATACTCAGTCTTCAATCCTCAACCCTCAATCCTCAATCCTCAGTCCTCAATCCACAATCATCAATCCTCAATACCCAATCTTCAATCCTCAATCCTCAATCCTCAATACTCAATCTTCAATCCTCAATCCTCAATCCTCAATCCTCAATCCCCAACCCTCAGCCCTCATCCTCAATCCTCAATCCTCAATCCTCAATCCTCAATCCTCAACCCTCAGCCCTCATCCTCAATCCTCAATCCTGAATCCTCAATCCTCAATGTTCAATCCTCAATACTCAGTCTTCAATCATCAATCCTCAATACTCAATACTCAATCCTCAATCCTCAATCCTGAATCATCTATCCACAATCCTCAATCATCAACCTTCAATCCTCAATACTCAATCTTCAATCCTCAATACTCAATCCTCAATATTCAACACACAACCATCAACCATCAATTCTCAATACTCAACCATCAATCCTCAATTCTCAATATTCAATAGAATATCCTGAATTCTCATGATCCAATACTCAGTCCGCAATATTCAATAATCAAATCTCGATCCTCAAACATCAATTCTCAACACTCAATCCTCAACACTCGGTCCTCTCTCTTCAATCCTCCATCCTCAATCCTCTATCCCCAAGCGTCAATCCTCAATCCTCAATCCTCAATCCTCAACCCTCAATCCTCAGTCCTCAAACCTCAATTCCGTATCCTCAATCCTGAATGCTCAATCTTCATCCCTCAGTCCGCAACAATCAATTGTCAATCCTCAATCCTCAATTTAATATCCTCAATTCACAGTTTTCAATACTGAATCCCCAATCTTCAATCTTCAAATCTCAATCCACAGACATCAATTCTCATCACTCAACCCTCAACACTCAGTCCTCAATCCTCAATCCTCAATCCTCAATCCTCAATCCTCAATCTTCAATCCTCCATACTCAATCTTCAATCCTCAATCCTCAATCATCAATCCTCAATCCTCAACCCTCAGTCATCAATCCTCAATCTTCAATACTCAATCCTCAATCATCAATCCTCAATCCTCAATCCTCAATCCTCATTCCTCAATCCTCAATCCTCAACCCTCAGTCCTCTTCCTCAGTTCTCAATTCTTAAGCCTCAATCCTCAATCCTCAATCTTCAATCCTCAATAATCAATCCTCAATACTCAGTCTTCAATCCTCAATCCTCAATCCTCAATCCTCAGTCCGCAATCCTCAATCATCAATCCTCAATCTTCAATACTAAATCCTCAATCCTCAATTCTCAATCCTCAATACTCAATCTTCAATCCTCAATCCTCAATCCTCAATCCTCAATCGTCAATCCTCAATACCCAATCGTCAATCTTCAATCCTCAATCCCCAATACTCAATCCTCAATCCTCAATACTCAATCCTCAATCCTCAATCCTCAATCATCAATCCACAATCTTCAATACTCAATCCTCAATCCTCAATCCTCAATCCTCAATCCTCAATCATCAATCCTCCATCTTCAATACTCAATCCTCAATCCTCAATCCTCAACCCTCAGCCCTCATCCTCAATCCTCAATCCTGAATCCTCTATCCTCAATCTTCAATCCTCAATACACTGTCTTCAATCCTCACTCCTCAATCCTCAATCCTCAATCCTCAATCCTCAATCCTCGTTTCTCAATCCTCAATCCTCAACCCTCAGCCCTCATCCTCAATCCTCAATGCTGAATCCTCAATCCTCAATCTTCAATACTCAATCCTCAATCATCAATCCTCAATCCTCAATCCTCAATCCTCATTCCTCAAACCGTAATCATCAACCCTCAGTCCTCATCCTCAATTCTCAATTCCTAATCCTCAATCCTCAATCCTCAATCCTCAATCCTCAATCCTCAATAATCAATCATCAATACTCAGTCTTCAATCCTCAATCCTCAATCCTCAATCCTCAATCCTCAATCATCAACTTTCAGCCTTCAATACTCAATCTTCAATCCTCAATTCCCAATCCTCAATCATCAATCCTGAATCCTCAATCCTCAGTCATCAATCCTCAATCTTCAATACTCAATCCTCAATCCTCAATCCTCAATCCTCAATCCTCAATCCTCAATCCTCATTCCTCAAACCTCAATCCTCAACCCTCAGTCCCGATCCTCAATTCTCAATTCTCAATCCTCAATTCTCAATCCTCAATCCTCAGGCATCAATCCTCAATCTTCAATACTCAATCGTCAATCCTCAGTCCTCAATTCTCAATCCTCAATCCTCTGTCCTCAATCCTCAATCCTCAATCATCAATCCACAATCTTCAATACTCAATCCTCAATCCTCAATCCTCAATCCTCAATCATCAATCCTCCATCTTCAATACTCAATCCTCAATCCTCAATCCACAATCCTCAATACTCAACCATCAATCCTCAATTCACAATACTCAATAGAATATCCTGAATTCTCAGGATTCAATACTCAAACCTCAATCCTCAGCCCTCAGCCCTCATCCTCCATCCTCAATCCTCAATCCTTAATCCTCAATCTTCAATCCACAATACTCAATCTTCAATCCTCAATCCTCAATCCTCAATCACCAATCCTCAATCCTCAATCCTCAATCGTCAGTCTTCAATACTCAATACTCAATCTGCAAACCTCAGTCCTCAATCCACAATCCTCAATCCTCATTCTTCAGTCCTCAATACCCAGTCCTCAATCTTCAACCCTCAATCCTCAATCCTCAATTCTCAATCCTCAATCCTCAGTCCTCAGTCCTCAAACCTCAGTCCTCAAACCTCAGCCATCATCCTCAATCGTCAATCCGCGTTCCTCAGTCCTCAACCCTCAATCCTCAATCCTCAATAGTCAATCTCCAATCCTAGATCCTCAATCCCCAATCCTCAAACCTTAATCCTCAATTTTCAATCCTCAATCCTCAATTCTCAATCCTCAATACTCAATCCTCAATCCTCAATCCTCAATCCTCAATCCCCAATCCTCAATCTTCAATCCTCAGTCCTCAATACTCAAGCCTCAATCCTCAATCCTCAATCTTCAATCCTGAATACTCAATCTTCAATCCTCAATCCTCAATCCTCAATCCTCAATCCTCAATCGTCAGTCTTCTATCCTCAATACTCAATCTTCAATCCTCAATCCTCTATCCTCAATCCTCAATCCTCATTCTTCAATCCTGAATACCCACTCCTCAACCTTCGATCCTCAATCCCCAATCCTCAATCCTTAATGCTCAATCTTCAATCCTCAATCCCCAGTCCACAATCTTCAAACCTCAATGCTCAATCCTCAATCCTCAATCCTCAGTCATCAGTCCTCAATCCTCAATCATCAAACCTCAATCCTCAACCGTCAGTCCTCGTCCTCAAACCTCAATCCAGAATCCTCAATCCTGAATAGTCAATCTTCAGCCCTCAGTCCTCAACAATCAATTGTCAATCCTCAGTACTCATTAGAATATCCTCAATTCACAGTTTTCAGTACTCAATCCCCAATCTTCAATCTTCAAATCTCAGTCTACAAACATCAATTCGCATCACTCAATACTCAACACTCAGTCCTCAATCTTCGGTCCTCAATCCTCAATCCTCAATCTTCAATCCTCAATACTCAATCTTCAATCTTCTATCCTCAATTCTCAATCCTCAGTCCTCAATCCTCAATCGCCAATCCTCAATCCCCAATCTTCAACCTTCAGTCCTCAGTCCTCAATCCTCAATCATCAATACTCAATGTTCAATCCTCAATACTCAACCTTCAATCCTCAACCCTCAATCCTCAATCAACAATCCTCAATCCTCAATCATCAATCTTCAATCTTCAATACTCAATCTTCAATCCTCAATTCCCAATCCTCAATCGTCAATCCTCAATCCTCAATCCTCAGACATCAATCCTCAATCATCAATACTCAATCGTCAATCCTCAGTCCTCAATTCTCAATCCTCAATCCTCGTTCCTCAAACCTCAACCCTCAACCCTCAGTCCTCATACTCAATTCTCAATTCTCAATCCTCAAACCTCAATCCTCAATCCTCAATATTCAATCATCAATACTCAATCTTCAATGCTCAATCCTCAATCCACAATCCTCAATCCTCAATCCTCAATATTCAATACACAACCCTCAAACATCAATCCTCAATACTCAATCATTAATCCTCAATCCTCAATACTCAATAGAATATCCTGAATTCTCTGTTTTCAATACTCAATCCTCAATCTTCAATCTTCAAGTCGCCATCCACAGACATCAATACTCTTCACTCATCCCTCAACAGTCAGTCCTCAATCTTCAATCCTCAATCCTCAATCCTCAATCCTCAATCGTCAACCCTCAATACCCAAACGTCAACCTTCAATCCTCAATCCCCAATACTCAATCCTCAATCCTCAATACTCAATCCTCAATCCTCAATCCTCAATACTCAATCCTCAATCATAAATCCTCAATCCTCAATCCTCAATCCTCATTCCTCAATCCTCAATCCTCAACCCTCAGTCCTCATCCTCAATTCTCAATTCTTAATCCTCAATCCTCAATCCTCAATCTTCAATCCTCAATAATCAATCCTCAATACTCAGTCTTCAATCCTCAATCCTCAATCCTCAATCCTCAATCCTCAGTCATCAATCCTCAATCCTCAATCCTCAATCGTCAATCCTCAATACCCAAACGTCAACCTTCAATCCTCAATCCCCAATACTCAATCCTCAATCCTCAATACTCAATCCTCAATCCTCAATCCTCAATCATCAATCCACAATCCTCAATACTCAATCCTCAATCTTCAATCCTCCATACTCAATCTTCAATCCTCAATCCTCAATCATCAATCCTCAATCCTCAATCCTCAGTCATCAATCCTCAATCATCAATCCTCAATCCTCAATCCTCAATCCTCAACCCTCATCCCTCATCCTCAATCCTCAATCCTGAATCCTCTATCCTCAATCTTCAATCCTCAATACTCAGTCTTCAATCCTCAATCCTCAATCCTCAATCCTCAATCCTCAATTCTCAATCCTCAATCCTCAACCCTCAGCCCTCATCCTCAATCCTCAATGCTGAATCCTCAAACCTCAATCTTCAGTCCTCAATACTCTGTCTTCAATCCTCAATCCTCAATCCTCAATCCTCAGTCCTCAATCCACAATCATCAATCCTCAATCTTCAATACTCAATCCTCAGTCCTCAAACCTCAGTCCACAAACCTCAGCCATCATCCTCAATCGTCAATCCTCGTTCCTCAGTCCTCAATCCTCAATCCTCAATCCTCAATACTCAATCTTCAATCCTCAATCCTCATTCTTCAGTCCTCAATACCCAGTCCTCAATCTTCAACCCTCAATCCTCAATCCTCAATTCTCAATCCTCAATCCTCAGTCCTCAGTCCTCAAACCTCAGTCCACAAACCTCAGCCATCATCCTCAATCGTCAATCCTCGTTCCTCAGTCCTCAATCCTCAATCCTCAATCCTCAATACTCAATCTTCAATCCTCAATCCTCATTCTTCAGTCCTCAATACCCAGTCCTCAATCTTCAACCCTCAATCCTCAATCCTCAATTCTCAATCCTCAATCCTCAGTCCTCAGTCCTCAAACCTCAGTCCACAAACCTCAGCCATCATCCTCAATCGTCAATCCTCGTTCCTCAGTCCTCAAACCTTAATCCTCAATCTTCAATACTCAATCCTCAATACTCAATCCTCAATACTCAATCCTCAATCCTCAATCCTCAATCCCCAATCCTCAGCCTTCAATCCTCAGTCCTCAATCCTCAAGCCTCAATCCTCAATCCTCAATCTTCAATCCTGAATACTCAATCTTCAATCCTCAATCCTCAATCCTCATCCGCAATCCTCATTCTTCAATCCTGAATACCCACTCCTCAACCTTCGATCCACAATCCCCAATCCTCAATCCTTAATACTCAATCTTCAATCCTCAATCCCCAGTCCACAATCTTCAAACCTCAATGCTCAATCCTCAATCCTCAACCCTCAGTCATCAGTCCTCAATCCTCAATCCTCAAACCTCAATCCTCAACCGTCAGTCCTCGTCCTCAAACCTCAATCCCGAATCCTCAATCCTGAATCGTCAATCTTCAGCCCTCAGTCCTCAACAATCAATTGTCAATCCTCAGTCCTCATTAGAATATCCTCAATTCACAGTTTTCAGTACTCAATCCCCAATCTTCAATCTTCAAATCTCAGTCTACAAACATCAATTCGCATCACTCAACACTCAACACTCAGCCCTCAACCTTCAGTCCTCAATCCTCAATCCTCAATCTTCAATCCTCAATACTCAATCTTCAATATTCAATCCTCAATTCTCAATCCTCAGTCCTCAATCCTCAATCGCCAATCCTCAATCCCCAATCCTCAACCTTCAGTCCTCAGTCCTCAATCCTCAATCATCAATCCTCAATGTTCAATCCTCAATACTCAACCTTCAATCCTCAACCCTCAATCCTCAGTCAACAATCCTCAATCCTCAATCATCAATCTTCAATCTTCAATACTCAATCTTCAATCCTCAATTCCCAATCCTCAACCGTCAATCCTCAATCCTCAATCCTCAGTCATCAATCCTCAATCTTCAATACTCAATCCTCAATCCTCAAACCTCAATCCTCAATCCTGAACCCTCAATCCTCATTCCTCAAACCTCAATCCTCAACCCTCAGTCCCCATCCTCAATTCTCAATTCTCAATCCACAATCCTCAATACTCAATCTTCAATCATCAATCATCAATCTCCTATCCTTGATCCTCAATCCCCAATACTCTATTCTTAATCCTCAATATTCAATCCTCTATCCCCAGTCCACAATCTTCAATCCCCAAAAGCTCAATAATCAATCCTCAATCCTCAGTCCTCAATCGTCAATCATCAGTCCTCAATCTTCAATACTCAATCCTCAATCCTCAATCCTCAATCCTCAATCCTGAATCCTCAATCATCGATCCTGAATCTTCAATACTCAATCCTCAGTCCTCAATCCTTAGTCCTCAATCGTCAATCCTCATTCTTCAATCCTCAATACCCAATCCTCAATCCTCAATCCTCAATCTCCAATCCACAATCCCCAGTCCACAATCTTCAATCCTCAATGCTCAATCCTCAATCCTCAATCCTCAGTCATCAGTCCTCAATCCGCAATCCTCAAACCTCAATCCTCAATACTCAACCATCAATCCTCAATTCACAATACTCAATAGAATATCCTGAATTCTCAGGATACAATACTCAAACCTCAATCCTCAGCCCTCAGCCCTCATCCTCCATCCTCAATCCTCAATCCTCAATCCTCAATCCTCAATCTACAATCCTCAATACTCAATCTTCAATCCTCAATCCTCATTCTTCAGTCCTCAATACCCAGTCCTCAATCTTCAACCCTCAATCCTCAATCCTCAATTCTCAATCCTCAATCCTCAGTCCTCAGTCCTCAAACCTCAGTCCACAAACCTCAGCCATCATCCTCAATCGTCAATCCTCGTTCCTCAGTCCTCAATCCTCAATCCTCAATCCTCAATAGTCAATCTCCAATCCTAGATCCTCAATCCCCAATACTCAAACCTTAATCCTCAATCTTCAATACTCAATCCTCAATACTCAATACTCAATACTGAATCCTCAATCCTCAATCCTCAATCCCCAATCCTCAATCTTCAAAACTCAGTCCTCAATCCTCAAGCCTCAATCCTCAATCCTCAATCTTCAATCCTGAATACTCAATCTTCAATCCTCAATCCTCAAACCTCAATCCTCAATCCTCAATCGTCAGTCTTCAATCCTCAATACTCAATCTTCAATCCTCAATCCTCAATCCTCAATCCTCAATCCTCATTCTTCAATCCTGAATACCCACTCCTCAACCTTCGATCCTCAATCCCCAATCCTCAATCCTTAATACTCAATCTTCAATCCTCAATCCCCAGTCCACAATCTTCAAACCTCAATGCTCAATCCTCAATCCTCAATCCTCAGTCATCAGTCCTCAATCCTCAATCCTCAATCCCGAATCCTCAATCCTGAATCGTCAATCTTCAGCCCTCAGTCCTCAACAATCAATTGTCAATCCTCAGTCCTCATTAGAATATCCTCAGTTCACAGTTTTCAGTACTCAAACCCCAATCTTCAATCTTCAAATCTCAGTCTACAAACATCAATTCGCATCACTCAACACTCAACACTCAGCCCTCAACCTTCAGTCCTCAGTCCTCAATCCTCAATCATCAATACTCAATGTTCAATCCTCAATACTCAACCTTCAATCCTCAACCCTCAATCCTCAATCAACAATCCTCAATCCTCAATCATCAATCTTCAATCTTCAATACTCAATCTTCAATCCTCAATTCCCAATCCTCAATCGTCAATCCTCAATCCTCAATCCTCAGTCATCAATCCTCAATCTTCAATACTCAATCGTCAATCCTCAGTCCTCAATTCTCAATCCTCAATCCTCAATCCTCATTCCTCAAACCTCAATCCTCAACCCTCAGTGCCCATCCTCAATTCTCAATTCTCAATCCACAATCCTCAATACTCAATCTTCAATCCTCAATCATCAATCTCCTATCCTAGATCCTCAATCCCCAATACTCTATCCTTAATCCTCAATATTCAATCCTCTATCACCAGTCCACAATCTTCAATCCCCAAAAGCTCAATAATCAATCCTCAATCCTCAGTCCTCAATCGTCAATCATCAGTCATCAATCTTCAATACTCAATCCTCAATCCTCAATCCTCAATCCTCAATCCTCAATCCTGAATCCTCAATCATCGATCCTTAATCTTCAATACTCAATCCTCAGTCCTCAATCCTTAATCCTCAGTCGTCAATCCTCATTCTTCAATCCTCAATACCCAATCCTCAATCCTCAATCCTCAATCTTCAATCCTCAATCCCCAGTCCACAATCTTCAATCCTCAATGCTCAATCCTCAATCCTCAATCCTCAGTCATCAGTCCTCAAACCGCAATCCTCAAACCTCAATCCTCAACCGTCAGTCATCGTCCTCAAACCTCAATCCCGAATCCTCAATCCTGAATCGTCAATCTTCAGCCCTCAGTCCTCAACAATCAATTGTCAATCCTCAGTCCTCATTAGAATATCCTCAATTCAGAGTTTTCAGTACTCAATCCCGAATCTTCAATGTTCAAATCTCAGTCTACAAACATCAATTCGCATCACTCAACACTCAACACTCAGTCCTCAATCTTCAGTCCTCAATCCTCAATCCTCAATCTTCAATCCTCAATACTCAGTCTTCAATCCTCAATCCTCAATCCTCAATCCTCAGTCCTCAATCCACAATCATCAATCCTCAATCTTCAATACACAATCCTCAATCCTGAATGCTCAAATCTCAATCCTCAATCCTCAGTCCTCAGTCCTCAAACCTCAGTCCTCAAACCTCAGCCATCATCCTCAATCGTCAATCCTCGTTCCTCAATCCTCAATACTCAATCTTCAATCCTCCATACTCAATCATCAATCCTCAATCCTTAATCATCTATCCTCAATCCTCAATCCTCAGTCATCAATCCTTAATCTTCAATACTCAATTCTCATTCCTCAAACCTCAATCCTCAATCCTCAATCCTCATTCCTCAAACCTCAAACCTCAACCCTCAGTCCTCATTCTCAATTCTCAATTCTTAATCCTCAATCCTCAATCCTCAATCTTCAATCCTCAATCCTCAGTCCTCAATCCACAATCATCAACCCTCAATCTTCAATACTCAATCCTCAATCCTCAATCCTCAATCCTCAGTACTCGATCTTCAATCCTTCATCCTCAATCCTCAATCCTCAACCCTCATCCCTCATCCTCAATCCTCAATCCTGAATCCTCTATACTCAATCTTCAATCCTCAATACTCAGTCTTCAATCCTCAATCCTCAATCCTCAATCCTCAATCCTCAATTCTCAATCCTCAATCCTCAACCCTCAGCCCTCATCCTCAATCCTCAATGCTGAATCCTCAATCCTCAATCTTCAGTCCTCAATACTCTGTCTTCAATCCTCAATCCTCAATCCTCAATCGTCAGTCTTCAATCCACAATCATCAATCCTCAATCTTCAATACTCAATCCTCAATCCTCAATCCTCAACTCTCAATCCTCAATCCTCAGTCCTCAGTCCTCAAACCTCAGTCCTCAAACCTCAGCCATCATCCTCAATCGTCAATCCTCGTTCCTCAATCCTCAATCCTCAATCTTCAATCCTCCATACTCAATCTTCAATCCTCAATCTTCAATCATCAATCCTCAATCCTCAATCCTCAGTCATCAATCCTCAATCATCAATACTCAATCCTCAATCATCAATCCTCAATCCTCAATCCTCAATACTCATTCCTCAAACCTCAATCCTCAACCCTCATCCCTCATCCTCAATCCTCAATCCTGAATCCTCTATCCTCAATCTTCAATCCTCAATACTCAGTCTTCAATCCTCAATCCTCAATCCTCAATCCTCAATACTAAACCTTCAATCCTTCATACTCAATCTTCAATCCTCAATCCTCAATCATCAATCCTCAATCCTCAATCCTCAGTCATCAATCCTCGATTTTCAATACTCAATCCTCAATCCTCAATCCTCAATCCTCAATCCTCAGTCCTCAATCCACAATCAGCAACCCTCAATCTTCAATACTCAATCCTCAATCCTCAATCCTCAATCCTCAGTACTCGATCTTCAATCCTTAATCCTCAATCCTCAATCCTCAACCCTCATCCCTCATCCTCAATCCTCAATCCTGAATCCTCTATCCTCAATCTTCAATCCTCAATACTCAGTCTACAATCCTCAATCCTCAATCCTCAATCCTCAATCCTCAATTCTCAATCCTCAATCCTCAACCCTCAGCCCTCACCCTCAATCCTCAATGCTGAATCCTCAAACCTCAATCTTCAGCCCTCAATACTCTGTCTTCAATCCTCAATCCTCAATCCTCAATCCTCAGTCCTCAATCCACAATCATCAATCCTCAATCTTCAATACTCAATCCTCAGTCCTCAAACCTCAGTCCACAAACCTCAGCCATCATCCTCAATCGTCAATCCTCGTTCCTCAGTCCTCAATCCTCAATCCTCAATCCTCAATACTCAATCTTCAATCCTCAATCCTCATTCTTCAGTCCTCAATACCCAGTCCTCAATCTTCAACCCTCAATCCTCAATCCTCAATTCTCAATCCTCAATCCTCAGTCCTCAGTCCTCAAACCTCAGTCCACAAACCTCAGCCATCATCCTCAATCGTCAATCCTCGTTCCTCAGTCCTCAATCCTCAATCCTCAGTCCTCAATACTCAATCTTCAATCCTCAATCCTCATTCTTCAGTCCTCAATACCCAGTCCTCAATCTTCAACCCTCAATCCTCAATCCTCAATTCTCAATCCTCAATCCTCAGTCCTCAGTCCTCAAACCTCAGTCCACAAACCTCAGCCATCATCCTCAATCGTCAATCCTCGTTCCTCAGTCCTCAATCCTCAATCCTCAATCCTCAATAGTCAATCTCCAATCCTAGTTCCTCAATCCCCAATACTCAAACCTTAATCCTCAATCTTCAATACTCAATCCTCAATACTCAATCCTCAATACTGAATCCTCAATCCTCAATCCTCAATCCCCAATCCTCAATCTTCAAAACTCAGTCCTCAATCCTCAAGCCTCAATCCTCAATCCTCAATCTTCAATCCTGAATACTCAATCTTCAATCCTCAATCCTCAATCCTCAATCCTCAATCCTCAATCGTCAGTCTTCAATCCTCAATACTCAATCTTCAATCCTCAATCCTCAATCCTCAATCCTCAATCCTCATTCTTCAATCCTGAATACCCACTCCTCAACCTTCGATCCTCAATCCCCAATCCTCAATCCTTAATACTCAATCTTCAATCCTCAATCCCCAGTCCACAATCTTCATACCTCAATGCTCAATCCTCAATCCTCAATCCTCAGTCATCAGTCCTCAATCCTCAATCCTCAAACCTCAATCCTCAACCGTCAGTCCTCGTCCTCAAACCTCAATCCCGAATCCTCAATCCTGTATCGTCAATCTTCAGCCCTCAGTCCTCAACAATCAATTGTCAATCCTCAGTCCTCATTAGAATATCCTCAGTTCACAGTTTTCAGTACTCAATCCCCAATCTTCAATCTTCAAATCTCAGTCTACAAACATCAATTCGCATCACTCAACACTCAACACTCAGCCCTCAACCTTCAGTCCTCAATCAACAATCCTCAATCCTCAATCATCAATCTTCAACCTTCAATACTCAATCTTCAATCCTCAATTCCCAATCCTCAATCGTCAATCCTCAATCCTCAATCCTCAGTCATCAATCCTCAATCTTCAATACTCAATCGTCAATCCTCAGTCCTCAATTCTCAATCCTCAATCCTCAATCCTCATTCCTCAAACCTCAATCCTCAACCCTCAGTGCCCATCCTCAATTCTCAATTCTCAATCCACAATCCTCAATACTCAATCTTCAATCCTCAATCATCAATCTCCTATCCTAGATCCTCAATCCCCAATACTCTATCCTTAATCCTCAATATTCAATCCTCTATCCCCAGTCCACAATCTTCAATCCCCAAAAGCTCAATAATCAATCCTCAATCATCAGTCCTCAATCTTCAATACTCAATCCTCAATCCTCAATCCTCAATCCTCAATCCTCAATCCTGAATCCTCAATCATCGATCCTTAATCTTCAATACTCAATCCTCAGTCCTCAATCCTTAATCCTCAATCGTCAATCCTCATTCTTCAATCCTCAATACCCAATCCTCAATCCTCAATCCTCAATCTTCAATCCTCAATCCCCAGTCCACAATCTTCAATCCTCAATGCTCAATCCTCAATCCTCAATCCTCAGTCATCAGTCCTCAATCCGCAATCCTCAAACCTCAATCCTCAACCGTCAGTCATCGTCCTCAAACCTCAATCCCGAATCCTCAATCCTGAATCGTCAATCTTGAGCCCTCAGTCCTCAACAATCAATTGTCAATCCTCAGTCCTCATTAGAATATCCTCAATTCACAGTTTTCAGTACTCAATCCGCAATCTTCAATCTTCAAATCTCAGTATACAAACATCAATTCGCATCACTCAACACTCAACACTCAGTCCTCAATCTTCAGTCCTCAATCCTCAATCCTCAATCTTCAATCCTCAATACTCAGTCTTCAATCCTCAATCCTCAATCCTCAATCCTCAGTCCTCAATCCACAATCATCAATCCTCAATCTTCAATACACAATCCTCAATCCTGAATGCTCAAATCTCAATCCTCAATCCTCAGTCCTCAGTCCTCAAACCTCAGTCCTCAAACCTCAGCCATCATCCTCAATCGTCAATCCTCGTTCCTCAATCCTCAATACTCAATCTTCAATCCTCCATACTCAATCATCAATCCTCAATCCTCAATCATCTATCCTCAATCCTCAATCCTCAGTCATCAATCCTTAATCTTCAATACTCAATTCTCATTCCTCAAACCTCAATCCTCAATCCTCAATCCTCATTCCTCAAACCTCAAACCTCAACCCTCAGTCCTCATTCTCAATTCTCAATTCTTAATCCTCAATCCTCAATCCTCAATCTTCAATCCTCAATCCTCAGTCCTCAATCCACAATCATCAACCCTCAATCTTGAATACTCAATCCTCAATCCTCAATCCTCAATCCTCAGTACTCGATCTTCAATCCTCAATCCTCAATCCTCAATCCTCAACCCTCATCCCTCATCCTCAATCCTCAATCCTGAATCCTCTATCCTCAATCTTCAATCCTCAATACTCAGTCTTCAATCCTCAATCCTCAATCCTCAATCCTCAATCCTCAATTCTCAATCCTCAATCCTCAACCCTCAGCCCTTATCCTCAATCCTCAATGCTGAATCCTCAATCCTCAATCTTCAGTCCTCAATACTCTGTCTTCAATCCTCAATCCTCAATCCTCAATCCTCAGTCTTCAATCCACAATCATCAATCCTCAATCTTCAATACTCAATCCTCAATCCTCAATCCTCAATTCTCAATCCTCAATCCTCAGTCCTCAGTCCTCAAACCTCAGTCCTCAAACCTCAGCCATCATCCTCAATCGTCAATCCTCGTTCCTCAATCCTCAATCCTCAATCTTCAATCCTCCATACTCAATCTTCAATCCTCAATCCTCAATCATCAATCCTCAATCCTCAATCCTCAGTCATCAATCCTCAATCATCAATACTCAATCCTCAATCATCAATCCTCAATCCTCAATCCTCAATCCTCATTCCTCAAACCTCAATCCTCAACCCTCATCCCTCATCCTCAATCCTCAATCCTGAATCCTCTATCCTCAATCTTCAATCCTCAATACTCAGTCTTCAATCCTCAATCCTCAATCCTCAATCCTCAATACTAAACCTTCAATCCTCCATACTCAATCTTCAATCCTCAATCCTCAATCATCAATCCTCAATCCTCAATCCTCAGTCATCAATCCTCGATCTTCAATACTCAATCCTCAATCCTCAAACCTCAACCCTCAATCCTCAGCCCTCAGCCCTCATCCTCCATCCTCAATCCTCAATCCTCAATCCTCAATCTTCAATCCTCAATACTCAATCTTCAATCCTCAATCCTCAATCCTCAATCACCAATCGTTAATCCTCTATCCTCAATCGTCAGTCTTCAATACTCAATACTCAATCTGCAAACCTCAGTCCTCAATCCTCAATCCTCAATCCTCATTCTTCAGTCCTCAATACCCAGTCCTCAATCTTCAACCCTCAATCCTCAATCCTCAATTCTCAATCCTTAATCCTCAGTCCTCAGACCTCAAACCTCAGTCCTCAAACCTCAGCCATCATCCTCAATCGTCAATACTCGTTCCTCAATCCTCAATCCTCAATCCTCAATAGTCAATCTCCAATCCTAGATCCTCAATCCCCAATCCTCAATCCTTAATCCTCAATCTTCAATCCTCAATCCTCAATACTCAATCCTCAATACTCAATCCTCAATCCTCAATCCTCAATCCCCAATCCTCAATCTTCAATCCTCAATCTTCAATCCTCAAGCCTCAATCCTCAATCCTCAATCTTCAATCCTGAATACTCAATCTTCAATCCTCAATCCTCAATCCTCAATCCTCAATCCTCAATCGTCAGTCTTCAATCCTCAATACTCAATCTTCAATCCTCAATCCTCAATCGTCAATCCTCAATCCTCATTCTTCAATCCTGAATACCCACTCCTCAACCTTCGATCCTCAATCCCCAATCCTCAATCCTTAATACTCAATCTTCAATCCTCAATCCCCAGTCCACAATCTCCAATCCTCAATTCCCAATCCTCAATCGTCAACCCTCAATCCTCAATCCTCAGTCATCAATCCTCAATTTTCAATACTCAATCCTCAATCCTCAATCCTCAATCCTCAATCCTCAATCCTCAATCCTCAATCCTCATTCGTCAAACCTCAATCCTCAACCCTCAGTCCCCATCCTCAATTCTCAATTCTCAATCCACAATCCTCAATACTCAATCTTCAATCCTCAATCATCAATCTCCTATCCTAGAACCTCAATCCCCAATACTCTATCCTTAATCCTCAATATTCAATCCTCTATCCCCAGTCCACAATCTTCAATCCCCAAAAGCTCAATAATCAATCCTCAATCCTCAGTCCTCAATCGTCAATCATCAGTCCTCAATCTTCAATACTCAATCCTCAATCCTCAATCCTCAATCCTCAATACTGAATCCTCAATCATCGATCCTGAATCTTCAGTACTCAATCCTCAATCCTCAATCCTTAATACTCAATCGTCAATCCTCATTCTTCAATCCTCAATACCCAATCCTCAATCCTCAATCCTCAATCCTCAATTCTCACTCCTCAATCCTCAGTCCTGAATCGTCAATCTTCAGCCCTCAGTCCTCAACAATCTATTGTCAATCCTCAGTCCTCATTAGAATATCCTCAATTCACAGTTTTCAGTACTCAATCCCCAATCTTCAATCTTCAAATCTCAGTCTACAAACATCAATTCGCATCACTCAACACTCAACACTCAGTCCTCAATCTTCAGTCCTCAATCCTCAATCCTCAATCTTCAATCCTCAATACTCAATCTTCAATCTTCAATCCTCAATTCTCAATCCTCAGTCCTCAATCCTCAATCACCATTCCTCAATCCCCAATCCTCAATCTTCAATCCTCAGTCCTCAATCATCAATCATCAATACTCAATGTTCAATCCTCAATACTCAACCTTCAATCCTCAACCCTCAATCCTCAATCCTCAGTCCTCAATCCTCAATCCTACGTACTCCATCTTCAATCCTCAATCCTCAATCCTCAATCCTCAGTCCTCAGACCTCAAACCTCAGTCCTCAAACCTCAGCCATCATCCTCAATCGTCAATCCTCGTTCCTCAATCCTCAATCCTCAATCCTCAATAGTCAATCTCCAATCCTAGATCCTCAATCCCCAATCGTCAATCCTTATTCCTCAATCTTCAATCCTCAATCCTCAATACTCAATCCTCAATACTCAATCCTCAGTCCTCAATCCTCAATCCCCAATCCTCAATCTTCAATCCTCAATCTTCAATCCTCAAACCTCAATCCTCAATCCTCAATCCTCAATCTTCAATCCTGAATACTCAATCTTCAATCCTCAATCCTCAATCCTAAATCCTCAATCCTCAATCGTCAGTCTTCAATCCTCTATACTCAATCTTCAATCCTCAATCCTCAATCCTCAATCCTCAATCCTCATTCTTCAATCCTGAATACCCACTCCTCAACCTTCGATCCTCAATCCCCAATCCTCAATCCTTAATCCTCAATCTTCAATCCTCAATCCCCAGTCCACAATCTTCAATCCTCAATTCCCAATCCTCAATCGTCAACCCTCAATCCTCAATCCTCAGTCATAAATCCTCAATCTTCAATACTCAATCCTCAATCCTCAATCCTCAATCCTCAATCGTCAATCCTCAATCCTCAATCCTCATTCCTCAAACCTCAATCCTCAACCCTCAGTCCCCATCCTCAATTCTCAATTCTCAATCCACAATCCTCAATACTCAATCTTCAATCCTCAATCATCAATCTCCTATCCTAGAACCTCAATCCCCAATACTCTATCCTTAATCCTCAATATTCAATCCTCTATCCCCAGTCCACAATCTTCAATCCCCAAAAGCTCAATAATCAATCCTCAATCCTCAGTCCTCAATCGTCAATCATCAGTCCTCAATCTTCAATACTCAATCCTCAATCCTCAATCCTCAATCCTCAATACTGAATCCTCAATCATCGATCCTGAATCTTCAATACTCAATCCTCAATCCTCAATCCTTAATCCTCAATCGTCAATCCTCATTCTTCAATCATCAATACCCAATCCTCAATCCTCAATCCTCAATCCTCAGTACTCGATCTTCAATCCCCAATCCTCAATCCTCAATCCTCAACCCTCAGCCCTCATCCTCAATCCTCAATCCTGAATCCTCTATCCTCAATCTTCAATCCTCAATACTCAGTCTTCAATCCTCAATCCTGAATCCTCAATCCTCAATCCTCAATTCTCAATCCTCAATCCTAGACCCTCAGCCCTCATCCTCAATCCTCAATCCTGAATCCTCAATCCTCAATCTTCAATCCTCAATCCTCTATCATCAATCCTCAGTCCTCAATCCAGAATCATCAATCCTCAATCTTCAATACTCAATCCTCAATCCTCAATCCTCAACTCTCAATCCACAATCCACAGTCCTCAGTCCTCAGTCCTCAAACCTCAGTCCTCAAACCTCAGCCATCATCCTCAATCGTCAATCCTCGTTCCTCAATCCTCAATACTCAATCTTCAATCCTCCATACTCAATCTTCAATCCTCAATCCTCAATCCTCAATCCTCAATCCTCAATCCTCAATACTAAACCTTCAATCCCCCATACTCAATCTTCAATCCTCAATCCTCAATCATCGATCCCCAATCCTCAATCCTCAGTCATCAATCCTCAGTCTTCAATACCCAATCCTCAATCCTCAATCCTGAATCCTCAATCCTCAGTACTCAATCCACAATCATCAATCCTCAATCTTCAATACTCAATCCTCAATCCTCAATCCTCAACCCTCAGCCCTCATCCTCAATCCTCAATCCTGAATCCTCTATCCTCAATCTTCAATCCTCAATACTCAGTCTTCAATCCTCAATCCTGAATCCTCAATCCTCAATCCTCAATTCTCAATCCTCAATCCTAGACACTCAGTCCTCATCCTCAATCCTCAATCCTGAATCCTCAATCCTCAATCTTCAATCCTCAATCCTCTATCCTCAATCCTCAGTCCTCAATCCAGAATCATCAATCCTCAATCTTCAATACTCAATCCTCAATCCTCAATCCTCAACTCTCAATCCACAATCCTCAGTCCTCAGTCCTCAAACCTCAGTCCTCAAACCTCAGCCATCATCCTCAATCGTCAATCCTCGTTCCTCAATCCTCAATACTCAATCTTCAATCCTCCATACTCAATCTTCAATCCTCAATCCTCAATCATCAATCATCAATCCTCAATCCTCAGTCATCAATCCTCAATCTTCAATACTGAATCCTCAATCATCAATCCTCAATCCTCAATTCTCAATCCTCATTCCTCAAACCTCAATCCTCAACCCTCAGTCCTCATCCTCAATTCTCAATTCTAAATCCTCAACCCTCAATCCTCAATCTTCAATCCTCAATAATCAATCATCAATACTCAGTCTTCAATCCTCAATACTCAATCCTCAATCCTCAGTCCGCCATCCTCAATCATCAATCCTCAATCTTCAATACTCAATCCTCAATCCTCAATCCTCAATCCTCAATACTCAACCTTCAATCCTCCATACTCAATCTTCAATCCTCAATCCTCAACCATCAATCCTCAATCCTCAATCCTCAGTCATCAACCCTCAATCTTCAATACTCAATCCTCAATCCTCGATCCTCAATCCTCAATCCTCAGTCCTCAATCCACAATCATCAATCCTCAATCTTCAATACTCAATCCTCAATCCTCAACCCTCAGTCCTCAATCCACAATCATCAATCCTCAATCCTCAGTCTTCAGTCCTCAAACCTCAGTCCTCAAACCTCAGCCATCATCCTCAATGGTCAATCCTCGTTCCTCAATCCTCAATCCTCAATCTTCAATCCTCCATACTCAATCTTCAATCCTCAATCCTCAATCATCAATCCTCAATCCTCAATCCTCAATCCTCAATACTCAACCATCAATCCTCAACTCACAATACTCAATAGGATATCCTGAATTCTCAGGATTCAATACTCAAACCTCAATCCTCAGCCCTCAGCCCTCATCCTCCATCCTCAATCCTCAATCCTCAATACTCAATCCTCAATCCTCAATCCTCAATCCCCAATCCTCAATCTTCAATACTCAATCTTCAATCCTCAAGCCTCAACCCTCAATCCTCAATCTTCAATCCTGAATACTCAATCTTCAATCCTCAATCCTCAATCCTCAATCCTCAATCCTCAATCGTCAGTCTTCAATCCTCAATACTCAATCTTCAATCCTCAACCCTCAATCCTCAATCCTCAATCCTCATTCTTCAATCCTGAATACCCACTCCTCAACCTTCGATCCTCAATCCCCAATCCTCAATCCTTAATCCTCAATCTTCAATCCTCAATCCCCAGTCCACAATCTTCAATCCTCAATTCCCAATCCTCAATCGTCAACCCTCAATCCTCAATCCTCAGTCATCAATCCTCAATCTTCAATACTCAATCCTCAATCCTCAATCCTCAATCCTCAATCCTCAATCTTCAATCCTCATTCCTCAAACCTCAATCCTCAACCCTCAGTCCCCATCCTCAATTCTCAATTCTCAATCCACAATCCTCAATACTCAATCTTCAATCCTCAATCATCAATCTCCTATACTAGAACCTCAATCCCCAATACTCTATCCTTAATCCTCAATATTCAATCCTCTATCCCCAGTCCACAATCTTCAATCCCCAAAAGCTCAATAATCAATCCTCAATCCTCAGTCCTGAATCGTCAATCATCAGTCCTCAATCTTCAATCCTCAATCCTCAATCTTCAATCCTCAATACTGAATCTTCAATCTTCAATCCTCAATTCTCAATCCTCAGTCCTCAATCCTCAATCGCCAAACATCAATCCCCTATCCTCAGCCTTCAGTCCTCAGTCCTCAATCCTCAATCATCAATACTCAATGTTCAATCCTCAATACTCATCCTTCAATCCTCAACCCTCAATCCGCAATCCACAATCCTCAATCCTCAATCCTCAATCCTCAATCCTCAGTACTCGATCTTCAATCCTCAATCCTCAATCCTCAATCACCAATCCTTAATCCTCTATCCTCAATCGTCAGTCTTCAATACTCAATACTCAATCTGCAAACCTCAGTCCTCAATCCTCAATCCTCAATCCTCATTCTTCAGTCCTCAATACCCAGTCCTCAATCTTCAACCCTCAATCCTCAATCCTCAATTCTCAATCCTCAATCCTCAGTCCTCAGACCTCAAACCTCAGTCCTCAAACCTCAGCCATCATCCTCAATCGTCAATCCTCGTTCCTCAATCCTCAATCCTCAATCCTCAATAGTCAATCTCCAATCCTAGATCCTCAATCCCCAATCCTCAATCCTTAATCCTCAATCTTCAATCCTCAATCCTCAATACTCAATCCTCAACACTCAATCCTCAATCCTCAATCCTCAATCCTCAATCCTCAGTCATCAATCCTCAATCTTCAATACTCAATCCTCAATCCTCAATCCTCAATCCTCAATCCTCAATCCTCAATCCTCATTCCTCAAACCTCAATCCTCAACCCTCAGTGCCCATCCTCAATTCTCAATTCTCAATCCACAATCCTCAATACTCAATCTTCAATCCTCAATCATCAATCTCCTATCCTAGATCCTCAATCACCAATACTCTATCCTTAATACTCAATATTCAATCCTCTATCCCCAGTCCACAATCTTCAATCCCCAAAAGCTCAATAATCAATCCTCAATCCTCAGTCCTCAATCGTCAATCATCAGTCCTCGATCTTCAATACTCAATCCTCAATCCTCAATCCTCAATCCTCAATCCTGAATCCTCAATCATCCATCCTGAATCTTCAATACTCAATCCTCAATCCTCGATCCTTAATCCTCAATCGTCAACCCTCATTCTTCAATCCTCAATACTCAATCCTCAATCCTCAATCCTCAATCCTCAATTCTCAGTCCTCAATCCTCAGTCCTCAGTCCTCAAACCTCAGTCCTCAAACCTCAGCCATCATCCTCAATCGTCAATCCTCGTTCCTCAATCCTCAATCCTCAATCCTCAATCTTCAATCCTCAATCCTCAATCATCAATCCTCAATCCTCAATCCTCAGTCACCAATACTCAATCTTCAATACTCAATCCTCAATCATCAATCCTCAATCCTCAATCCTCAAACCTCATTCCTCAAACCTCAATCCTCAACCCGCAGTCCTCATTCTCAATTCTCAATTCTTAATCCTCAATCCTCAATCCTCAGTCTTCAATCCTCAATACTCAGTCTTCAATCTTCAATCCTCAATTCTCAATCCTCAGTCCTCAATCCTCAATCGCCAATCCTCAATCCCCAATCCTCAACCTTCAATCCTCAGTCCTCAATCCTCAATCATCAATACTCAATGTTCAATCCTCAACACTCAACCTTCAATCCTCAACCCTCAATCCGCAATCCACAATCCTCAATCCTCAATCCTCAATCCTCAATCCTCAGTACTCGATCTTCAATCCTCCATCCTCAATCCTCAATCACCAATCCTTAATCCTCTATCCTCAATCGTCAGTCTTCAATACTCAATACTCAATCTGCAAACCTCAGTCCTCAATCCTCAATCCTCAATCCTCATTCTTCAGTCCTCAATACCCAGTCCTCAATCTTCAACCCTCAATCCTCAATCAACAATCCTCAATCCTCAATCCTCAGTCATCAATACTCAATCTTCAATACTCAATCCTCAATCATCAATCCTCAGTCCTCAATCCTCAAACCTCATTCCTCAAACCTCAATCCTCAACCCTCAGTCCTCATTCTCAAGTCACAATTCTTAATCCTCAATCCTCAATCCTCAATCTTCAATCCTCAACAATCAATCCTCAATACTCAGTCTTCAATCCTCAATCCTCAATCCTCAATCCTCAGTCCGCAATCCTCAATCACCAATCCTCAATCTTCAATACTAAATCCTCAATCCTCAATCCTCAATCCTCAATCCTCAATCCTCAATACTAAACCTTCAATCCCCCTTACTCAATCTTCAATCCTCAATCCTCAATCATCGATCCCCAATCCTCAATCCTCAGTCATCAATCCTCAGTCTTCAATACTCAATCCTCAATCCTCAATCCTGAATCCTCAATCCTCAGTACTCAATCCACAATCATCAATCCTCAATCTTCAATACTCAATCCTCAATCCTCAATCCTCAATCCTCAGTACTCGATCTTCAATCCTCAATCCTCAATCCTCAATCCTCAACCCTCAGCCCTCATCCTCAATCCTCAATCCTGAATCCTCTATCCTCAATCTTCAATCCTCAATACTCAGTCTTGAATCCTCAATCCTGAATCCTCAATCCTCAATCCTGAATCCTCAATTCTCAATCCTCAATCCTAGACACTCAGCCCTCATCCTCAATCCTCAATCCTGAATACTCAATCCTCAATCTTCAATCCTCAATCCTCTATCCTCAATCCTCAGTCTTCAATCCTGAATACTCAATCTTCAATCCTCAATCCTCAATCCTCAATCCTCAATCCTCAATCGTCAGTCTTCAATCCTCAATACTCAATCTTCAATCCTCAATCCTCAATCCTCAATCCTCAATCCTCATTCTTCAATCCTGAATACCCACTCCTCAACCTTCGATCCTCAATCCCCAATCCTCAATCCTCAATCCCCAATCCTCAATTCTCAGTCCTCAATCCTCAGTCCTCAGACCTAAAACCTCAGTCCTCAAACCTCAGCCACCATCCTCAATCGTCAATGCTCGTTCCTCAATCCTCAATCTTCAATCCTCCATACTCAATCTTCAATCCTCAATCCTCAATCAACAATCCTCAATCCTCAATCCTCAGTCATCAATACTCAATCTTCAATACTCAATCCTCAATCATCAATCCTCAGTCCTCAATCCTCAAACCTCATTCCTCAAACCTCAATCCTCAACCCTCAGTCCTCATTCTCAAGTCTCAATTCTTAATCCTCAATCCTCAATCCTCAATCTTCAATCCTCAACAATCAATCCTCAATACTCAGTCTTCAATCCTCAATCCTCAATCCTCAATCCTCAGTCCGCAATCCTCAATCACCAATCCTCAATCTTCAATACTAAATCCTCAATCCTCAATCCTCAATCCTCAATCCTCAATCCTCAATACTAAACCTTCAATCCCCCTTACTCAATCTTCAATCCTCAATCCTCAATCATCGATCCCCAATCCTCAATCCTCAGTCATCAATCCTCAGTCTTCAATACTCAATCCTCAATCCTCAATCCTGAATCCTCAATCCTCAATCTTCAATCCTCAATCCTCTATCCTCAATCCTCAGTCCTCAAACCTCAGTCCTCAAACCTCAGCCATCATCCTCAATCGTCAATCCTCGTTCCTCAATCCTCAATACTCAATCTTCAATCCTCCATACTCAATCTTCAATCCTCAATCCTCAATCATCAATCATCAATCCTCAATCCTCAGTCATCAATCCTCAATCTTCAATACTCAATCCTCAATCATCAATCCTCAATCCTCAATTCTCAATCCTCATTCCTCAAACCTCAATCCTCAACCCTCAGTCCTCATCCTTAATTCTCAATTCTAAATCCTCAACCCTCAATCCTCAATCTTCAATCCTCAATAATCAATCATCAATACTCAGTCTTCAATCCTCAATACTCAATCCTCAATCCTCAGTCCGCCATCCTCAATCATCAATCCTCAATCTTCAATACTCAATCCTCAATCCTCAATCCTCAATCCTCAATACTCAACCTTCAATCCTCCATACTCAATCTTCAATCCTCAATCCTCAACCATCAATCCTCAATCCTCAATCCTCAGTCATCAATCTTCAATCTTCAATACTCAAACCTCAATCCTCGATCCTCAATCCTCAATCCTGAGTCCTCAATCCACAATCATCAATCCTCAATCTTCAATACTCAATCCTCAATCCTCAATCCTCAATCCTCAATACTCAATCTTCAATCCTCAATCCTCAATCCTCAATCCTCAACCCTCAGCCCTCATCCTCAATCCTCAACTCTGAATCCTCAATCCTCAATCTTCAATCCTCAATACTCAGTCTTCAATCCTGAATCCTCAATCCTCAACCCTCAGTCCTCAATCCACAATCATCAATCCTCAATCCCCAGTCTTCAGTCCTCAAACCTCAGTCCTCAAACCTCAGCAATCATCCTCAATGGTCAATCCTCGTTCCTCAATCCTCAATCCTCAATCTTCAATCCTCCATCCTCAATCTTCAATCCTCAATCCTCAATCATCAATCCTCAATCCTCAATCCTCAGTCATCAATACTCAATCTTCAATACTCAATCCTCAATCATCAATCCTCAATCCTCAATCCTCAAACCTCATTCCTCAAACCTCAATCCTCAACCCTCAGTCCTCATTCTCAATTCTCAATTCTTAATCCTCAATCCTCAATCCTCATTCTTCAATCCTCAATACTCAATCTTCAATGTTCAATCCTCAATTCTCAATCCTCAGTCCTCAATCCTCAATCGCCAATCCTCAATCCCCAATCCTCAACCTTCAACCCTCAGTCCTCAATCCTCAATTATCAATACTCAATGTTCAATCCTCAATACTCAACCTTCAATCCTCAACCCTCAATCCTCAATCCACAATCCTCAATCCTCAATCCTCAATCCTCAATCCTCAGTACTCGATCTTCAATCCTCAGTCCTCAATCCTCAATCCTCAACCCTCAGCCCTCATCCTCAATCCTCAATCCTGAATCCTCTATCCTCAATCTTCAATCCTCAATACTCAGTCTTGAATCCTCAATCCTCAATCCTCAATCCTCAATCATCAATCCTCCATCTTCAATACTCAATCCTCAATCCTCAATCCTCAATCCTCAATACTCAACCATCAATCCTCTACTCACAATACTCAATAGGATATCCTGAATTCTCAGGATTCAATACTCAAACCTCAATCCTCAGCCCTCAGCCCTCATCCTCCATCCTCAATCCTCAATCCTCAATACTCAATCCTCAATCCTCAATCCTCAATCCCCAATCCTCAATCTTCAATCCTCAATCTTCAATCCTCAAGCCTCAATCCTCATTCCTCAATCTTCAATCCTGAATACTCAATCTTCAATCCTCAATCCTAAATCCTCAATCCTCAATCCTCAATCGTCAGTCTTCAATCCTCAATACTCAATCTTCAATCCTCAACCCTCAATCCTCAATCCTCAATCCTCATTCTTCAATCCTGAATACCCACTCCTCAACCTTCGATCCTCAATCCCCAATCCTCAATCCTTAATCCTCAATCTTCAATCCTCAATCCCCAGTCCACAATCTTCAATCCTCAATCCTCAATCCTCAATCCTCAATCCTCAATCCTCAATCTTCAATCCTCATTCCTCAAACCTCAATCCTCAACCCTCAGTCCCCATCCTCAATTCTCAATTCTCAATCCACAATCCTCAATACTCAATCTTCAATCCTCAATCATCAATCTCCTATACTAGAACCTCAATCCCCAATACTCTATCCTTAATCCTCAATATTCAATCCTCTATCCCCAGTCCACAATCTTCAATCCCCAAAAGCTCAATAATCAATCCCCAATCCTCAGTCCTGAATCGTCAATCATCAGTCCTCAATCTTCAATCCTCAATCCTCAATCTTCAATCCTCAATACTGAATCTTCAATCTTCAATCCTCAATTCTCAATCCTCAGTCCTCAATCCTCAATCGCCAAACCTCAATCCCCAATCCTCAGCCTTCAGTCCTCAGTCCTCAATCCTCAATCATGAATACTCAATGTTCAATCCTCAATACTCAACCTTCAATCCTCAACCCTCAATCCTCAATCAACAATCCTCACTCCTCAATCATCAATCTTCAATCTTCAATACTCAATCTTCAATCCTCAATTCCCAATCCTCAATCGTCAATCCTCAATCCTCAATCCTCAGTCATCAATCCTCAATCTTCAATACTCAATCCTCAATCCTCAATCCTCAATCCTCAATCCTCAATCCTCAATCCGCATTCCTCAAACCTCAATCCTCAACCCTCAGTCCCCATCCTCAATTCTCAATTCTCAATCCACAATCCTCAATACTCAATCTTCAATCCTCAATCATCAATCTCCTATACTAGAACCTCAATCCCCAATACTCTATCCTTAATCCTCAATATTCAATCCTCTATCCCCAGTCCACAATCGTCAATCCCCAAAAGCTCAATAATCAATCCTCAATCCTCAGTCCTCAATCGTCAATCATCAGTCCTCGATCTTCAATACTCAATCCTCAATCCTCAATCCTCAATCCTCAATCCTGAATCCTCAATCATCGATCCTGAATCTTCAATACTCAATCCTCAATCCTCAATCCTTAATCCTCAATCGTCAATCCTCATTCTTCAATCCTCAATACCCAATCCTCAATCCTCAATCCTCAATCCTCAATTCTCACTCCTCATTCCTCAGTCCTGAATCGTCAATCTTCAGCCCTCAGTCCTCAACAATCTATTGTCAATCCTCAGTCCTCATTAGAATATCCTCAATTCACAGTTTTCAGTACCCAATCCCCAATCTTCAATCTTCAAATCTCAGTCTACAAACATCAATTCGCATCACTCAACACTCAACACTCAGTCCTCAATCTTCAGTCCTCAATCCTCAATCCTCAATCTTCAATCCTCAATACTCAATCTTCAATCTTCAATCCTCAATTCTCAATCCTCATTCCTCAATCCTCAATCACCATTCCTCAATCCCCAATCCTCAACCATCAATCCTCAGTCCTCAATCCTCAATCATAAATACTCAACTTTCAATCCTCAATACTCAACCTTCAATCCTCAACCCTCAATCCTCAATCCACAATCCTCAATCCTCAGTCCTCAATCCTCAATCCTACGTACTCGATCTTCAATCCTCAATCCTCAATCCTCAATCCTCAACCCTCAGCCCTCATCCTCAATCCTCAATCCTGAATCCTCTATCCTCAATCTTCAATCCTCAATACTCAGTCTTCAATCCTCAATACTCAGTCTTCAATCCTCAATCCTCAATCCTCAATCCTCAGTCCTCAATCCACAATCATCAATCCTCAATCTTCAATACTCAATCCTCAATCCTCAATCCTCAATCCTCAACTCTCAATCCTCAATCCTCAGTCCTCAGTCCTCAAACCTCAGTCCTCAAACCTCAGCCATCATACTCAATCGTCAATCCTCGTTCCTCAATCCTCAATCCTCAATCTTCAATCCTCCATACTCAATCTTCTATCCTCAATCCTCAATCTTCAATCCTCAATCCGCAATCCTCAATCCCCAATCCTCAATCCTCAATCCTCAATCGTCAGTCTTCAATACTCAATACTCAATCTGCAAACCTCAGTCCTCAATCCTCAATCCTCAATCCTCATTCTTCAGTCATCAATACCCAGTCCTCAATCTTCAACCCTCAATCCTCAATCCTCAATTCTCAATCCTCAATCCTCAGCCCTCAGTCCTCAAACCTCAGTCCTCAAACCTCAGCCATCATCCTCAATCGTCAATCCTCGATCCTCAATCCTCAATCCTCAATACTCAATCCTCAATAGTCAATCTCTAATCCTAGATCCTCAATCCCCAATCCTCAATCCTTAATCCTCAATCTTCGATCCTCAATCCTCAGTACTCAATCCTCAATACTCAATCCTCAATCCTCAATCCTCAATCCCCAATCCTCAATCTTCAATCCTCAATCCTCAATCCTCAAGCCTCAATCCTCAATCCTCAATCTTCAATCCTGAATACTCAATCTTCAATCCTCAATCCTCAATCCTCAATCCTCAATCCTCAACCGTCAGTCTTCAATCCTCAATACTCAATCTTCAATCCTCAATCCTCAATCCTCAATCCTCAATCCTCATTCTTCAATCCTGAATACCCACTCCTCAACCTTCGATCCTCAATCCCCAATCCTCAGTCCTCAATCCTCAATCTTCAGTCCTCAATCCCCAGTCCACAATCTTCAATCCTCAATGCTCAATCCTCAGTCCTCAATCCTCAGTCATCAGTCCTCAATCCTCAATCCACAATCCTCAATCCTCAACCGTCAGTCCTCGTCCTCAAACCTCAATCCCGAATCCTCAATTCTCAATCGTCAATCTTAAGCCCTCAGTCCTCAATAATCAATTGTCAATACTCAATGTTCAATCCTCAATACTCAACCTTCAATCCTCAACCCTCAATCCTCAATCCACAATCCTCAATCTTCAATCCTCAGTCCTCAATCCTCAATATTCAATACACAACCCTCAAACATCAATCCTCAATACTCAATCATCAATCCTCAATTCTCAATACTCAATAGAATATCCTGAATTCTCTGTTTTCAATACTCAATCCTCAATATTCAATCTTCAAGTCTCCATCCACAGACATCAATTCTCATCACTCAACCCTCAACAATCAGTCCTCAATCTTCAATCCTCAATCCTGAATCCTCAATCCTCAATCGTCAATCCTCAATACCCAAACGTCAATCTTCAATCCTCAATCCCCAATACTCAATCCTCAATACTCAATACTCAATCCTCAATCGTCAATCCTCAATCATCAATCCACAATCTTCAATACTCAATCCTCAATCCTCAATCCTCAATCCTCAATCCTCAATCATCAATCCTCCATCTTCAATACTCAATCCTCAATCCTCAATCCTCAATCCTCAATACTCAACCATCAATCCTCAATTCACAATACTGAATAGAATATCCTGAATTCTCAGGATTCAATACTCAAACCTCAATCCTCAGCCCTCAGCACTCATCCTCCATCCTCAATCCTCAATCCTCAATCCTCAATCTTCAATCCTCAATACTCAATCTTCAATCCTCAATCCTCAATCCTCAATCACCAATCCTCAATCCTCAATCCTCAATCGTCAGTCTTCAATACTCAATACTCAATCTGCAAACCTCAGTCCTCAATCCTCAATCCTCAATCCTCATTCTTCAGTCCTCAATACCCAGTCCTCAATCTTCAACCCTCAATCCTCAATCCTCAATTCTCAATCCTCAATCCTCAGTCCTCAGTCCTCAAACCTCAGTCCTCAAACCTCAGCCATCATCCTCAATCGTCAATCCTCGTTCCTCAGTCCTCAATCCTCAATCCCCAATACTCAATAGTCAATTTCCAATCCTAGATCCTCAATCCCCAATCCTCAATCCTTAATCCTCAATCTTCAATCCTCAATCCTCAATACTCAATCCTCAATGCTCAATCCTCAATTCTCAATCCTCAGTCCCCAATCCTCAATCTTCAATCCTCAATCCTCAATCCTCAAGCCTCAATCCTCAATCCTCAATCTTCAATCCTGAATACTCAATATTCAATCCTCAATCCTCAATCCTCAATCCTCAATCCTCAATCGTCTGTCGTCAATCCTCAATCCTCAACCCTCAACTCTCAGTCCTCAAACCTCAATCCCGAATCCTCAATCCTGAATTCTCAATCTTCAGACCTCAGTCCTCAACAATCAATTGTCAATCCTCAATCTTCAATAGAATATCCTCAATTCACAGTTTTCAATACTCAATCCCCATTCTTCAATCTTCAAATCTCAAGACACAAATATCAATTCCCATCACTCAACCCTCAACACTCAGTCCTCAATCATCAATCCTCAATTCTCAATTCTCTATCCTCAATCCTCAATTCTCAATCTTCAATCCTCAATATTCAACACACAACCCTCAACGACCAATTCTCAATACTCAACCGTCAATCCTCAAATCTCAAAACTCAATAGAATATCCGGAATTCTCATGGTTCAATACTCAATCCACAATATTCAATAATCAAATATCAATCCTCAAACATAAATTCTCAACACTCAATCCTCAACACTCAGTCCTCTCTCTTCAATCCTCCATCCTCAATCCTCTATCCTCCAGCGTCAGTCCTCAATCCTCAATCCTCAAACCTCAATTCTCATTCCTCAAACCTCAATCCCGAATCCTCAATCCTGAATTCTCAATCTTCAGCACTCAGTACTCAGCAATCAATTGTCAATCCTCAATCTTCAATAGAATATCCTCAATTCACAGTTTTCAATACTCAATCCTCAATCTTCAATCCTCAATACTCAATCTTCAATCCTCAACCCTCAAATCTCAATTCTCAATCCTCAATCCTGAATCCTCAATCGTGAATCCTCAATCCCCAATCCTCAATCTTCAGTCCTCAATCCACAATCCTCAATCCTCAATCCCAAGTCCTCAATCTTCAATCCTCAATGCTCAATCCTCAATCCTCAATCCTCAATCCTCAATCCTCAATATTCAATAAACAACCCTCAACCATCAATCCTCAATACTCAACCATCAATCCTCAATTCTCAGTACTCAATAGAGTAACCTGAATTCTCAGTTTTCAATACTCAATCCTCAATCTTCAATCTTCAAGTCTCCATCCACAAACATCAATTCTCATCACACAACCCACAACACTCAGCCCTGAATCTTCAATTCTCAATCCTCAATCCTCAATCTTCAATCCTCAGTTCTCAATCTTCAATCCTCAATCCTCAATACACAATCCTCAATCCTCAATCCTCAATCCTCAATCCTCAATATTCAACAAACAACCCTCAACAATCAATCCTTATTACTCAACCATCAATCCTCAATTCTCAGTACCCAATAGAATATCCTGAATTCTCAGTTTTCAACACTCAATCCTCAATCTTCAATCTTCAAGTCTCCATCCACAAACATCAGTTCTCATCACTCAACACTCGACACTCAGTCCTGAATCTTCAATCCTCAATCCTCAATCCTCAATCCTCAATCCTCAATCCTCAGGCATGAATACTCAATCTTCAATACTCAATCCTCAATCCTCAACCCGCAGTCCTCATCCTCAATTCTCAATTCTCTATCCTCAAACCTCAATTCTCAATCTTCAATCCTCAATATTCAACACACAGCCCTCAACCATCAATTCTCAATACTCAACCATCAATCTTCAAATCTCAATACTCAATAGAATATTGGGAATTCTCATGGTTCAATACTCAATCCACACTATTCAATAATCAAATCTCAATCCTCAAACATCAATTCTCAACACTCAATCTTCAACACTCAGTCCTCTCTCTACAATCCTCCATCCTCAATCCTCTATCCTCAAGCGTCAATCCTCAATCCTCAATTCTCATCCCTCAATCCTCAGACCTCAAACCTCAATTCCGAATCCTCAATCCTGAATGCTCAATCTTCATCCGTCAGTCCGCAACAATCAGTTGCCAATCCTCAATGCTCAATAGAATATCATCAATTCACAGTTGTCAATACTCAATCCCCAATCTTCAATCTTCAAATCTCAATCCACAAACATCAACTCTCATCACTCTACCCTCAACACTCAGTCCTCAATCTTCAATCCTCAATCCTCAATCCTCAAACTTCAATCCTCAATCCTGAATCCTCAATCCCCAGTCCTCAATCTTCAATCCTCAATGCTCAATCTTCAATCCTCAAGCCTCAGTCCTCAATCATCAATCCTCAATCCTCAAACCTCAATCCTCAATCTTCAATCATCAATCCTCTATCTTCAACACTCAATCCTCAATCCTCAATCCTCAATACTAACCATCAATCGTCAATTCTCGATACTCAATAGAATATCCTGAATTCTCAGGATTCAATACTGAAACCTCAATCCTCAACCCTCAGCCCTCATCCTCCATTCTCAACCGCCAATCCTCAATCCTGAATGTTCAATCCTCAACATTCAATCTTCAATCCTCAATCCTCAAACCTCAATCCTCAATCCTCAATCCTCAGTGATCAATAATCAATCTCCAATCCTAGATCCTCAATCCTCAATCCTCAATCCCCAACCTTCAATCCTCAATAATCAATCTCCAATCCTAGATCCTCAATCCTCAATCCTCAATCCTCAATACTCAATCCTCAATCTTCAATCCTCAATACTCAATCTTCAATCCTCAATCCTCAATCCTCAATCCACAATCCTCAATCTTCAATCCTCTATACTCAATCTTCAATCCTCAATCCTCAATCCTCAATCCTCAATCCTCAGTCTTCAATCCTCAATACCCAATCCTCAACCTTCAACCCTCAATCCTCAATCCTCAATCCTCAATCCTCAATCCTCATTCTTCAATCCTCAATACCCAATCCTCAATCTTCAATCCTCAATCCTAAATCCTCAATTCTCAATCCTCAATCCTCAGTCCTCAGACCTCAAACCTCAATCCTCAACCCTCAGCCCTCATCCTCAATCCTCAATCCTCAATCCTCAATCCTCAGCCCTCAGTCCTCAAACCACAATGCTCAATCCTCAATCCCCAATCCTCAATCCTCAATCCTCAATCATCAATCCTCGATCCTCAATCCTCATTCTTCAAACCTCAATACCCAATTCTCAATCTTCATCCTCAGTAATCAATCTCCAATCCTAGATCCTCAATCCTCAATCCTCAATCCCCAATCTTCAATCCTCAATAATCAATCTCCAATCCTAGATCCTCAAACCTCAATCCTCAATCCTCAATCCTCAATCCTCATTCTTCAAACCTCAATACCCAATCCTCAATCTTCAATCCTCAATGCTCAATCCTCAATCCTCAAGCCTCAGTCCTCAATCCTCAATCCTCAATCCTCAAACCTCAATCCTCAATCTTCAATCATCAATCCTCTATCTTCAACACTCAATCCTCAATCCTCAATCCTCAATACTAACCATCAATCCTCAATTCTCGATACTCAATAGAATATCCTGAATTCTCAGGATTCAATACTGAAACCTCAATCCTCAACCCTCAGCCCTCATCCTCCATTCTCAACCGCCAATCCTCAATCCTGAATGTTCAATCCTCAACATTCAATCTTCAATCCTCAATGCTCAATCCTCAATCCTCAAGCCTCAGTCCTCAATCCTCAATCCTCAATCCTCTAACCTCAATCCTCAACCCTCAGCCCTCATTCTCAATCCCCAATCCTCAGTCCTCAATATTCAATCCCCAATACTCAATCTTCAATCCTCAATTCTCAATCCTCAATCCTCAATCCTCAATCCTCAGTCATAAATCCTCAATCTTCAATACTCAATCGTCAATCCTCAGACCTCAATCCTCAATCCTCAACCCTCGGTCCTCAAACCTCAATCCTCAACCCTCAGTCCACATCCTCAATTCTCAATTCTCAATCCTCAATCCTCAATCCTCAACCTTCAATCTCCAAAAATCAATCTCCAATCTTAGATCCTCAATCCCCAATCCTCAGTCCTTAATCCTCAATCTTCAATCCTCAATCGCCAGTCCTCAATCTTCAATCCTCTATGCTCAATCGTCAATCCTCAAGCCTCAGTCCTCAATCCTCAATCCTCAATCCTCAAACCTCAATCCTCAACCGTCAGTCCTCGTCCTCAATCCTCAACCCTCAATCCTCAATCCTCAATCTTCAATCATCAATACTCAATCTTCAATCCTCAACAATCAATCCTCAATCGTCAATCCTCAATCCCCAATCCTCAATCTTCAATGCTCAATCCTCAATCATCAATCATCAATCTTCAACACTCAATCCTCAATCCTCAATCCTCAATCCTCAATACTCAATCCTCAATCTTCAATCCTCAATACTCAATCTTCAATCCTCAATCCTCAATCCTCAATCCACAATCCTCAATCTTCAATCCTCTATACTCAATCTTCAATCCTCAATCCTCAATCCTCAATCCTCAATCCTCAGTCTTCAATCCTCAATACCCAATCCTCAACCTTCAACCCTCAATCCTCAATCCTCAATCCTCAATCCTCAATCCTCATTCTTCAATCCTCAATACCCAATCCTCAATCTTCAATCCTCAATCCTAAATCCTCAATTCTCAATCCTCAATCCTCAGTCCTCAGACCTCAAGCCTCAATCCTGAATACTCAATCTTCAATCCTCAATCCTCAATCCTCAATCCTCAATCCTCAATCGTCAGTCTTCAATCCTCAATACTCAATCTTCAATCCTCAACCCTCAATCCTCAATCCTCAATCCTCATTCTTCAATCCTGAATACCCACTCCTCAACCTTCGATCCTCAATCCCCAATCCTCAATCCTTAATCCTCAATCTTCAATCCTCAATCCCCAGTCCACAATCTTCAATCCTCAATTCCCAATCCTCAATCGTCAACCCTCAATCCTCAATCCTCAGTCATCAATCCTCAATCTTCAATACTCAATCCTCAATCCTCAATCCTCAATCCTCAATCCTCAATCTTCAATCCTCATTCCTCAAACCTCAATCCTCAACCCTCAGTCCCCATCCTCAATTCTCAATTCTCAATCCACAATCCTCAATACTCAATCTTCAATCCTCAATCATCAATCTCCTATACTAGAACCTCAATCCCCAATACTCTATCCTTAATCCTCAATATTCAATCCTCTATCCCCAGTCCACAATCTTCATCCCCAAAAGCTCAATAATCAATCCCCAATCCTCAGTCCTGAATCGTCAATCATCAGTCCTCAATCTTCAATCCTCAATCCTCAATCTTCAATCCTCAATACTGAATCTTCAATCTTCAATCCTCAATTCTCAATCCTCAGTCCTCAATCCTCAATCGCCAAACCTCAATCCCCAATCCTCAGCCTTCAGTCCTCAGTCCTCAATCCTCAATCATGAATACTCAATGTTCAATCCTCAATACTCAACCTTCAATCCTCAACCCTCAATCCTCAATCAACAATCCTCACTCCTCAATCATCAATCTTCAATCTTCAATACTCAATCTTCAATCCTCAATTCCCAATCCTCAATCGTCAATCCTCAATCCTCAATCCTCAGTCATCAATCCTCAATCTTCAATACTCAATCCTCAATCCTCAATCCTCAATCCTCAATCCTCAATCCTCAATCCGCATTCCTCAAACCTCAATCCTCAACCCTCAGTCCCCATCCTCAATTCTCAATTCTCAATCCACAATCCTCAATACTCAATCTTCAATCCTCAATCATCAATCTCCTATACTAGAACCTCAATCCCCAATACTCTATCCTTAATCCTCAATATTCAATCCTCTATCCCCAGTCCACAATCGTCAATCCCCAAAAGCTCAATAATCAATCCTCAATCCTCAGTCCTCAATCGTCAATCATCAGTCCTCGATCTTCAATACTCAATCCTCAATCCTCAATCCTCAATCCTCAATCCTGAATCCTCAATCATCGATCCTGAATCTTCAATACTCAATCCTCAATCCTCAATCCTTAATCCTCAATCGTCAATCCTCATTCTTCAATCCTCAATACCCAATCCTCAATCCTCAATCCTACGTACTCGATCTTCAATCCTCAATCCTCAATCCTCAATCCTCAACCCTCAGCCCTCATCCTCAATCCTCAATCCTGAATCCTCTATCCTCAATCTTCAATCCTCAATACTCAGTCTTCAATCCTCAATACTCAGTCTTCAATCCTCAATCCTCAATCCTCAATCCTCAGTCCTCAATCCACAATCATCAATCCTCAATCTTCAATACTCAATCCTCAATCCTCAATCCTCAATCCTCAACTCTCAATCCTCAATCCTCAGTCCTCAGTCCTCAAACCTCAGTCCTCAAACCTCAGCCATCATACTCAATCGTCAATCCTCGTTCCTCAATCCTCAATCCTCAATGTTCAATCCTCCATACTCAATCTTCTATCCTCAATCCTCAATCTTCAATCCTCAATCCGCAATCCTCAATCCCCAATCCTCAATCCTCAATCCTCAATCGTCAGTCTTCAATACTCAATACTCAATCTGCAAACCTCAGTCCTCAATCCTCAATCCTCAATCCTCATTCTTCAGTCATCAATACCCAGTCCTCAATCTTCAACCCTCAATCCTCAATCCTCAATTCTCAATCCTCAATCCTCAGCCCTCAGTCCTCAAACCTCAGTCCTCAAACCTCAGCCATCATCCTCAATCGTCAATCCTCGATCCTCAATCCTCAATCCTCAATACTCAATCCTCAATAGTCAATCTCTAATCCTAGATCCTCAATCCCCAATCCTCAATCCTTAATCCTCAATCTTCGATCCTCAATCCTCAGTACTCAATCCTCAATACTCAATCCTCAATCCTCAATCCTCAATCCCCAATCCTCAATCTTCAATCCTCAATCCTCAATCCTCAAGCCTCAATCCTCAATCCTCAATCTTCAATCCTGAATACTCAATCTTCAATCCTCAATCCTCAATCCTCAATCCTCAATCCTCAACCGTCAGTCTTCAATCCTCAATACTCAATCTTCAATCCTCAATCCTCAATCCTCAATCCTCAATCCTCATTCTTCAATCCTGAATACCCACTCCTCAACCTTCGATCCTCAATCCCCAATCCTCAGTCCTCAATCCTCAATCTTCAGTCCTCAATCCCCAGTCCACAATCTTCAATCCTCAATGCTCAATCCTCAGTCCTCAATCCTCAGTCATCAGTCCTCAATCCTCAATCCACAATCCTCAATCCTCAACCGTCAGTCCTCGTCCTCAAACCTCAATCCCGAATCCTCAATTCTCAATCGTCAATCTTAAGCCCTCAGTCCTCAATAATCAATTGTCAATACTCAATGTTCAATCCTCAATACTCAACCTTCAATCCTCAACCCTCAATCCTCAATCCACAATCCTCAATCTTCAATCCTCAGTCCTCAATCCTCAATATTCAATACACAACCCTCAAACATCAATCCTCAATACTCAATCATCAATCCTCAATTCTCAATACTCAATAGAATATCCTGAATTCTCTGTTTTCAATACTCAATCCTCAATATTCAATCTTCAAGTCTCCATCCACAGACATCAATTCTCATCACTCAACCCTCAACAATCAGTCCTCAATCTTCAATCCTCAATCCTGAATCCTCAATCCTCAATCGTCAATCCTCAATACCCAAACGTCAATCTTCAATCCTCAATCCCCAATACTCAATCCTCAATACTCAATACTCAATCCTCAATCGTCAATCCTCAATCATCAATCCACAATCTTCAATACTCAATCCTCAATCCTCAATCCTCAATCCTCAATCCTCAATCATCAATCCTCCATCTTCAATACTCAATCCTCAATCCTCAATCCTCAATCCTCA